>NW_017729027.1:23018149-23019345 GCF_001723915.1 Gavialis gangeticus | reverse complement strand
TCAACTGGAGCTGTCTTGCCTATATGCTTGTTAATGCCCTCAAAAAACTCCAGCGGATAGGTGAGACAGGATTTCTCTTTACAAAAACCATATTGAGTTTTCCCTGGGAGATCATTACTGGGTATCTGAGTTAACATCTCAATGAGATTTATTAAAATTCAGACCTGTCTGAGCTCTCATTTGAGGCTTCTGCAGGCTCTCTTTTAGGTTAACTTTATAACCATAACAGCTAGATACTTCCTTCTTTATTGTTCATATGAAAACTGCCATTCTGGAGGACAAGATCTCATTTACAGATGTACCAAGTTATCATACAAATTGTGTGTTGGCCCAGTCCGACCCATGCAACCCTAACAAATGTTATATCAATACAGTTAATCTTTTTTGAACATCTAATCAAAAGTTGGAATAAATAGTAACTGTTGTTTCTACTTGCACCACAAATTAGTAGAAGGGAAAAGACTGCTAAATTTGACCTATCATACTCACCTACTTTTTTTAGTTGCTTTCTAGACTAAGTTCCTGACATATCTTCCCAACACCTATTGTAAATTGTAGTTTTATTTGGCTTACAAAAAGGAAATAAAGAATTTTAAGCAACCCCTTGGAATTGCTATCACTTTCAAAGTCCCATATGTTATGATCATGATGGACCTTAATTTATAAAGCAAGATGTCTTGAATGTATGCAATAGAGCTCTTCTGAATTATTCAACAATTTTAGGAGAATGGAGCTTAGCTCTGGCAGGGCTTAAACTACTACATGCTAAATATGATATTACTAGCTAATTGTCTGTCAAGAATGATAGATTTCAGGGAGTGTTTACATGCCCAGCCCTCACCCCCCACTCACTCTTTGGGGCCAGTCATGTAAAGACTCCCCCTGCCACCTCCTCCTTCAGCCTCTGGCATGGGGGCTCCCTCCCCCGGCTCATCTCCACCTTGCAGCAGGGCTTCCTCCCGCCTCTCTTCCCCTCCCTGCTGCCCCCCCTCCCTGATGCCTGTTGCTGGAGCTGGGCAGCAGCAGGGCACCATCACTGTGACCCCCGCTCTCCACTCCTCACCTCCCCAATTCCCTCCCTTCCTTCCTTCCTTGCCACCCAGTCACGAAAGCAGCTGCCACCATAACCCTCCCCTTTTCCTCCCTCCATCCAGGCCGGCACAGCCTCCCTCCCTCCCCACCACCTCCCCCAGTTC
>NW_017729027.1:22975402-23017687 GCF_001723915.1 Gavialis gangeticus | reverse complement strand
ACCTTCCCCCTACTGCCCATCCACCCCTTCATCCTCAGGGAGGGGAGGCATGGAAGAGCCCCGCTGCTCAGGCAGCTGGTGTGTATTTGCTATTGCCCCCAATTCCCTGGCAGTGGTTCAAACTTAGACCCATGCAGTCAGGGCCCATGCTGCCTCCCTCCCTCTGGGCGGCACATGCACAGTTGTCCAAAAGTGTTACAGACAGACAGACACACAGACAGACTAAGCCCTTTATTATATTAAAATAATGCAGTGCTTTCTTACATCTCGCTTCCTCATCTGCCCATAAGTTTTCTTACAGACTGTACCTATTCCATAGTTCTTAAGTCATTCACACTACACTGTCTTTTATAGAGGTATGAAGATATTGGCCTGTTTGAGAGCCCAGACTGGTACCACTATCATCACAGATAGGATCCAATAAGTGCCACCTCTGTTCCTGTGCTTTCTAGCAGGAAAGGTTCTTGCATCAAGGCAGAGGTGGAGTGGTTTTCAGGGAGGGGCTCCCTCTGCCCACATCCACAAAGGGTACTGCTAAAATCAAAAACATTATGAAGGGAGGGGAAGGGGCTGGAGTCTAAAATGGGTAAGAATCGCTGTTGTAGGGCTATGCTAAATCCACTCTATTGGATTCCTGTCTATGCTTTCCTATATATCCTTTTAAGAACACCTGTGAATAAGTAGGCACAGACAATGTAAACAGAAAAAAAGGGCAAAAGATTTCAATGTCTGTCATGGCACAACTGGGTAAGAAAAAACAGGTGTGTGTGGTGGACATTCTGGAACTACTGGTTTCCTATTTATACTGAGCTATAATTTTACACTGCACATTACAGGTGATAAAATACGATAAGCAGAAACTACAACATCTCTTCTCTAAAAGATTTGTAATCTAAAGATAAAGAGTGGTCCTGTTAAATAGATCAGACAGGCCTAGTGGCTTGCAGGCATGGTTGCTCATACACTCTGGAAATTGGTGACTTTTTGTGTAATTTGAAGGAAGAACAAGATACAGCAATTAGTGTGCATTAATGTGAGAGGCATTTTTGAGTGTAAGGTTCTGAATGAAAGAAGGTAACGTAAAGTGGTAGTGTGAAGTGTGGGATGAGGACATATTGTAAAGAGACTGCATGTCTGGTATTTGATGTAATATGACAATGTCTTGAGGACTTTTCTGGGGACCTGGAATGTTAGGGTTGGAATTTTTATAACTACTAAAATTTGTTCAAGATATTACTATATAAATATTTCTACAGCCATATTTCACTTTAATCACTTAGAAAGAATGTGTTTTGTCCAATTCTTTAAGGTTAAAATGTGTTATACTGTGGCTGCCTCTACACAAGACGTTACTGCTGAATTTCCTAATGAGCTCTGCTGTAAACATCTCAGCATCTACACATTAGGTTGCAGGGAACTAATTAACTCTGCAACAGGTTTGTAGGTGTATATACAAGTATTGTCCTGCTACAGAGTTTTCACTGCATGAGGATGATCGAGCTGGTTGGGGCATGAGGGTGTTTCAGTGTGGGGGCTGCCTGCTGATTAGTCCTGCACTGAAGAGCCCTCATGCCCTAGCCTGCCCCTGCACAACACGTTAAGCCAGATTGGAGCAGTCACAGGCTGGCAGGCTGACCCCTTGTACCTCCATCCAGCCAGCTCTGACCCGGCTCAATGTGTTGTGGTCCTGGGTGCATGTGTAAACTCCAGGAGTCATAAGCTCTGATGTAATATGCTCACATTATTTGATTTACATTAATGTTATTGCTTTGCATTAATATACATGTGTAGATGCACACAGTGTTGGGCAATGGCATTGCAACAGGGGTCTGCTAACTAAAGGATTTGATTTTGTCAGTGCAAATCCTTGGTCTTTGATCAAAAAGGAGATGCAGTGAAGAATAGAATTTGGGTACTTGCTAGTTGCTTGGAAGGAGTCAATTTTGCATTTTGAGATGCACTTATTTAGTCCAGAGGTAATTCAGAATTAACATTAAATTCATTTCATCCTTCACTGTGCACCTACAAAGATCATTGATAAATTTGTAAATACTGTATAAGTAACAAGAGCTGCAAAGATTTTAGCGTACTGTGAACTATCTACTATACCTATAATTTGTATAAATTACAAAATACTCAGAATAAAGTATCTACAGTAAGTAGGCTTCAGTGCAATTTAATTTTGTCTGAAACATAGGAGTCAGTAACAAAATTACACTGCCAGTAAATTTTGCACAATCCCCAACCCCTTTCCTCCAAGAGATAAGAAGATTATACAGGAACTGAGCAAAACTAATAGAAGTTATTCATGTTTTTTGGTTGTTGTTACACATGCACACACCCATGTCATCTGCTGGCCCCAGGTCCAAATTTTGGTGGCAAGAGAGCAGTGGCCACCACAATTTTATGCTATTTTCTGTTCCTTTGCTGACTTCAAATTACTCCTAGGTGTACCAAGACAATTTCTAAGCTTAGTCTCTTACTTCATACTTCTCTGGCCCTTCTCTAGAAAAATAACAGTGCTACAATTAATATTGTTGGAAAGCCATGTTTACTTGAGACTCTCTTTCTCCATATTAGCAGGAATTCCTGAGTAATGGAAACAGTATCATAATACTGGAATGAGGAGTTGCAAAGAGGCTTCTGGATTTTACAGGAAATAGAACAAGCACAAGGGGGATGTATAAAATCTTAATACTATTAAATCATATATACGTGTCTACATTAAGCAGAGTTCAGCAGGTTTAAAATGTTTAACTAGAGGTAAATGGTTTCCTTGATTCAAAGTCAAATCCCAAAAAGTGCTGAGGTGCTTTCATTCATATGATCATATATGTTCCTATCTCTCATGAATTAAGTAATATTTACTGTCCTTGTTTTTTGTGAACTTTGCTTCCCAAGTTGGAGATTGGCAGAGAATGCTTTCTTCGGTTCTGACCTTATTTCTGGAAAAATGAGTCCAAATTCATTAGTTTTTGGTAAGTTCAAATAGCTTGTTAAAGTTCATAGAGAAAATACAAATAATAAATTTGGTTAGATCTTGAAATGAAACATTTATCTTTGTTAAAAAGGCAGTGGTATTAACTATTTAGTGCAAAATAAATATTAGTGAAATGCTTAATCTTAATCCTTAAATTCTGTATTTCCCAAGGATATGGGAGAAAAATATATTCCTATGTATAAAAAGAGGCAAGGAAGAGTGAGAGCTTAATAGCTTACCCATTCGGCCCATAAAAACGTCATCAGAATTTTCTCATTTCCGAGTCAGGTCCATCAATGCCAATTCAAATTATATGGCTTGGGCTTTGTGAATCAATGTCCTCTGGTGTTTGCGAAATGATTAAGAACTATAAAGTTTCAGTGGCTGCTGACTTGGCTGAGATAATAGCTGTACAGATCTGTTTCAGTTTAGAAGCTATGTAATAACTGGAAAACAGAGTAGAAAAAAATAGTTAATAGTGAACTGTCTAAGGTGCTGTACTAAGATAAGTCTTATTTAATGTTTTTATCAATGATCAGGAAAAGGAAATGGACAGCAAGAAACAACATTTGCAAATAACCTTATCTGCTAAGTTTTCTCCAGGAGATTTCCAAGTTACCTTGCTTTTTCTAGGGCTCCTGAGCAATAATCAGTCTCCTGTTTTCCAGGCAGCCTTGTAGTAAATTTAGGAGACGATGGTCCAGTTTAGACTGGACATCTAACATTAATACAGCAATTTTCATCCTTTTTGCCACTGCCCTTGAAAAAATTTCTTCTCCTTAGTTGTTGAACATTATGGGGCAATACAGGTTAAATTAATTTACTAGGCAGCCAGTTCGCAGGAAGGTAAGAGAGAGGAAAGAGTCCACTGCAGTTTTGAAGAGAAATAATCTGGTTTCTATTGCTTCAGAGCATGTGGAGAAAAAAATATTGTAGTTCTTGGGAAAGAACAGCGATGTGAAACTTATTATTGAGTTTTGGAGAAACTCAGGAAATAGGGAGAGAGAAATGAAGAGGGTACATAGAGGGGAAAAGAGCATTAAGTAGACAGAAAGGACATGATGAATTTGATTAGTATAGTAGAAGTTATATGTCAGACAGGAAGAGAAAGACAATTAATGGACTTGGTGGGATAATAACAAAAATTATCCAGCATGAAATCTGTAGGAGAAAGAATTTGGGTTGAAAATGCAGTCATGTTCCCTGCCATAAGAGATTTGATAAAATTAGTTTTGTTAACATTGTAGGACATTTTTCTGTGCCTCTGCTTGCAGAATGCTTTAGATTGTGGCCTGAGGCTTAGATTCTGGTAATCAGGACAAACGATGTAATACATATTCATCAAACATTCAGATCAAAACATTAAGGTATTTGCATAAACTCTTTAGAATTCCAGCATACAGTCTTTAACAGGTATAGGTGACTGTGACAGGCTCAGGTAGTCTCCTTTGGTGGCCAGACTGGCCTGTCCATGTTACCTAACCCCTCCACCTCTTATCTCTTGCCTACTATGACTTGCTGTTAAATATATAAAAAGGGAGGCTGCCTACAAAAATCAGGGTGGCCTACTTGTTGGACCTGTTACCACTCCATTTCTCACCCCATGGGTATACTCCCACTCTAAGAGTGCCTTGGTCACCTTAGGGGCTAGAGTTATGACCTCCAGTTTCCCCTATAGCAGTGGTTCTCAAACTTCTTTGGACCAGGACCCATTTGTAAATAGTGATAGCCAGTCTTGACCTAGTGCCCTTCACTCCTGATCCACTGCCCCTCACCTCCAGGCCCCATCCCCCCAGTGCGTGGGGTAGGGGGTGGGACGTATGGGGAATAGGGGACCCCAAGCAGCCCCTTGCAGCCTAGAACTCTGCCAACCTGCAAGGGAAAAGCCATGGTTTCCCATATTTTTTCCTTTAAAGGAGAATCCATTTTTAAAGTTTGTTGATCCATTTTTAAAGTTTGTTCATGACACTTTCATATATTCTTCTCATCCACTTTTGGGTCACAGCCCACAGCCTGAGAAACGGTGCTGTATAGTCATTCCCATGCCTCACAGATGCCTTTTAGTGGTCCCTTCATAGTAGAAGGGATCACTCTACAGCCAAATCTATTTCCCTCTACAGCCAAATCAACACTGGGCCCCTCAGGCCCCAAGACTCTTGTCCAGGCTTCCACCTTCCTGGCTTCAGCCCATTTTATTTGGCTAAATCTCTTCAGCCCAGGTCTACTTCCTCACACCGTAGTTTCCTGCATCTCAGCTCCAGTAGCTAAGAGTGCCCCTCAGACACTCTGCCCGTGGCTTGTCTGCTCCTACAGGCACAATATAGGTCTCCAGTGTTATGCATTTTCAAAACATAAACACAAGCAAACTGCTTTCCAATCAAGAGTCACCCCATCTTGGCTCCTTGCCTCACCATGTGCCCTGAGCTCCCCTTGGCTTTCTCCTTGCAGCCCTAGGAGACCACACTGGCATCAGCCGGCACACCACCTGCAATTTTTTCCTTCTTTTTTTTTGCAAAAATATTTATTTCCATGTATATATATCTACCTCTAACAACCTATCAAGTGAACACTATGGTTCACTTGGCAGATCAAAACATATTTTGATAATTGAACTATTGTAGTCCATTAAACAGTTCACACCTGCGCACCCATCACCATTCCATTACTTTCACCTACTGTCCTTTCAGAGGGTTTGCCTCTGAAAAAGTCAATGCCAGTCCACTCTCCACCAGAGGAGTTCTACAACTTCTTTCCCATTGTCCTCTTCTATCTTTCTGTAGTACCAATACATTTCACTCAGCCCAATTTTAATACAGTCCTTGACTGTGGGGTCTGAGTCCACCCTCCCAGAGTCCTTAACAGGCCCTAGCCTCAGGGTCTGTATTCTTGCTGAGGCTGGCTGCTCTCATTGCTAGCCCTTGTGGGCTACAAAAGTCTGGTGCCCCCCATGGGATTGCAGTTAACAGGGTTGGGGTCCCTTATTACAGTGACACAATAATTTGGGCTAGTGAAGACTAGGGATGTAAAGGTGGTTGAATAAGCATTATGGGGACAAAAAGAATTCACTACTAACGAATATACACTAATGCACAGTAGAAGGAATAATTGGAGCTGCTCATCTGCTCTGTTGGATCCTAAATGAATTGTAAGTGCTAGTGAAAAAGGCCAGTACTGTTAAATGGAGAAATGTATACAAAACAACTTTAATGATTATATAACACTGAAAATATTGGAAGAAAATTAAATAATCATATTTTATGGCTTAAACCAAATGCTGACTGAAGAGGCTTAGCAAAAATCAGTACTGTAAGGTTTTATTAATTTTTTCTCAGTAGTATCTACTGCAGTTTATTGTTAAACATAACACTGTACTAGGTGGATTACCAGTCTGTGCTTCTAGTATTTGATCTGTGACTGTTCAGTTGAGTTTCCTGTATTTTTAATGAAAATCTTTGGAATGATGCATAACTAATGTTGTAGAATAACAAATCAATGAGATACATTTCCTGTTCCCTGCCAGGACTACACACTCCCAAGGGAGCAAATGCTGTAGTGTGTAGGGATACAAGGATACTGGTTTTGCTTTTGGGGTTTTTTTTGCTTATTCCTTTATTTTTTCTCTCAAACACCAGACAAGAATCAACCTTCCTACTGCAGAGGGGCAGTTGGAAATTATGGTAGAATGCCATGAATCAGTATAAGGCTAGAAACTGTTTTCAGCAAAGAAACTGAGAATTTCACACAATTGCTTTATTGTCTTGAGGCATTTGGGGGAGGGAAGCTTTAAGTAAAATACCAAATAGGTAAATAAAATATTAGAAGAGTCCACAGCACTATGCTGAACCCTATCAGATAGTGAAGAGGAAGGAGTACAGGGCAACATGTTTGTAATCAAAATGGGAGGCTGTCTAGTTAAAGAAGGAAGGTTCTCTCTGACTGATGGCTTTAGCTCCATGCCAGAGCTATCAGGGAGGAAGAAAAACATCTCTTCCAGGAGCATTTTGTGGGTTTTTTTCTAAGAGGGATTTACCTTAGAATAAGAATAGGTGCCTGTAGCTGTATTAACTTACAGATTTCATGCATAACTTGCAGGTTTTATTTACTGAGACATTACTGAGCCCACAATAAATCTTTCCTATATTTATTTTATGTTTGTATTCTATAAATATTAGCCTATATTTATTGCAGAACTTCTTACTGATGATCTCTCCAACAAGTGATTTGTCCGGTGATGCTTCAAATATCTTTCACTTTAAATACGAGATTTAATATGCAACAATTGCATTTGTACCATATACTCTTTTCTTTAATTTGAAAACTTCCTTTACCCCTTTTATGAACTAAGAAAATACTTTTTCCTAAGGGGCATATTGCTGCATTACACTTAATTAATGAATCCTACTGACATCAGTTTTTGGAAAGGGTAATTGTGTTCACTAAACAGACAAAATAAGAAAACCTCTTCAACTAATAATTAAATTATTATTTTATTATGCAGTCATTAAGAATGTGTGCTCTCCAGTGGTATTTTAATTTTTTATGTGACAGATTTTCATGTTTCTATTTAAAGTACTTTTTATTAAATTTATTTGTTTATAATATTCTGTGTGCCTGCTTCCTTTTCTAGCTTTTAATTGTGCTCTTCTGTATTTTTTACTATGTGGTCTACATATGTTCCTTTTTATTACTTTAATTTTTCTCCTGTTTGATCAGTTGAAACATCAACAGTTACATAAAAGTTATGTCATTAAGAGAAGATAAAAGCTTATGTGAAAAAATATCAAAGATCAATCCTCCATCTTCCAGATTATAAAAAAATGACTTCTGGTTGTATGTAAAAGACCTTACACTCTTGCAGTTTATGTACTGAGGTTTCCCATTTTTTGGTGTTCATTAGATAAATCTGACATCTGTATCTTTCAGATTCTAACATCATGCCACAATTTTTTAGAGTTCCATTTAACATCAAAGCACCTGGGAAAGTCCAATCAGCAAGGGTATATTTTCATAAAATTGCAGAGCAATATAGATGTTTTCTGCTGCTGAGGTTAAAAATTGGAATCATTTAGTACAGGGGTTGGCAAAATGCGGCTGGGGGGCCAGATGTGGCCCACCAGGCCATTCTATCTGGCCCACGGGGCCCCTAAAAAATTTAGAAAATTAATATTTATCTGCCTTGGGCTGCCTGTCATGTGGCCCTTAATGGCTTGCCAAAACTCAATATGCGGCCCTCTGCCCAAAATAATTGCCCGCCCCGATTTAGTAGCTACTCTCTAATCACCATTCTTGTTAATATCTGACTATATTTTTTTAAGTTGGGGAGGCATTTGTGTTGATTTATGTGTAGATTAAATGTGTTTTCTGGGCTTTGCTGTCAGTTTTATTTTTGCTTTATCATCCTACTAAATGTAAAAGTGTCTGCTAAAATTTACTTCAAATGAAAGTCACTAGTGTTTCGTACTCTATTATGATATAGGGAAAGAAAAAAATAGTTTTACGGCACTAGAATGTTTCATAGATTCATAGATCATAAATGTTAGGATCGGAAGGGACCCCGATAGATCATCGAGTTTGACCCCGTGCATAGACAGGAAAGTGCTGGGTTCAGATGACCCCAGCCAGATGCCCATCCAACCTCCTCTTGAAGACCCCTAGGGTAGGGGAGAGCACTACCTCCCTTGGGAGCCCATTCCAGACCTTGGCCACTCTAATTGTGAAGAAGTTCCTCCTAATGTCCAGTCTAAATCTGCTCTCTCCTAGCTTATTGCCATTATTTCTTGTGACCCCCAGGGGCACTTTGGTGAGTAGAACCTCACCAATTCCCTTCTGCGCCCCCATGATGAATTTATAGGCAGCCACAAGGTTGCCTCTCAACTTTCTCTTGCGGAAGCTGAAGAGGTCCAGGTGCCTTAGTCTCTCTTTGTAGGGCTTGGCCTGCAAGCTGTTAACCATATGAGTGGCCCTTCTCTGGACCCTCTCCAAGTTATCCACATCTCCCTTTAAGTGTGGTGCCCGAAACTGCACTCAGTATTCCAACTGTGGTCTGACCAGCGCCCGATAGAGGGGAAGTATCACTTCCTTGGTTCTGTTTGTCATGCATCATGCACTTTATGCATGATAAAGTGCAGTTAGCTTTTCTGATGACTTCGTCACACGGATGACTCATGTTCATCTTGGAGTCCACTGGGACTCCAAGATCCCTTTCCGCTTCCATTATGCTAGGACTACTAATTAATCATCCTTAACTTTATCTAGGAGTGAGGACTTTGGAGTAGATCTGGGTGAACTCTTTCTGGAAAAAAAAATATTCACCAAAAAATGCAGTTCCAGGGTTACCAAAAAAGGATTTATGAATTCAGTGAATAACTTTTCCAACAAAGGCGGGTGGGGGAGAGGGGGAATTTTAAAAAGTCAAAACATTTTGATGTTTTCAGAATAAACATTTCATTTTAAATGCAATGGCAGTCTTATAACAAAGAAAGAACTTTTCCTTTTGAAATGGAATTTCATTGCAGAACTAACAACTTTTTAAAAAGAAGGTGAAATTGCTAATTAATTGAAGACTATTTTCTTTCCTTTCACTTCGGGAAATGAAAAAAAAATCACAGGTCACATTAAATGCTTTTTGAAATTCCTGAAACAGCTACTAACATCCTGCTTTTGGTCAAACCCAAACTGACCTTTTTTCAATCTCATTTCATTGGCTGAATCAGAGTTTATCATAAATACACCTATGTATGGTATAGCTCTAATAAGGAGCCACTTATAACTAACTAAGAAGTCTTTGTCCCTGTCCTCAATTCTTGAGGATTCCCAAGCTCAGCAAATCCAGAAGTAAATATTTTAGTTGTCTTCAAACTGCTATACATCATGATTTACACAATGCTTCCAAACAATCCTATGTATAGTACATGTGTGGGTTCCTGTATGGGTAGCATATTAGATGGGCTCTGGTAGAGTGCAAAGAAATTGACACTTTGGTGTTAGAAACTCACAAAATGTCATTTACAACTAATCAGTCAGAAGGATGCACCTTTGAAACTAACCAGTTCAGAGAGGCATGAACTTTCATAGGCAACAACCTACTTTGTGAGATGTTATTAAAAAGTTATTTAATTTGGGTTGTAATGCTTCCTGACAGTGGCGACATGTAGGGGGTGCACGAGGGTGCAAGTGCACCCTCTGAGAGCGCTGGTGCACCCCCTGACCAAGCATGCTCCCAGCTTAGGTGGTGGATGGGGGGGGCAGGTGGGAGCACCAGTGCCCCCCCCGTAAGCGCTGGCCGGGGAGTGGGAGCACCAGATGTAGCGCCGCGGCCACTTTCAGGAGTGCTTCAGCTGCTTTCCGATCAGTGAGTTTTGCCATGGGGAGACTCCCTCACCCCAGTCGGCAACATTGGCCACCGGGGGACCCCCCGATTGCTGACTGGTTGCTGGCAGCCATGTGCCCCACTGACTAAGGTAACACCAGGTGGCCATGATTCGTGATGACTAATATCCTTTTCTACTGAACTTCTGTTAATTTTTTTTACATGTATTTTACTTATTCACTGTTAACTAAGTACACTTTTAGAGGAAAACAAGTAGGTGGGATATATAAGATCTTTGAATTTTGACTAAAAGCCAGAAAATCTTTTTTTTTTCTTTTACAAAGTTTGTTTCTTTCAGGCCTGAACCAACTCCAGCTCATAAACATGAAAAATGTCAGACCATCTAGCCCACTATCGTGTCTCTGACAGTAGCAAGTAGTAGATGCTTTGAAGGGAAACTATACATGAATGGGAAATATCTGAAATAATCCACCCCTGTTATACCATCTCTGGTATCAACCATCATTAGTTTAAAATTGTCAGAGGATATATCCCTGATTTTCATTTAAAAACTCCCAATGGATCTGTTGTCAATGAATTTTTCTAAGCCTTTTTTAACCCAGTTACATTATCTCCCTCTGCAGTCTCCTCTGGCAATGAGTTCCAGGTTAAGGAAGCAGTGTGTAAAAAAAGTATTTCCATTTGTTTGCTTTAAACTTAGCAGCTTATTATTTCAGTGGGTGCCCCTTAGTTCTTCTGCTTTGGGACTTGATGAATAACAGTTCTTTATTCATTTTGGCAAGGTACAGATGTTACACTTTTACTGGTATAAGTGATCGGGAACCAGTCTATACCTGTAACAGTACAGAAGTTCAGCACACAGACTGGTTTAAAAATGGTGGAACCTGGTCTAAGATTTGCCCTTCCCACCAAAGGGTAAATATGCATTCTGCTTGTTATGGATCTAAACTATGCCACTTACAGAAAACCATATAACTTAGATCAGTTCTGCCTTGGACTTTTTTGGTGTTTGTTCCTAGCCTTTATCTATGCCCTATCAGATTTTATAAATGCTTCTCCTCCCCTTCCTTTCCAAAAGAAAAAAGCCTGGTCTTTTCAGTCTCTCCTGGTATAGCAGCTGCTCCATACCCCTGATCATCATTGCTGCTATTTTCTGTACCTTTTATAAGCCCGGTTCATCTTTTTGATATATGTACAGTTTTGGTATTCACAATATTATGGATGTGAGTGAACCATAAAGTGACATCATAATCATTTCCATTTTGTTTTCAATTCCTTTCTTAATGATGCTCAACATTTAATTGGGTTTTTTTGTTCACTGCTGACCTGTTTCTGAGAACTATCTATGACTCCAAAATCTCCTTCATGAGTGTCAAGGGCTAGTATAGAGCCCAGCACTGTGAATGCCTATTTGAGCTTCCTTTTCTGTTGTGTATTACTTTCCACTTGCTAATGTTAAAATTAATTTTCTCTTCTCATGTAAAAAAGGTAAATACTTATGAATAAATTATTCACAATAAGGAAAATCTCA
Source organism: Gavialis gangeticus (assembly GCF_001723915.1). Classification (NCBI taxonomy): domain Eukaryota; kingdom Metazoa; phylum Chordata; order Crocodylia; family Gavialidae; genus Gavialis; species Gavialis gangeticus. Next base: position 23,005,846 of record NW_017729027.1, on the reverse strand, counting down.
ACATTGCCTAAATCTCACTGGCTTTCAGTGGGACTCAAAGCTCCTAAACTACTTATGTGCTTTGAAAATGGAACTTTGGATCCTAAATCACTTAGAAACTCTTGAAAATTTTACCCAGAATGTAATTGTAATATTTTTCCTTGGAAGAGCATGTACAAGTAATTACAAGCTAAATTTGGAAGAGTGTTAAATGTACTATTTCAGTAAGAGCATTATAAGACTTTCTCTTCCTATTGGCATTATGGCATTTCTTTAAGGGGCATAGAGGCAGAATATTCATTTCTACCATGATGGGCCATCTGTGATGGCAGCACAAGGGCAAAGGAGAGCCATGGATCCCTATATTCTTTGTCACTTCCAATCTGTCTATTGTTTTTCATAGCAGCCCTACTTCCTAAAGGGCATAATCTGTGATTCTTTATTGCCTAACATACAGGGCACAAAAGTAGGAAGCTTCTTACATACTTTAATTGCAGCCTCACAACTGGCTACTATACATATCTAAGGCATTAATACTGATTTTATTTTACACTTCCTCTTATACTATTTATTGACTTTAACAATGTAACCACAGAGATATCTAAAATGTTTTTTAACATTTGAACCTTGAGAATTTCAACTAAAAGGTTAACTACTTTTCATCATATTTACAATCAGTAAATGTTCAAATACTTGATTCTCAGGGCAAGGGTTTGAGAGGGAAAGGCAATGGGGAATATCAGAGCTAAAGAAACAAGTCTGTTTCTGAAAGTGTAAAATTAAAATATTAAATCATTACATAATAGGTAATGTGTAGTATGAGACATCTGCCAGGACTGCATGATTAATAAGCCTCTGATGAGCTTAAACTAGTTCTGTATTTTAAATGGGATTTTGTATGGTTCTATTGATAGAAAATAGAGGGAATATGTGAATGCACCAAATCTGAACAGACTAGAGAATTCCTCCTTCCAAAATACTTAATTCATAGTGACCTCTTTGTCCAGATCCATGGTTTTCCCAAACACCACCTTACACATTTTTGTATTTATATCTGTTTATTTTGGCTGTTTTAAAAACAATTAAATAGAACCAATTATGATAAAGTTATTAAGTTTCCAAAATGGACTTTTTCTGTTGAGTTTGATGGAAAAGTATTTTTTCTTTAAGACGTTGGTTAGTGTTGTGCCTTCATTTATTTGCTCTTCATTCAATTTGGTTTTACGTTCTGCTAAGGAGAGAACTGGCTCTCCTCCAGAACTTTTAATTTTTAAGAAGGGTTTAATTTTAAATCTAGCAAAGCTGTTGATGAGATGACAAAAGCCTTGGCTTTTCTTTATCATTTATACTGTTCAGAATTCTCTGACTGAAAATAAAATGGGGCTTTCATTCTGATGATTTAACAACTGAAAGTAAGGTTTGTTTTCCCTGGAACTGTTACACTGTTGCAACATATTTTGTTTCTGAAACGTTAAAGCAGAACATCATGTTTCAATTGGTGTAACTCAGATGATAATAAGTGGAGTGTGTGTGCATTTTTGTGTACATGCATGTGTGTATAGGTACCCAAAAGTATGGTATAATACAACATTTATTAGCATGCATTTGTAATAGCTGTGTTATTAACAAGGGACAAAGTCACAAATCATGTGGTTATATCAGATTTACAAAAACATCTTTAACCATCATATGTTCAGTTTATGCCACATATATTATATGGAGTTTTTCCTAGTAATAATGTTTTAGAAAATATAACTAGGACAACTTTATGTATTCATCCTTCATCTGTTATATATCAGGTAGCTTAGGGTAGTATCCAATAAAAACTTAGATGCCTGCAAGATAGGTACTGCAGTACCTAAAATTTAAACTTCTGATCCCTGGTTAGGTATCTAATCTCTATATACAGTGCATGGAGAAAACCAGGTGTCTCAAAAGTATGGGTAAAAAATCCCACACAATGAGCTAGGACCTGCCAGAGCTGGCCAGTAGGGAAAACTAAGCATGGAGGAGTATTTGAAACTGCTTTGGAGTTTAGGCTATATGCCTGTATCTTCTGAGGCTTCAAAGTCTGCAATCCTGTGCTAAGAGTTGGTGCCTGATCTTGCTGTTGAAAAGAATGGATCTATTTCCATTTTCATATGTGTCTGGAGGAGAAAAAAGTGGTGAGTGTGCCCACCTCTACATAATAGCTTAGTGGGTAGGATATTTATGAATTGGGAGACCCATTTCAAAAGACTGCTAATTAATATGCATAAACAGTTATTAGATTGAAAAAAAAATCCTGGAAGTAGGGACCAAACCCTAGGGCTCAATCCTCCCAGCTGAGTGAACTAACCACAATTCTGGACCCTTGAATTTTGGATTCTTTGCAGAAAAGCACAACTTTAACAGGAGGAAAAAGGCACCCCACCATACATGCATAAGATTTTTGTGGTTAAGATATTGTCCTCAAGGATGCAAGATGGGTTTGAAGGCCCAAAGTGAGGAAAGGAGGATAGAACCCAGATGTCACAAATTGCCCCCCAGGAAGATGCTTGCTTAAGTCTGCTACAGCTTTGTCTGGCCTCTGAATGTATCCCCAGAAGCCAGCCCAGGTGTGGCTTCTAGAGTGGGGTGGAGAAAGCCCACCTTCCTTCCACACTCTGAGGATCCTGGTTTTTCAGTCTCTCATCATCCTTGGTTCTCAATGGCCCTCAAGGAAGTGATCGCCTCTTCCAGTAAGTAGCGAGCCTGGCACTTAATGCATCATTCTCTGTGCACAGGCTAAAGAAGGTAAACTAAGTCACACAATATTTTATCACATATAATCCACACCTTTTCTCCGCAAACCAGCAAAGGAAAATTGGAATGCATGGCTTATACAAGGAAAGGGCTGCCCATGGGTCCCCGTGGGAAGCCCCCTTCCCAACAACATGCCAGGCTGGGCTAGTGCCTGCAGCTGGATTGAGTTGGCCTGCAGCTGGATCCTATGCACTGGCTCCAGAGAATAATGTGAATAGTTGAAAGAGAAATATCACAAAAAACCCATAGTTCATCAAACCAGGCTTCCCTCTTTCAGGTTAAGTGGTCTAACTACTAGGTTATTATACAAAGATAGGCAGCATGAACTCCCCTGAACATACTGATTAAAAAAACAAAAACAAACAAACAAAAAAACACCACCCCAGAAGGAAAGGTTCAGTGTGGTTGATGTGTATTAGCTGTTCTTTGACTGGGCTAAGGCAGGCTCAACCTAGGACAGTTCTACTTGTAGGGCAGAGTTCCTAGTGACTGGGGATGTTCAAAGCAAACAGAATTGCCTACAGATTTTACACATCCCTGGGGTTAGGCAGCCATTGCATGGGATTTTTTTGAATTACAGTTTTGGATCTAAACACCCAGCTTTCACCTCAAGCCTACTTTTGAGGCCTAAATTCTTTTGGTCCTTAATTACCACCCATCCATTGGAGAGAGTCCTAGAAACTGTTTAAAGATGGCAGTATTTTCCTATTTCCTTAATATCTAACATCTCACAATTTTCAGCACTGAAAGTAGGTACTGTGTATCCCATTTGGAAGGTGGTAATTTCTCCTTTCCGAAGTTCCCATTTCAAGCCATGCAGAGAATTAGTGACCAGACTTCAGCTAAGGTGACCAAAGATGCATTGTAAAAGTATCAGATAACTAAGCATACAGTATATGGTGTATATCTGTAGAAAGTGTTTAGTTTATTTTTGGAGGGGATATGCTTTCAATTGTATATTCTATATACTCATCTAAATCAACACTTATTGATTGATTTGCCATCCTACATATATATGAAAGGTAAGATAGTTCAAGGACTGGCTTATTAATTAATTCAATATCATCATTTGACAAACATGGAAGAAATCTTTACTTACCCTTGGTATTTTTCAGATTGTGGTTCTGGGTGGTCAATGCTTTTTTCCCTCCACAGAATACTTATTCAAATTATACATTCATTGTCTCTTAGCTTCCACAGTGGGCACTTTAGAATGAGAAGTAAAAGTCTTCCACAGCATGCTCTTCTTTAATAAGAACAGAGCACTTACATTGTATTTTGCAATCCCTTGTCATTTTATAATAGGACAGCTACCTAGTGAGCATTTCTCATAAACATAACTCTTTCCTTTAGGCTAGGAGGTAATCTGTGCAAATCCCTTGTCACAATTTGACTCATTCCCAGTGTTAATCTCAAAGTGCAAAAGTACAAGGGTACTACACTGTCAAACTGGTGTCTTGTTTCCTAATTACTCGTGGTTTCCGAAAGAGAAAAGGTTCCTATTGTAATTTTTTCAGTATGAATTATCCTGTTTTTCTTTCAAACATTTTCATTAAAATGTTATAACATTTAAGGACACATGATTTACTGAGGATCTATTATAGTATATATTAGCCTACATTTTAATTGTACAGTCAGGGCTAGTTTCTCAGGTGGTGTAAACTGTCTTGAAGTAATAAGACCTAGCTGATTTATATCAGCTCAGAATCTGCATTAAATGTATTGTTTACTTATAAAAGCTCAGATCCATAAAGGGCACATCTACACATGCAATTAAAGTAGCTAAATAAACTCTGGCACAGTTTGCACTAGAGTGTGTTGTTCCCAGGTACCCCATTTGCACATATACCCAGGAGTGTAGCACATTGAGTGGGGCCAGAGTAGCCCCAGCTGGCAGAAGGCCTGGGAGTCAGCCTGCCAAACCGGGGCTGCTCTGACCCAGCTCTACATGCTGCAGAGGGGCTGGCAAGTAGGCATGAGGATGCTTCAGTGTGGGGCTAACTGGCAGGCAGACCCCACACTGAAGCACCCTTATGCTCCAGCCAGCCCTGTCAGTGTCTACACATACACTGCAGCAGAGTAAATAACTCCGCTGCAGGATAGTACTTGCACCTGGCATTACTAGGTTACTATTCCATAGTAGAATTAATTAGTTTACTCTGTCATAATAGCACTGTACATGTAGATGGTGATGTTTTACTGTGAAGCCAATTAGTCAGCTCCACAGTAAGCATTTCATGTAGATGGTCCCAAAGGGAATTAGGATTATGGTCCTGAGACCAGAAAACATGGCTCTACATTAGGCATATAGGCTTCCTGTGCATTGCATGAAGAGTGTTAGGTGTGTTAGAATGGACTATAAAACCCAGCGTGCTGACTGGATGGTCAGTTGGAAACTGGTCTAGGTAGCCTGAGAAGATTGAAATCCAGTTTATAGGAAAGTCCCCTGTCTACTAAACTGTGTTATTTTGGTCCTCCACCTTTCTTGAAGATATTGCACTACACATAAAGCAATTAGATTGACAGATGTATACAGTCAGAGTGGCAGGGACTATGGCTGGGAAAGACCTGGGCTATAGGAAATACAGTTCTTCCATCTCCCTCTGCAGAATCATGTCTGAACTCTTTCCATCTATCTCAGTCAGTTTTTATCTTCTATTCTCTCTCTTCATCCATTCGGCTTTACCACAAACCCCATAATATAATTAGGTTACCCTCTTGGAAGATGTAGTTTTGAATTTCCTCAGGCCAAGGAAGGGACTTAAAACTCAATTATCCTACATCCTGAGTGATGGTTTCAAATAGCTGAGCCAGTTGATAGGCGAGTGAGCCACAGTACCCCCTCACTAATTGTGTAGAGCACAGTAGTATAGACAGGCTCTGAGAACAGCTATTGGATCACCCCACATACGAGAGAGATGAAAATAGTGCCTCGCTAGTGGATCCTTGGATTAGGCTTGAGGTAGTTGCCAAGGTGCTGTACTATGTCAAGACCAAGGTCCTTCTAAATATAACCAGAAGCAGAACTTTAAGGCTAAGTACAGATTGTTAAAAACCCCGAGGCTGAACTGATTCAATCTTTGCAGATCAGTCTGAACTGCATTGAATTAACTGATAGGCAAGTGAACAGACCTTCACTTTGGATTCTGGAAATGCAGCCACATGCTTGCAGTGGCCCAGGCCTGATGCTGAGGGGTTGCTAGAGCATGCCTCCTTGCTTGGCTGCAGCAGACAGCTTGGGCCAAAACTAACCCACCCACTTTGCAAGGTGGGGCTTGCATGGGGAGGTGCAAAGCATGCTGGGGGACTGTAAGTTAACTTGAATCTGGAAGGGATCTGGGACAGAAGTTCAATAAACTGATTTAACCGAAATCGGTTAAGTCTGATTCTACATCCATCTAGGTTTATCTTAAACCAGTTTGGGCCATTTGAAAGCAGTTCATGTGCACTGAATTTCTGTTGTGTTACAGTTTTGAACCAGTTTCCAATTATACTGCTTTATGTATAATTCTGTCCCTGGCCAAAGTGTTAATATCTGCATTATGGATTTGGTTGCTTAAGTACTTCCTAATTCCCATTTTAGACCCCTAAGTCTACTCCAAATTGTTTCAGAGCAGAGACAGAGTCTAATCTTCAGCTCAGTCATCCTCTTTTTCCTGCTTTGGATTCTTTGAGTGTGATTTAGAACACCAAATTTTCTTTTTAAGGACTTAAAAGGTAAAGAGAATCTTTTTAAATATCTGTGAGAAAACATCAAAAACCTACATTTTCTGAAATGGGCTACATATTTTAGAAATGAAAGGATTACCAAAACATATTTGATAGTCATCTGTTCTATAGGAACTACTTTTTCATTAATTTAGGTTTAATATATAATTAATTTTAGGGTCTTAGTAAAAGAGATAATTAAAAAAACTACTGTTATTTCTTATTCTGCTTTTACTTTCTAAATTATAATATCAGCATAATTCCTAGGAATTTAATTTGGCTCAGTAACAGTTTTTAAAACCCATTTTATATTATCTCTTCTCTTTTTTAAATTGTGAACCCAGTGTGATAAAATCCCTAGACCATCAAATGTAAAGATGAAAAAGCCTACTATAGAGTTATTAGTTATCTTCCAAAGAATGCAGAATTTTTCTGTATGCATTATTTTCTAGTATTTTCTTCAGGAGCAATAGGGATTGTAGCCAAATGAATAACTTGCTAAGAATTGTCATCAACACTTTGGGGTAATTGGGGTTTGATTTATTTGGCAGAACAGTAATAAAAGAACTAGAAAGACATAGGGGTTTTACTCCCAATTTTTTAACAGAAGTCCTATATGTACTATGGCAAGTCACTTATTTGTTTTCCTGTCTGTAAAATGAAATATTTTTAACTAAAAAGGAGCTAGGAGGATACATTTATAAATATTTTGAGGTATTTATATCCTATAGTAATGGAACTGAATAAATATGTAGAACTTATGAAGAAAACAAGCAGAATCATCACTAATAGGTTGCAAAATCCTCCATATGGACTTCAGAGAGCACTGAATCCATTTTCTTTCTTTTTCATAGTTCAATAATTTATACATCAAAATAGTTATAAATTAGAATACAGACATCTACAGCCATTTTAGCATCAATTTACACATCAGATCAGAGTTTTCTATCATCAGAGAGGTGCTGACCAAATCTGGTCCATGGAGCCACTCTTTCTGTCTTGCTGGGCCATGGAAAGTTGAGGAATGTGCTTAGGGCAGGAAGAGTGTCCTGGCACAGAACCCGGGCCTCGTGGGCCCTGGCGCACATGATAATCTGTGGCAATACATTGAGCAAGAGTTTATACAACACCATTGCCTTCCAGCCACTTCACCCATTACCACTGCCGTGGCTCTACCTCCTTACCCACTTGCCCCACTGCTGTCCATGCTGAAGCTACCATATGACCCATGCCAGAGCTAGAGCTGCCACTGCAGCGTGCATGCCCCAAGCTGGTACTACCCTGAGGCCCATGCTGCATCCAGCCTACAAGGATGGTGGTCCAAATCCAGCTCTCTGGTCCAGATCTAGCCTGGGGTACAGTGAGTTTGATACTTCTGTAGTAGAGTGAGCTACTCATCTCTTTCCCTCAGATATGATAGCTTATACATGAGTTTTTCCCTTGGGTCTCTACACCTGGATTTATATGGTGGACGCCAGAATAAATCTAGGCTAAATTTAATATATTGGCTTTACTGTTGAATATTTAGGTCTCATTATACCTATATTCACAAGAAAGGGATTTCCCAGAATTTTAGAGGTGAATAGACAGAACTAACTTATTGCTAACTCATTAATTCTTTTCTTGCTCATCAAGTTGTTCCTTAAGGCAAGAAGGACTGGATTCTAATGCCAGAATCTCAAGGTCTTTTGACAGTCCTTACTCAGGCAACCACCCCTTGACATCAGAGATCATTTATTTGAAGCAGTAATCATTTATTTGAATTAGAGCTGAGTAAAGTTCTCAGAATAGCACCTAAAATGCATAGTTTGGATAAACAGAACTAAAAGAATGCCTTGCCAAAAATATCATTTTGTAAAATCTCTTTTGGTATTTTGTGCAGTCGCTAACATTGTAGCTTAAGGACCTATCACTCTAATGTGATTTGTCCTTTTCTCAGTTGTTTTGTCAGAATTTGATCAATTAATTGTAAGTGTTCTTGGGTTGCCTAATTGTTGCTAATGGAAATGACATCATTTTATTTGATTGGTGTGTTTCTACCATTGCATATGAGAAATGTAATAGATGTCAGTGTTAAAAAGGTGAGACTTGAGCCACCTAGTTAAACTCACTGTGGTATATGAAAGAAAGAATGGAAGAAGATAAAGCAGCTGATAGCTTGGTAGCTGTGTTTCTTTAATGCCCTAGATCTTATAAGGTTTTTTATATCTTGATGAATCCATCAGTGCATTTTTTTTTACATAGCTCACTGGTAACATAGAGATAACTGCATCTGTTGGACATACATGGAATATATTAGTAATAAACATGTTTGTAAAATATGTGTAATCCTTTAAAATGAACCATCACTCAAGGGATAAATTCTGTATGAAGGTTAGAGTAATTCCTACTATCCTGTAAAACTGATTGTGAGACTCATAACAAATCTAGAAGTGAGAGTTCCATTGCAAATACTAATTTATAGGGCTGTGTGAAGCTTTGGTCCCTGATTCGATTTGTCAGAGATTTGGCCCGATTCAGTGACTGAATCTCTGAATCTGAATCAAACCAAGAAACCCTTTGATCTCTCTGAATCAAATTAGAACCCTCCAAATTGATTCGGAGATATTCAGAAAGATTCAGGGATTCAGACACAGATACAGCTTTAAATGTTTTTTTCTACATACCTCAAGGTACTAGGTGGCTCGTCAGTGCTGCGATGCTGGGGTGGATGGATCATCCCACAGGAGTGTGGAGGAGAAGCACTTCTGGTCCACCTCTGGGTCTGCCAGGGAGTGCTCAGGGGGCCCCCCCATGCTCCTCTGGCTCAGCGACTGGTGCCTCCTGGGTCTTGGGGGGCACCTGGTGTTTCCCCATGGCTGATTGCTGAGCTGGAGGGGCATGGGGGTGGGGCCCAGTGCACTCCCCAGAGGACCTGGAAGTGAACCAGAAGTACTTCTGGTTGACTTTCAGGTTCACCGCTGAGCACATGGGGGTGGGGGGGGTGAACTCCTGTGGGATGCTCCATCTGCCCCAGCATTGCAGCATTCACAAGTTGCACCTGAAGGTTCAGGTACGTAGAAAAAACATTTAAAGCTGTGTCTATGGCCAAATCACTGATTTGCTGAATCAGCATCAAATCTTCAGATTTAGATTCAGCCGAATCAAATTGGGGACAGTGATCCGAATCAGCAAATTGAATCACTGTCCCCGATTTGGGCCAGATTTGAAGCCAAATCAAACATGGCCCTTTTCACACACCCCTACAATTTATTTCATAAAGGCAATATAAAGTATTTTTACTATTTAAGAGGACAGACTTATGTACACAAAGCTACAGTAGAAATTATGCAAACCAGAGTACTGCAAGGAGCAGTGAAATTCAAACAGACATCAAGGTAAGAATAGCCTTCTGTCTTCCTGGCTTTGTCACTTTCAAATTCTTTATCCTATTGGGTTAATGTCATGATGTTCTATACCCTGGCAAAACACCCATCTTGTTTAATAAAAATAATTTCCTTCAGATAGCTTCTTTCCCTTCTGTTGTTTGTGACAAGATTTGGAAACACATGTCTATTTGGGTCACTATCTCAAAACATAGAAGATTCCTTTCAGATGAGGTATTTCAGCTTTCAGACTAAATTCTCTTTGAGAATAGAAATTCCTTTACAAAAATGGTACTCAGGTCAGGCTTCTGTTGTCGTTCTGTCACTCATTAGGAAATATTCTGCTTTCAAAATTTGGACGAAACCTGCTACTGGAATCCTTTCACGGTTGCAGATTGTAGTCAGGGCTGAAAGCAATTAAGTATTAGTAATTAATATGAGTTCATTTTACTTAATTATCAGAAAGATGAACAATAACAGCTAGTTTATCTCGCCCCTGAATATCCTTTACTTAAGCTTTCTTGTTAATGTACAAATAGCAGAGGGATAAGTAACTCTTAAGCTGTGAGTCTGCATTTTTGTTTACATGACTGTATGTTGAGTCTTCATCTGTGTGTTTTTTTCAATATTTTCAAAATATTATAAATACTTTTAAAACATGGTCTTAAAAACTCTTAGTTTAATCAGCTTAAAATAGGGCTTCCTCTGAGCCCAAGCTTTTCAAAGTATTCACAACTATTAATTTACTTTGTACAAGCAGATAGAATTTGATACAGAAATGACATTTGTAGGATATATTTTTATCGTCATTTTCCAGCTTCCATGAGATTTTTATCCTTATCTAGTTGTATCATGTAAGTAGATAAATAATCCACTCTTGGAACACTACCAAAGAAAGTCAGACATTACTTTGGTTTATATTTTCGCTTCCCGAGAAGAATATATTAAAGACAGTTTACTTAAGTTTTGCAGAAAAAACAGCATTATTAATTATGGCATGTGCCAGTGCACTTGCTGGGACTTAAAGCTGGAGGTTTCTGGCTAAGGGGTCTTGACCCTCTGCTCAGTGTCATTCCAAATAGTCATATTTGGGGTCAGGAAGGAATTCTACCCCACAGTCACATTGGTATGGATTATGTGGGTTTTTGCCTGCCTCTGTAGCACGGGGCATGACACTTTACCCAGGATCTCTTGAATGTATATTAACATCCTTTTATAATAGCATGACACTGACTGCCATGGTTCTGTTGCTTTACCTGTACGTATTACGGTGTTATAGGTTGTGTTGAATTAGGGTTCATGGTAGTTTTGCAAAGTTTAGATTATGGATTTGTAAGGAATAGTTTGGATAGATATGATTCTGCCTTAGGCAGGGGGTGGGACTAGATGACCTCTGGAGGTCCCTTCCATCCCTATCTCTATAGCTAGGTATTTTGGAAACCATTTTTTAAATGAAACACAAATCAGAAATACATATATATCAACTACATGTCAACCTGAGCTATGTGCATGTCTGTCACAAACAAGAAGTAATAAAGGGCAATTCCTTTATTTCCACTGTGATTCTGTCATCTGGATATCTACATCTTCATTTTATTTTAGTCTTAAATAGTCTGTATCAAGTCTGTTATGTAACAGTGGGTGCAGAGAGAACTGACACTTTGCCTGATCTGGCCACAGAAAGTGGTCAATAGCCATGACCAAACACAAGTGCATGGCTGCAGACCACTTCAAAAATGGCTGATCGAGTGAAAATCTACCCCCCTCATTGCATGATGGGTAGGTTGGAAATGTTTCAAAACATAGCATCTTCTGTAACTTGTGTCTGTGCTGCCTCCCAGCCTGTTGCTGTTTTCAGAATGAGATGGGGGAAAGGGAGCAGAGGGAGTTCAGTGTGGGGGTTTTCAGCCCAAGGTGGAGAGCTGCAATTCATCCACCCTACCCCACCAGAGCCAGCTGGGGAACACCCCTAGAATGAAATCCTGCTGTTCCTTTCTCGCTTCCCATTCTGAAAATAGGGATGAGAGAACAGAGGTTATTGTTAAGGGAAACCAGCAGCAGCTAGATTCCCTTCCCCCCTGGAACCAACAGCAAACTTCTGTTTGGTCCGGGGGATTGTTATATCTCAGAATGTTTCCTGAAAAGCATTCTCAGTTACAGTGGGGAGCTGTACTTCTGTCTATGCTCAGTTTGTATGCATAGTGTGATGGCATACAGTAGAGAAGAAAAGCAAATGTCAAGGCAAAAACAGTGTATCTGAAGTAATTGTTATACTTCAAGCCTCTGATCCAAAGTGATATTTCTAATAACTGATGTGCCTGCATATTGTTTTTGACCAATTTCTGCTGTCTTTGGAAGATTAAATTCATTACATTTTTAAGAAAGGAATTTAATATGATTTCCTACTAAAAGCTGGTCTATATGCACAGCCTTATCCATTCACTTTCTCCACATCAGTTCGTGAGAGCCATACTTAAAAAAGGGATTGTTTTAAATAGAGACCTTATGATGTAACCAAGGATGAAACTTTGGTAATTTTACAATTTTTTTCAAGCTTTTTGTACTGCAAAATTTGTAGGATTAGAGAATTAGAAAAATGATGATAAATACAGTTTATGACAGCTGATAATACAAAGGGGAACATAAGTGCCTAGACATTTCTACCCATACAGGAGAGTTACCAATAATATCATCCAGCATATAGTCTGACATACCAAGAAAACACTGCAATACTGTTTGGAAAATGAAAGTCACCAATTTCAATTGGTAGTTACATTTTGTTTTTCTAAATGAAAGGCAAGCTTTTTTTTTCTCTTCCTGTTGCACATTAGGTTGATTTTAACAAAATAAGATTACAACTGTTAGGTTATGCAACAGATAAATTAAGTGAGGTAATGACACGGGACTCCTGGTTTTCTCCATTTAAAAATCACAGATTCTCTGATTAAAACCCCCCAAATCCACATTTTTCCACAATTAAAATAACACTACTATAAACAGTACTATACACACACGCGCGCACACACACACACGTGTGTGTGTGTGTATATGTATATATAGATATGTATATAAGTATCAGTTTAATACACTGGTTTATTGATATGTTTACAATTTTAAAGCAATCTAGAAGCCTACCAGTGCTTCAATCATTATAATAAAATAAATTCTAAGTACATATACATTTTGGTGTTTGGTTTTGGTTTTATTATCATGGAAAATCAAAGCTCCCCCTGCCTCCCCCCACCCCATCCCCTCTGTCCCCATTATCATGGTGGTGCTTCATTCCTGCTGTCATTCTCCCCCCCACCCCAGCATCAGGCCTCGCACCAGCCTGCCCCCCCCAGCTCCGTCCCCGCCAACATTCTTGATGGGAAGTTCACCCTGTGTGCAGCACTGGCTGGAGCCATGCCCTGTTGGGAGCCACACCCCCCAAAAGTGTTACAGACAGACACATGGACAGACAGACTAAGTTCTTTATAGATATAGAATAGCTGTAGCCAATGGTTCCAATGCTAAATCAAACAGAAGGGGGATAATGGGCAACTGTGTCAAGTTGCCCATTGTCATTTCAAGGGAAATGATCAGATAACATATTGGTCAAACTGTTGACCAATATTTGTATATAACAACTGTATCCACCTTATGAATTCTTGACTAAATCCCATCTTTTGTAATACACAAAAACTACTTCCACAAAACACAATCAAAGGCCTTTTCGACATCAGGTGCTAAAAGAGCCACAGGGACTTTGGAATTTTGTACTTCTACTACTGTAGCATGACTTCTTTGATAAATCCTACTGATTACTTGAACTAACTTCAGGAGGACTTGTTCCAATCTGTGAGATAAAGTTTCGGCTAGAATTGTGGTGTCTACATCAATTAAAGATATTGATCTTTAGTTAGAAAAATTCATGTAATCCTTGCCTGATTTGAGGCTGATAGAAATAATAGCTTCACATAGAGTGGTCAGTAGTGCATCTCATTTTTTATTATCATTATATCATTCAATAGTTGAAGTAAGGGTACATCTTTCAGTTTTTTGTAAAATTCCACAGGCAATCCATAACTGCCCAGAGATTTATTTATTAATGTTTATGTCCTTTAAGGTCAAAGTTATTTCATCTAGGTGCTTCTGGAATTTTCTTCTTTCTCTCTGAATTTTTTGTATGGGTATAACGTGCAGGAACATATCTGTTTCCTCACTGATGACTTTCAGATACCTAGTGTACAAGTTTGAATAGAACTGAATGAAATTAATTGTTGGTTGATTTGTATCTGTGTCAAATGCATCAGAGCATTTCTTAGAACAGGTATTTTATTAATTTGCCAGTTTCCTTCAATGTACAACATTTATCTAAATACAGTAAAATCTGCAGTAACTGGCATCTTACAAACCAGCATGCTCCACTAACTGGCACGCTGGCTTGTAAGATAAAGTGAAACTGGAAGTGCCCACCGCGGCACTTCTGGTTTCTCTGAGCCCCCACAGCCCGGGGCAAAGCAGCCTGTGCTACTGAGCCCCCACGGCCTGGGGGCACAACAGGCTGTGTGGGGCTGTGTGGGACCCACCTTCCTGTCCCACGGGGCTTGTGCGGCCTGTGGGACAGGCACCAATGCAGCAGGAGGGGCGACGATACCACAGGAGGGGCCAAGGTACACCCCAGACGCTGTGGGAGAAGTGGCGGCCGGGGCCACTTAATTAACCGGCATATTTTGTTATCCGGCATCCCCCATTCCCAGGGGATGCTGGATAACAGAGCTTTTACTGTACTACCATTGTTTGTAATATTGGTGTCTTCCCATATATTTAGAGCTCATAACAACATACATTCCCAAGATCATGTGTGTGAAGAGAAAGGAAATGAAAAACGTCATAAAGCACAAGAAATCCTAACAGCGTATGTCATATTATATCCACCAGGAAGGTTTGGGTAGATGTAACCTAAAACTCTCCACCACTCCTGACAATAAAGACAAAGACATTAACAAATATCATACAAATGCTGCTCATTGATCAGTGTTTAAAACCCCTTGCTTTTTTCCTTTGGGGTTTGATTTTTTTTTTTTTTTGGTACAGCTCAGATTATTCCATAACTTCATCGTATTGAAGTAACAAGGGTTTCTACTTGTTTAGGATCTGAGAAAGTCTAGGTTTTCCTTTGGTGAATCAGATTCAGAATAGAGGGGTATTTCATGAGGTATTTTAGCTGCTTGCATCTGGCCTGTAATTTATTCTGCTCCAAACAGAGCCCGCTCACAGGGAAGATAAGGAAACAGCATTATATCCAGAAGCACCCCATGTCAAGTTTCCTACTCTTCTGGCAGTTTTGATCTCTGTTTTTTGGATCAACCTTCCAAGTTCAGCACTTTGTCTATCAAAGTCTGCAACTTTTTGTCGTAAGAGCCTGTTTGCCTGGCCACTTCCACTGCCTGATCTTTGCAGGCAGAATCTCTGTCCTCTACCCCTTGAATCCACTTCTCCAGGATACCCAGCAAAGCATGCATAAGACATTTATGTGTCTTATTCACTGTAATTTTAATGCTTGCACTCTCTCTATCTATTCCCTGCATCAAAGAAGCCAAGTCTTCAGTTTTCCACTCAGAAGACAATGAGGCCTCCATCTTTGGATGGTCCTTGACAACAGCACGGAGTGATGATTTCTCTCATATAGAGGGATCTGCAGTAGTCCCAGGTACTTCAGAACCCAGCACTGTGTGCATATATTTGAGGTTATTTTTCCCCAGTACATTATCTTGCACTTGTCAACACTGAAGTTCATCTGCCATTTTTTTGCTCTCTCTCTTATCTGGGTGGGATCTTTTTATAGCTTCTCTCCATCAGCTTGGGACTTGACTACCTGAAATAATTTGGTGTCATCTGCAAACTTGCAGATTTCACTCTGTACCCTGCTTTCCAGGTCAATGATGAAAATGTTGAACAAAATAAGACCCAGCCCAGAGTCCTGCTGGACCCTACTTTTGACCTCTCCCCATCCTGAAAAGGGATCATTTAGCCCTACCCTTTTCTTCCTCTCTTTTAACCAGCTCCTAATCCATAACAGAATCTTCCCTCCAGTGCTGCGGCAATGCAGTTTTTTTCTAAAACCCTTGCTGAGAGGCATGTTGAATAGGTTAGGCACCAGATTATATATATATAATCATATATATATATGGTTTGGATAGAGATGCTTCTTTTTTTGTGGGGTGAAACATGGAGGGGGGTACTTGGACCATCTGACCTCTAAAGTCCCTTCCTTTCTCTATGGTTCCCAGCATGTCTAGCTGACACACATCTTGTCTATACTTCCTCAAGTGGACACATGTATTGAGTGAAATCATGGCTCCAATGTAATTACAATGGGAATCCTGCCCTTAAGTTCAGAATTTTACCCACCCTATTTATAAAAATAGATAAATTAGAAATTGTGACAAATGTGCCCAACTTGAGCAATCTGAGACTGTAATAGTGTAATTCTATCCATGTCAATGGAACTTTGCACATGTGTAGAGCCTCTGTGACTTCAGTGGGATTCAGAATTGTAATCCACCACACACATCAGATTGCTGGCTGTTGTCATAGCCTACCTGATGTACTTCTATTGATTACTCTTCATCTTAATTCTTTATTAATTTACAATTCCAGAAATGTACTAATGATTTAGAACAGGAAATTGCCTCCGTCTGTTTTTAGAATGTGCTCAGTACTTTTTATACCACTGCAGTCTATTTAAATATTAATAAGTTATTAATGGAATGGTGATGCAATTAGTATGTTGATTTAAGTCCATTCACAGGAAGTTGTTAAACATAAGCTTTCTTCAAAGGAAGCGTAACTACCACCTGTGCAAAGAGTTTAACTCATTCTGTTTTGGGGTGGGAATTCCATGGCATTTTGTGTAAGCAGGTGGGAAAGTATCCTATCCCAAAAGACTAATTTGTGAAAGAAAGATGGGAAAAACAGAGAGGAAAGGAGAACTGAGAATACTTTTAAAAGGAAAGAATGTTTTAAAGAAAAGTTGCACTGTACTTTGACAACATGAAAAAATAACACCTCCTGTAATTATGTCATTTTTGGGGATTAACACATTGGTATGCCACATCTAGCTAAGTGTGGAGGAGACATTCATCCAGGAAAAATGTCATGTCCAGAAGTGCTGGATCTCTGAGAAAGACAAACATTCTGAGACAGATGGGTACACTCACTAGCATGAAAGAAGAAAGGGTTGTTGTTGTTTTTTGTCCTTTCAGAGTTATTTCCAGTCTGTCTAACATGAAGTAGCTTGAAGGGCTTGCAACTTGAAGGACCTTTTTGAAAAGCATTTAGTATTTATCTATTTTTATTTTCTGTGATTTTATAGTATAGTAAAACAATCAGCAATGACTTTAATAATTAGGATTGGACTAATGTGTTTGCATAGATTATTACCAAGTATTCATAAAGAACGATGGTGAATGAATCAACATGCATATGAATCGGAAACAGAGAAGCGTGTAACTTTCTTTTGGAGGCCTGCCACAAACTTTTAGGCTGCCTGTATTGGGGGCAGATGGGTCCCAGTAATGGAGGATTTTGCGTCCCTGCAATCCTTATGCCCCAATACTGTCTGTCAAAATGTTGCTGGTAAGTAGAGCTGATTGGAATTTTTTTGCCAAACAGTTTTAATTCAAAAGCCCATTTGTTAGAACTGATATTTTTGTTTGGAAGGGAATGTTTGGACAACAGTTTTGGTTCATAAACAAGATCAACAAAAGCTTCAGCATTTCATGTTGACTTTTTTTGAAAAAGGAAAAAAATATTTTCTAAATCATTTTTTATTCTGAAATATTCTGAAATATCTTTTTTTACGTGAACAAATGAAATCAGCTAATTTGTCCGACATGCTCTTTATGTTGGTTTTCTGAATATTGTAAAGCTTTTAGCTTTTCCTTGTACTACAAGGTAGGAAACTATTCTGATATCTCAAATGTTCATAGGATGGCAAAACTGTTTCCCCATACGAATATAGCAAATTCAATTATAACAAAATTAAAACACTTATCCATTGTTTACAATAAAAGTTTAAATATGAAGGAAGAGTAGAAACAGTAGCAAACACTCTGTTCTAGTCTGGATCATGTAACATGCCCATCACTGTGGTATTTAAGAACAGCATAATTGAATCTTATTTCTCATTTAAGCCCTTAATAGAAGCAGTCATTGTTATATTTAAGACGTTATGGGGTCTGTGTAAAAGTGTGCTAGGATATTAGCACTCATAGAATTTTTTAAATAAGAAGATAGTTTTGACCAGAGGCTATTCATGATTTTATATGTACATCTTTACATCTCATTTCAGCTATCTAAAATATATATTTTTCTTTTAGTAAAATCAAATTAAAATGGAACTTAAATTAATGTTTCACTATTTAATTAATTCCTGGTAAGAACAAGCATTTGAGTTGCAATGCAATGTTGTGAATTTATAAGTTATGTATGAAATTTGTAGCTTATTTTAGGAGGTTTGTTGCCAAAAGGAAACCATGAGGTAGAAATATGTACTTACACATGTAAAACTGATGTCTGTCTTCCAGAATCTGACTTTTTATCAGTCACCGGAAGCGCTGTTAACAGAATGGCACAAGTTCTTCACATTCCTCAGCACACCTCGGATGACTGGATTTTGATGCATTCTCTCTCTAGAATAAAAACTTGGAAGTGATAAGAAGGGCCAGTTAGGTTCTCATTTTGTAATCTGAAATACAAAGACGATTCCAGAACTTTCCTATTTACTACCCCCCGCCCCCAACACAGATTCTGATCCAAATTCTGTAGACTGTTAGTCAGATGGTGCCATGTCTTAAATTGGCATGAGTCCACTGAAATCAATTTATTTGGTATAATTTACATACAACAGGGTACAGAAGAAAGTATGTGATAATTACGTTTAGTTCATAGTTGGTCTATTTCTCATCTTCTCTTGTTTGCTTCTCTCAGTGCACATTTTACTCTTCCAATAATTAGCTTCCATGGGTATTTAATTTAGTTTTCTTAGAATCAGCCTCTGAGACTATTGTTTTTCCAATATTTATTCCCTGTATCATGGCAGCCCTTGCTTATTCAATTATTCTTAAGGGTGTTTCAGTTCTACCCACTTTTTTTCTTGAGCTTTACAACTGAGCAATTCAAGTTTGATTAGAGCCGTGATTTGGAATGACTCATTTATGGGCTGCAAGTGCCCCTTTCTCTCACAACTGCAAATTAAGAAAACAAGAAAAAAAACCCCTCAAACCTTTTTTTGGAGACAGTGACTGTTTTAGAGTTTTGAGACCAAATCTTAGTCCTGTATTCATGCACATAAAATTTCAGCTGAGATCAGTGAGAGCTTTGAGTGATTAAAAGCTGCAGTACATGAATCTGAATTGATTGGATTTTTCATCATCATTTTGCTGATGCCTGTTAAGAACAGTGAAATAAAATCTGGCTGCAATTAAAACTGAAAAACTCCATAAAATACTGTACTGTATTCAGTTAAGGTTTATCTGAGGCTGGCATGAATCCTGGCAAAAAGGCCCTGGTGGGAAAAATACAGCAGCAGATCAGGTTAGAGAAAAGCGAAGTGGCTGTAACTTCCCTTCTTTGAAGAATGAAAGGAGCATGATAGGCGGTGGAACCTAAGAATTGGCAACGTGGGTAGGAAGGAGAGTTTGGGTGATTAGAAAATTCATAGGTTTAATGCCTTGCCTCACTAATTTCTGCTGCCAGAATTCCCACAGTGGTCTGAAGGGAATGAATATCCCCCTTCCTCTCTAATTGGGGTGGGCTACAATTCCTCTCTGAAAAGAGGTATAATTTTCACTTTGCCACAACAGATTTGTTCCATACCTAATTTATTCAAGCAGGAATAAAAAACCTGATTCTATTCTCATTTAAACAACAGTAAATTAGGTGAAACTCCTATGAAATAATCAGGAGGTACCCATAGTAAAAAGGAAAGTAGAATCAGGGCCAGAATCTTTGAGTCATTGAGCCTAGTTATCAGTAAGATTATGCCTTCTGATACAATTTATATATTAAAGGATTAAGTTCATCTCTTGGCTCAACATTTATATACTTGTTTGTTTTCATGCGTTCAAGCCATATTTGTGGGAATCCTGTTTTCAGAATGTTTGCTTATTTGTGGTTCCCATTTGTTTGTTTAGTACCTGCCTGAGTTTTGATAAATGTCTTCTGGTCTCTATCTCACTCTTTTAACAGCTGAAAATCACTTCCAAGTTTATATGGGTGGAAAGTCATATCTATGTGGAGAGACCAGAAGCTTACAATCATGATTTAGCATTTGGGTAATTGGTAGATAAATGTGGAATGGCTGAATCATTTCCCCTTAAGAGAAATACAGAAATACTGCAGATGGGGTTATTACCAATTACGACTTTCAGATATTCCTTAGGATTGCTACTCACCCAAACACATGTCAACTGGCCCACCAATATTATGTGTTTTATATAATTCCTTAGGTTACTCATGTGAGAGTACATGCAAATACAAAGACTCCAAAATTCTATTTTTGTTTGTAGTTTAACAAAACTAATGGCCATCTAGAAATGGATTGAGTTTTTAAAATAGAGGCTTGTACTTGTGCACAAATAATTCAGAAGCAAAACCTTGTCCCGAGATACATTTATGTAACTTCCAAGGGAAGCCTTCTCAGTAGTGGGCAGGGCAGAAGTTCCATTCCACAAACGGCTCTTGAGTCTTCAGTTTTTGGCTTTGCTCCAAATGAAGAAAGCTTTCTGCAAGAGAAATACCAGAAAAATGTCTCAGGTTGATTCAAGTTCAACAAATTTGTGTGGACTCTGGCACATTCTCCAGCATGCTTTTTAGAAATGTGCAGTTCCCAGGCTGTGCTTATGTGGCACCCATACTGGGGACTGGACCAGGGACCTCCAGAATTGAAAGCTTATACTGTTCTTATTTAAATTAAAGTGTCAACCTCTTCCTGAGTCTGTAAATGTTTTATTTCCTCTGCTTATCAGGCAGAGTTAGGGATTTCTTTAGTGGGTTATACCTGTAATGGGAAGAATGGTCTCTAACTACTAATTTATCAATCACATTACTGTACACAAATGTAGTAAAGAAATATCTGAAAGCAAGATATGAAAAGCAAACCAGAGTACCTCTAGAAATCATGGAGTTTCTATTACCATCAGTGGTTGCATGACTGAAGCCAGTAAGAACCAAGCAGAACCAGCATAGCTAATCATAAGCATTCAAAACCAGAACCAGGCCCACCAAGATAATACAAGTGGTTTAAAATATATAAAGTTTTTGTGCTCTGGGTTCATATTTTCAGGCTGCTTGTTCTCCACAGATTTAAAAAAATCTAGAAATGTATGTTTCTTAATTGAAACCTGAGATTTTCTTGCCTTTATGAGGGTCTAAAATCTGACACTTTCATTGCAAAATGCCAAATATTGGGGAACGTCACAAGATGACAAAAGGTAGTAATGCCAAATGCTGATTAAAAAACAGAATTATTTCAATTGGCGTCTTTAGTTGGAAGTGCTGTAGGAAAAAGTGGTTGTCAGTTACACCTGTAGAATTAAACTTCCTAAGTTTGAAAAACTTGGTATGTATATGGGAGAATGCAAATTCAGTTTTCAAAATGCTGGTCAGCAATATGAAAGGAAGTATAAATATAAGTGAAATAGGAGCTGATATAGAGTATTCTGCATCCTACAAACAGCAGAGATCAAGAATAATCTTTCCTTCTCCAGAAACAGATACATTTTCTGCCTGTTGAAATGCTTGTAGCTTTACTGTGCATTAGACTCATTTAATGTACAATAACGTCACCATTTACCCAGGTGCAGCAATTACAGATCATGTGCCATTTGTTCAGACCAACAGATACAGGTTATGGGCAACACTTTATGGGCAAATACCCTCAATAATGGAGTTCGTTATAGAATCATAAAGTAGGGCCTCAAGGAACCTCAGATTGAGTCCAACTCCATGCTCAGTGCAGTATCATCCCTAAGCTATCCTACAGAAGGGTTTGTCTAACAGTGGTGGTCAACTTTTTTGGCAAACGTGTCACAAGTCCAAAGTATGAGATAGTGTCATTTTATAATCAGCCACTGCCAATACCCAATGCTGTTTGATCCCATCACCATTAAGACATATCAATCCTAAATTTGGTGGCACTTGTCCCAGCAGCTGCCATGGGGCCAAACCATTGAGCCACCACTGATTTCCCCCCGACCTGCTACTTTGATCCCTGTCCCCCTGTCCCCTGACTTGCCTCATGCCAAACACACTGGCTGCCTGTGCCACTTGTAGCACACGTGCCCCAGGTTGACCACCCCTGGCCTAAACTATTCTTGAAATTGCACAAGTAACCTTTGTGTACAACTGACAGGCACAGTGCCTGAAAACATCAGTAACACTTAAACTTGCCACAGTTAAAGGAGGGAGATGAAAATATTGTCAATGTCCTGCCACTGCTAAGACAGGTACTAGTTTCCTACAGTTTGTATAGTTTGTCTAGAGGGCAAAAGTTCTGAATAACATTTCTATTCCTTCCAGCCTCACTTCAGACTTACCTGGCTTTATCTTTAGCTAGCTGCTGCCAGTACAGATGCTGATTTCAGCTCAGCATTGAGAAAGATTAGACATGTTTATGTTGGCTTCACTCAGTGGGGGTGGATTGGCATGCAGCTGGCCCTCCAAACTCATCTAGTCTTCCCAGTTCTCTTGCTGGATCCTGTACTTGTTCTTCCTGTTTTGGAAATGTACTCACCCACGTTCTCCTGTCACTACTGTTAGAAATAAGATGTCTCCATATAGGAGCTTATGTCCCCCTGCATAGAAGTGCATGTGTTTGTGTACCTGACTACTACTTAGCATTTGAAAAATCTTCCTTTTCATTTTTTATCAGCATAATGTAGAGAATTATTTATTTTTTGTTTACCTAGATGAACACGGTGGATGATAATAATGTTTCATTTAAATGGTACTCAACCAAAAATGCAACAGACTTAATCAGTGGGTATTGAACAGAAGCTGTTTGATTTAATTAGGAAAAAGGTATCTACCTCCAGTGATGCTGCCACTTTTGCTGCCTGAAGCACACTAACTGCATGTTTTCTGCTATTGTTTCCCACAGGTAATCAGGGAAGGGGTGTGCAATAGATCTTCACATGCCGATATAATGATAATTAATCTACATCTAGTGAGAAATAGAGCTTATGTTACATAATGGCATGATTTGAGACAGTGGTGTGCTGAATAGGAAATATCCAAAAATACCCATTGTGCTAAAACCTGATGATGTACTCATTTACTACAGGATGCTAACAGTCTCCAGAGAGGAGGAACTCAGAACTTAGAGCTGGTTATCTGACACTATTATCTTCATCACCTACAAGGATATTTGCTGAAGAAAATATATCTTTAAAAAGAAGTCATAAGTAATATTTAGTAGTAAAAAGTCACTTTGGGCAGGATGCTGTTTCACTTGACAAACCTAAATGGCAGTTACCCAGCCACGTAAGTGCCATTATTAGAACTTACGCATAGTTTCTGATCCTATTTTGCCTTTTGGCAGCACAGAATCACTCTGCACACCTCTGAAAAGGTGGTGAAAAGTAGGGCAGCCATGCCATCTCTTAGTCAGTAGCTTAATGGTTAGTGCATTCAACCCTGGAGCAGGAGACCCAGACTTTAGGCTCCCTGCACAGCAAAGGGAGAAGCATATATGGGGCCAGGAGGAAAAGAAAAGGCTGAAGTGTGGTGTGGACTATGGTCCATGGTAACTTTTCTGCTGATCTCCATCCATTTTATCCAGTGCATATTAAATGAAATGTGTAGTGGGTTAGCTTCAAAAGAAGGGCTAAAGAGGCCACTGTAACCTGTGGCCTGGTTGTTACAGTACTATTCTGGGAAACAGCAGGCACAAGTTCAGAACCCACCTAGGTAAGGAGGGACTAGAACGTGGGTCTCCTGCTACTGGATAAGAGCCTAAGCCAGTAGGCTATTGAGCTAAATGCAGAAAGGTTTTCCTTTGCTTCCTGATACCTACTACAGTTTTGGGAATTGCCCACTTCTACATATATATCTGGATGATCATAGAGCCTTGCATTCCTGCCCAGTGAGTGTGCTTGTAGACACTCACATGCCTACATTGCGCCCAGAACAGAATTTAACACTGTGCATAAGTGCCAGAAACAGCACTTACATAGCTGGGCCACTGCCATTTAGGGAAATAAGGTGAAATTGGCTCTAGCCCTTTGTGACCAATGGAAGAAATTACTCAATTTATCTGTGCACAAGTATGAGCTACAAGGTCAATGAGTCCTAGAGCCTTTAACTGTTGTGTAAGAGCCATGCATACAAGTTAAAATGGCATGCTGGCCTACCATCATTTACCTTACACACAATTTTTAAAAATTTAAAAAATATGTACAGCTAGTTTGTTTGGGTTCATTCTCTTCCCCACTTTTTTTTCTAATTTGAGATGCATGTTGTATCTGCTTTTCACTTACCCTCAATTACAGACTTCTTGCAAAGTTTGCTAAATCTGCTGTTCAGACTAAACTGTCCAGCAAAGACGTATTCATACTAATTTAAATTATGCTAAAATCCTAGTTATTTTAGGCACAAAAATTATACAGAACATCATAATATGTTTTGTGAGTTCTAATTATAATTACAGGTATCCATAACCTATACATTTACATATATTCCGATAATATGCACATTGCATTAATCATAAATGTAGATAATACATAAAATGTATTATATTTATATAAATATTCTGTAAATATATAGAAATTATATGTAAGGCATTATATTTCCATATAACTATCACAAACTCAAAGATTTTTTTTTAATTCAAAAAATCTTCCAAAATAATAGCACTATAGAGAAGTGGGATTGGAAAGGACATCCAGAGGTCATCTAGTCCAACCCCCTTCGTGAGGCAGGATCATCCCTATCCAAGCTATCCTATACAGTTCATAATCTAAAGTAAAAGTTGCTACTTTGAAAACACAAGATACTGAAAATCAGTAAATAGTTGAAGCAGAGAGTTTTCATGAAAAATACTGAAATAATTTGAATTATGTTTGAAAAGAAATAGCTTTAGTCTAATTGACTGACAAAGTTTTGCGTGGAATTTATTACTAATATAACTATTACTAAGCAGGCCTCATTGATATTGAAAAAAAGTAATAAGTTCTGTATGTAGATAGACTACTTTGTACTATACTTCCATAAACACAACTGACATTGAAGTCAACAGGCATGTTGTAGTAACTCCTAGAATAAATGGGACCTCAGTCCATTCCAATATCTATATCAGAGTTACATTTATTTTAGTTTGTCACTTACTTAACTATGTTTTTATAATTTTTATTCTTACCCTGTTTCATTTTTGTGTTCAGAGTTTGATTTCATGCTCTTTTTGTATACCAGCTTGAACTGGTTCACTACTTTACTTTTCTATTACTGATAGAATACATGGAGTGAGAAATCTTTGGAACAATTATTTTTTTCTTCTTTTTGTGATATCTGACTTCTGGGTTTCACCCAGGTTCTCTCATTAATTCATCTTCAAATCAAAAGTTATGCAGAGAATAAGCTGTTCTTGTAAATGGTTTCCTTCCAGAAAAATGATTATGCAGTCAAAAAGAAAAAGCAGTAGTTCTAAGCAAAAAGATTAGGGCAAGAGAAGCAAAGATGTTAATGAATACTTTAGGACCTTGTTGCCTCACATAAGGAATGTGTATTCACACCTGGCCATTTTTTTAAATTCGTTTTTTGTTTTGTTTTGTTGCCGTTGGTATTTTTTTCTTCCATGTTGTTTTGTCAGTCAGTTGATTGGTTGGCTGATTTTAGTTGCAAGCAATACAGCAAGTGAACTTATGAATTTCACTCTTTATAAGTCATGGTATAATTGCACTGAGGTAAGCAAAAGTTCACTTAAGGCTCTCTTGTGACTAGAATATATACAGCCATTTAGAGTAAGCAATCCCCTGGAACTTCTGTGTAGGGGTTGCTTGGGGGCTGACCTATTCAAAGGAAATGTTGATTCCATTTTTCAGCAAGTAACTTGAGAGAGGCAAGGACAAAGAAACAGCATTTTAGCTCTGAGCACCAAAGATATCTGCTACTCTTCATATATTGCTGATTCTTATTTGCACCCATGTCCTTTTGCCAGTGCTAGGGTCTCAAATGCAATGTAAATAATGATGAAACTAAAGGTCTGTTACAGAGCTGTCATATGGGTAAGTTCAACTTTCTGAATAAAGCACCTTGAAGGAACTTTTCCTGACTATTGCACTAACAGATACAGGCAAAACATATTTTCTGGCTTGGGTGCAGTAAATGCAAGACATACAGACTTGTAGATAAGAGAATGATCTGGCTAAAATCAAATGGTTGTGAAAGTTCACATGGCAGAAATTGCTACTCTACTGTTACATCTTCCTTAAAGAAGAGTCAATAGAACATGACATACCAACCACAAACTAATGCAATCAGTTACTAAAATAGATACCTTAGACACCTTGAAGGACAAAGATCACCTTCAACAAGCTGAAACTTCCAGGCAATAAAATGTGGGACAGAAGTTCAAAAACCAATTTAACCCAGATCAGTTAAGTCTGATATTACATCTATCCAGGTTTATCTTAAATTGGTTTCAGCCATTTTGAAAGCTGTTTATGTGCACTGAACTTCTGTTGTGTTACAGGTTTTAAATGGTTTCTACTCACTTATACTGGTTTATGCGTACTGTGTAATATCTGTCTGTTATGTGTAATGTCTGGTTTATGTGTAATGTTTACATATAAAATGTTTATTCTGTGACTGGTCATGTGGCCTGCACTTTTTTGTGGCTTGAAAAAGTTGCCAGGAATTCCTGTGGGTATTATGCCCAGTGTAACATGGTTTCCAGTGGTTCATGATCTGTCTCTATTTAAACTTATCTCTGTTCATGAACATTTTAAGGAAATTGCTCATAACTAAAATAATTGCCAGCATATCTATTACAATCTGAACATAGTTCTGCTGAAATTTGGAAGCATATGCTCCCTGGCAAGGAGACAGCCCTTAAAGCAGGTGAACTTGCATTCAGTCCCCTGCTACATTCTCTTCTAGCTTGTAGGTTTCAGATGGCTTCATTTTCTCAGTTTTTTTTTTGCAAAATGCTTACTTGTCTTTTGATACCATTCAATAAATATGTGATGCACAAGGATAACTAGGAAAAGAATATTGTGTTTGTTAGTTTAGTTTAGATTTTTATCCTCATTTCCTTGATACTAATCAGGTTTCCAAAAGGGAATTCTATAGCTGACTGGAAATGAGTGTGTGGGTATGTGTGTGTGTGCATGCATGCTTGTTTTATTGTTTTATTTTTTTAGATAGAACATGTAGTTTCTGCAGAATAATTTTTTATGGATATTTTAATTTTGTTGAGATTTTTCTGTTTTTCATCAAAGTAAAATATTTGATTTCAGGTCAGGTCAGGCAAAATTAAAGCATTTTGGCTTGTCAAGTAGAATTAGAATGATTGTTTTGGCGATGTGCAATATTAATCTATGCCTTCCAGAGATGCGACAGTGCCTCAGAAGCGTGGTTGCTTGGCTCATAACCCCATTTCCCTTTCTGGTCTATGTTCCCTAGCCAGAGTACATCTCTCATGATGCACTGCAGTCTTCCATCTGGCTCAACTGCTGCTGTACATTATGAGATGTCTGTGGTTATTGTGCATTGTGCAATGTCTTGTAAAGTCCTCTGTCCTAACACTAAACCATGTTCCCTCTCAGAACTAGGAATGGAACCCAGGATCTCTTGTGCCTAGACCTTTTCTCCAGATGCTACCACCTCCTGTTTAGATAAGTTAATGCTGTGCATCATGGGAAGTTCATGATATAGTTGGCTGGTCTGTTTGAGCAAAATCTGGGCGATGAAGTACTGTGCAGCTCAGGTGGACTCATATCTATATCAAACTAAACCATACCAAAACAAAATGTTTGGATCAAAATTTGTAGTCATTATACCACCTAAGTTCAATTTCAATTAAATGGCTTTGGTGTTGTACTGCATTGTTAATACATCAACAGCCAACATTTTGTCAATTGTCTAACAGCTATTCAAGAGTACATATGTGCTTGTGGGTGTGTACAAGTGTGAATGCATGGATTATTTTAAAAAAAAAAAGATACCTAATTTTCCAAAGAAAGGCTGAAGCTACAGTTCAAATTTCAGTATAGAAAAAGCTTATTTGCAGCAAACTCTTAGGCTGTGGTACATATGTTCTTTTGACTGATCTCTTTGCCTTTTCTGTTCCTGTAAAAAATCAAGTTTTATAAATATCATTAGGAGTGAACAGGATGGCAGGGTGGAGAGGCAATGGGATGCCTCTCAATTTAAACAAATCTCATTCTCTAACTGTAAGCCTAGCAGCCATAACTGCATGTCTAACATAATGCTGTCAAATAAACTAATATGTGTAGTCTTTATAATGTAAATTTTCTCTCACAAATTTTGCTTAAAGGGGCAATAAAATAAGTTTAGGCCATAAATTTGACCTTTTAAAATGGAATGGTCCAGCCATTCATCTCATCCAAATTATCTGCGCTTTTATTATGTAAGATTCTCTCTGCTGGCTCCACAGCATCTGTAAATTAGCACTTGTCCCAAACCTATACTGACATCATCAGTGGTGTTTTATGTACAAGATTTGATTTAATGGAGCTTTCCTATTAAGACACAAAAACCTTTTAGATTTTTTTTTTTACACTCATACTGCCAGATCTAGCACAATACACCCACAGCCTTTCTATACAGAGAGGAGAATTTGGCTTATCATGAAAAGCAAAAAAAACAAAAAACAAAGCCAAAGAAGTGCTGTGAGGGGGAGTTTTGGAACTGTCCGGAAGAGAACTCAGGCAAATAAGTGCTTCCCACGCTCAGTCTGTTGTACTTCTTCTGTCCACCCCACTGGGGAGAAGTGGCCCACAGGAGTTATAGCACTTAGACAGCCATGACTGCAAAGGATGGTGATATGGGAGACTGGGATATTATACTGAGGAAGCATTAAAGAGGGGCAAAAACTAAGGGGAGTTTATAGAGGGGAAAAAGAATCTCTGCTTCATATTAAATGATAAACTTGAGGGAAAGAGAGAGAGAGAGAACACAAATGCAAAAACAAACTACTGCTATCCCATTTAGAGAGTTACCTACCAGACTACAGAATAAAAATGCATTAAAACTCTTGGTCCAAGTTTACTATTAGAACCAGATTTCCACCTGATCCCGCATGGCCTCTGGCAGTAACTAGATTTTATTGAAGAGGTTTCTCCTGGCTGTTCCTTTTTTGTGTAAGGAAATTACCCACACTCCATCAGGCAAAAATTAGAATCTTTCCATACATGCAGGGGGGAAAAGTGCAGCAAACAGACAAGATAATTCATTTCTGGTTTCTACTACAAAATTTCCTTTAGGAAAACCACAATCTTTAATGTAACTGGTAAGAAACAATAGTGACTATGCATTTATTATATAATAGGCTTACAGTCAAAGTTCTAATTACCCTTCCAGATATAAAAGGCCCCAATTTCTGACTGCACTTTCATTATAAGAAGTTCCATACCGAACAGAAACAGCTAATGTGGTAACAGATATAAGCATTAGCAATAAGCTTTACTTTAGCAAAAAAAGTCACTTCTAGTCATCTGTATGTAGTAGATACTTAAAATGTAAATGATAATAGAAAACAGGAAAAAGATTCTACAGAAAAGAATAACATTTAGTTATTTATTTTGAATTAATACAGAGGGAAATTTTCCCATTATTCTGTTGTCATTTTCAGAATCCAAACATATCAGCTAGGGGCAGAAATTACACATAAATCCTATATAAGTGATTGGAAACTGGTTGAAATCTGTAACACAACAAATTCAGTGGACATAAACCTCTTTCAAAATGGCCAAAACAGGTTTCAGATAAACTTGGATGGATGTAGTATCAGACTTAACAGATTTAGGTTAAATCAATTTATTGAACTTCTGTCCCAGATCCCCTCCAGATTCAAGTTAAATCACAGTTTCCCAGCATCCCAGGATGTTTTGTACTACCCCCATAGACCTCCCTTTGCAGGGTGAGTGGGTTAGCCTTGGTCCAAGTGATCTGCTCCAACTGAGTAAGGAGGCATATTCTAGCACCCCTTTTCCTGCCCTACCCCACCCCCAGCTTCTGGCCTGGACCACTGCATTTCCAGAATCAAAAGTGAATTTCTGTTCACTTACTTATTGGTTCAATCTATGAAGTTTAAACTAACCTGTGGGCTTGGGGCAGAAGTTACACATAAACTGGTATAAGCAATTGGAAACTGGTTCAATTCTGTAACACAGCAGAAGTTCAGTGCCTATAAACAGCTTTCAAAATGGCCAAAACCAGTTTAAGATAAATCTGGATCAGACTTACTGATTTAGGTGAAATCGGTTTATTGAACTTCTGTCCCAGATCCCCTCCAGATTCAAGCTGTCTGCCCCAGCCACGCAGGGAAAAGCACCCCTTCCCACCATGTCCCCCCCCCCCGAGCTTCTAGCCTGGGCCACTG
>NW_017729027.1:22952229-22970402 GCF_001723915.1 Gavialis gangeticus | reverse complement strand
TGTGGCTGCATTTCTGGAATCAAAAGTGAATGTCTGTTCACTTGCTTATCAGTTTAATCTATGCAATTTAGACTAACCTGCAGAGATTGAATCCATTCTGCCTCAGGCTTTTTGACTGTTGAATTTAGCCATTGGGGTATGGCACCTACAAAATAAACCTACATTATAGTGAGAATAGAAATTATAATAATTACCATTTTTAAATTTAGTGTAACTGGTAATTGCAAACAATAACTGTCTTAATGAAAACAGATGGCCCTTGCATGATATGAATATAGGAAAGAGATTGGGATCCTTAATTTCTCACTTCCAAACCTCAACATATTTCAATTTCTTTTAAATTTAATCTTAACTCTGAATTCCCTGTGTATGTGGAGAAAAAAACCTGTCTTTGTAATGATTTTATCCTATATGACTGATATATATATATATATATATATATATATATATACACACACACTCTTCTCTGTAAATCAGCCTTAAATAGTTTTTTGTATTGAAAAATGTTTGTGAAGTTTTTAATGGAACTGAAAAAGTGGATTGTACTTCATTAAGAATGTGCATTGCTGGGGAACAGGGGGATAGGCATAATAAAGTTTGTTTGCAAATGTGATATGAAACTAAGTTTCTTAGTACAGACCAGTACCGACCATTGATCATGCAGATGCATGTTAAAGCCTTGTGCCTATAGTTTTACTCTGTATCACTAACTATATTAATCAGGGAACATATAGACTGAAGTCCTGAAGATTGCTAGAGTTTGCAGACAAGAATGTAGCAACAGCATAAACTCAGTAGAAATAAGAGTTTGAGTTTACAGATAATGTAATGCTGAACACTAAAACTGTTATTTCATTTCATGAGGGAGGAACAGTATCTGTTTTCCTAGAGTTCTTCCAAATAGGCACTTGGGAACTTTAAAGACCTTTCCCCTCCAAAGTACAATGAAATTGTGGAATGGTGTGAATTCTGTTCAGTGTAAGGGAGGGGGAACAGTGCCCATCATGTCCACATGAAATTTTAGTAATATGAGTAGTGGTAATATTGTTCAAAGGACCACAATCAGCATACACTGCCTGATCTCACAAGGAGATTTAATATATTTCTGAATATAGAAGTACACCACCTTCAGGGATTGTTATTTTACAGTATGCACAACTAATCATCAGGAATTCTCACCCATAGTAACTTGTATTTACTATAGCAGGTTTCATTAACTGATGTAACAAGTGTGCTGAATATTTCAATGAAAAGTGATTTAACCACATATGCTGGTTTGGAGATAGGCCAAGGAAGAATTCTGCTAAAATAGGTCTGCATATAATCATTTGTTATTCAGGAAAGGAGGACATGATACAATACCAACATAGTCAACACCAATGTCAGCATGTGAAGAACATTGGTACATTGGAACATAGGACTGGAAGAGGCCTCATGGGCCAATGAATCCAGTCCCATGTATTTGTAGGCAATTATTTAATTAAAAGAATCCCCAAAATTTCCACTACAAGCCCTCACCCACAACTACAGGAAATGCTTATCCAACATGATTCCCAAGGATGAACTGGATATAGGCATGACCATCAGAAACCAGTTTCTGAAAATACACAATGGAAAAATGCTTTCTCTCCATAATAAAATGACAATCTAACAAAAGATAGCTCCTGAAATTTGTGGTCATTGATGAGAGTGTGCGCCACAGACTCTTTGGGGAAAATATCTCTTCAGGCCACATATCCGAACAGCACTTGAATTTCATATGCGCAATACAAGAAGGCAGGCCTTGTCCAATCCATCAGCAGATGGTATTAAATGTATATGTTTTCAAGGTTAATGACTGCCTAAGGGAAAAGTTCTTGTGAGATCTAAAAAGCAAGAGATACCATAGAATCAGAAAATAACACTACTCCCTAACTGTACTTGCAAAACAGCTGTCAGGCAAATTACAGATCTGAATACAGCCAAAAATACTTAATTGAGCTGTCACTGTCTACTTCATATGTTGTTGATAATCCTGAAAGACTTTTCCAGAAAGGGGATATTTATACTTTGTGATGTCAGGAATCTGGCATCTGACATCTGGGTTCTGGCACATAAAGCTGGATGAAGTGTTCATTAAGCTGGTGACTTTTGCAGCATCATTTTGTCACTACAGATTGTTGTGCCTTCCTGTGGAAGGAAAAGAGCACTGATGCATTTCTGAGAATATCCATCCATGCACTTAAGGGGCTACCTGATGAAAAAATAATTGCAGACAATGTCCTCATTGCATTTGAGAAAAACAGTGGCACAGAGCAGGAAGTGTTTGTGATGGCAACATACAGGGATTCTTACACAGATGAAAAGATAAAAAAAATAGCAAAAAGTCAAATCCCTCTAAAAATAGTATTACTCAGCAAGCCTTTTGGTCATACTGGAGGAACTGAAGACAGACTGCCATAAAATAAGGGCATTCAAGGGCATGTCTACTCCAGTGATGTATACATGGAGTACAGCTCATCAGAGGGGATGATAAACTTTCTGTCCAAAGTCTGGCCTCATTTGTGAGTAGTAGAAGAGTTTGGAGGCCAGTTTATAGGAAGACTACATAGCAGCACTATGCAGTACCACCACATTTAACATTTTGAAGCAGGAAAGTATGTGACTGCTTAGAGCTGCTGATCAGCTGAGAAAGCACTGACTCTGCAATGGATAAAAGTCTGGGGAGCAGATTAGTTAAAGGAAGAGCCAGTTATGTATACAAGGAGGGAAATTAATTCTATGGAGCCAGGCCCATATACAGAAGAGATCTTGACTGTAAGGTGTGGTTCAACCAGCCGACTAGAGCTCATCCTTCACTGGTACAATTGGATCACAGAGCTCTAGAGTTCATTATGACTAAGCATTTTGTAATCCTGGGGTTTCTCCTGGAATGGAATGAAAGGAATAGAAGAGAAACAATGGAACTTTGTCACTTCCTGTGTGATCCTGAATAATGTTATGTGTTGACTGTACTTGTACCTTGTAATCTCTAATTGCCACTTAGGCATTATGAACTTGAAAAAAGCCAGGAGCCAAAAGAAACACGCAGAATGTGCTGCAGGCCTTTCACAACTAACAGAATTGGTTTGGTAAGTTAGTACTTCTTAGCTCTGATTTTTCAAAAGAATCCTTTGGGAAGTAGCTGATATAGACAGATTGGATAATTACGAGTTTATTACATAATTTGGGAATATGGGAGAGTGCATTAAAGTGATTGTTTCATTTCCTAGAAACATCTTCCTTCCCTGAGTCCATATTTTACACTCTCATGGGTAGGAATGGGGACTACATACAGATGTGTGTGGACAGTGTATTGCTTGTATATACTGGTTCTGTGTGATTGCATATTGGATTTTTTGTTTTCAAATTGTCATACATGTGAATGAGAATACTGAATATTATCTAACCTGTTAAAGTGCACCTGGATATTTTGATGATGGGAATATGATAAATATTCAGTAAAAGCTAGATGCATACACTGTAATGGATGTCAATTATAAAATACATTTCAAAGCTGATATTTTTTTGGAATGTAAGTGCAAAAATTATTAGTATTTTAAGGTTATATTTGGGCAGATGAATTATGAATAAGCCAGCATACTTGTATTTATGTAATGGATTTGAACTTTACCTGTGACAGACTGGAATTTTGTTTTGTTTTTTTCTTTTTAATGCAGCAAATTAAATGAGCACTTACATTTTTTAAATGTGGCTCAATACATCTGAAAAGGCAAAGAACACAAAAACTGATAAATATCAGCACTTGTTACCAATTAAAACCTTACATAATTTTTAACTTAACACCATTCTGATTTGCAAAAATCATTATAAATGACTTGAGTGTATACTATGCATTTGGCAGAATGAAAATGCATTTAACTTGCATTAAGGTTCAATTTAAAAAATAGTTTTTTCTACTTTAAAGCTCAGAGCTGCAGACATTTTCAACCTTTTGCCTCATTAACTGCATTCATATTAAAATACCTCTCCATTTAAATGAGAAGATAATTATAATACCTCCGAGCAAATGAGATGCTATTGCAATAATTAAATCCAAAATGAGATGCAGATAATTTAGACCTGCTGCTGTCTTGGCTAGTTAATAGCAAATACCATTTCCATTGGTCACACTGAATTCTTTCAGTTGAATTACAATATTGCATACTAATAACATCCAAATACACATTAGATTAAACCCGCTTATAGAGCCTATTAGATGAGAATTTATTGACCTCTGGTTATCTTGTTAACCATTTACACATTCTTATCATCTCTCCTGTGTACGCTTCTATATGTCCTTCTGCAAACACAATAGAGAGGGGAATCCCAAAAGCCCAAATCTCTGAAAGAAGCATTTTGGGGGCCAGAAGGAAATGGCTGAGTGACATACTTTCTGTCCTCCTCTTTTTCTCTAGCACCTCTGATGGAGCCTAGCCCTGTGTGACTAAGGACAATTTTAAATTAAAGTATAGTAAGGGAAATATCTATTCTTTGTAGTATGGTTTCTTTTTATTGTAGCCACATAATGTAGACCAGATGCTTTTAGCTCAAAACATCTAGGAGCAGTCATGTGAGTTCAGAGTAAAGGCCTATTTCCTGGAAAAACACTGACCAATAGATTTGTGCTCAGCTAATGCCACCTTCTATGAGTTTATCAGACTGGTCCCCTTTGCCCAAATTCAATCTGTTGATGGCTGCTGCCTTCAACAAAGAGAGTTGCAACAGCAAAGGAAGCTGAGGAACCTAAGACCTTTTCTCCTTTAGGCATGAGGGAAGGGATTTGTCACTTAGCACTTTAGTCACATATATTTTTACTTGGAATTAATATGCAGCATGTAATTGTATCCGGGGAGATGCAGAGAACCAGATATATTAAGACTTTGTTATATAATCATTTCTATACTACTAATCACCATAACATGAGAGCTTCTTGATAGCATCTCAAAGGCTGGTGCCTTTCAAAAAGCAGTATTTGTTCTATAATATGTCAGAATGTTTACTTAAATATTGCAATATGTGGTAATTGTTCATTACAAACTAACTTACTGTAATAATTGGTTGCTTAAGTCTCTGTAGTTAGGAGTGATAAATGCAAATAGAAAAATACAACATCATATCTCTTATTTGTATGTAGCCTTAAACTGGATGTCTCCCAGCATTATCTTTTGATACTTAGGGCATTACTGTTCAGTATGAAAATAAGGAAATAAAAGAGGAGATTATATACACAATACAAAGGGAGATTTTTCCATAATATGATTTCCAGTCAGCAGAAGGTTATTGAATGAACAAAATATTTCATTTTCTTTAAAGGAGGCCTGTGATAAATCGATATTTATGAAACTTGTATCATTACACAACATGTGGTAAAACATGCAGATGTGCAGGAAGCAT
Organism: Gavialis gangeticus; assembly: GCF_001723915.1. Taxonomy (NCBI): domain Eukaryota; kingdom Metazoa; phylum Chordata; order Crocodylia; family Gavialidae; genus Gavialis; species Gavialis gangeticus. Next base: position 22,964,987 of record NW_017729027.1, on the reverse strand, counting down.
GTTAAACTCATGTAGTAGATTTACACAGTTTTGACTAATAACCAGTCTGGTCACTATCAATGAGAAATTCAGATTGGGTAGACAAGCACAGTATGTTTAAGTTCCCTACTGGCACAATGTAAATGGCACCTTGAGATCTCACACTGAGTTTGCTTTCAGACAAAAATCTAGTTACACTGTAAACCTCAGTACTGTGGCTGAAAGGGGCAAACATGAAAATATCATCAATTTAGTGGAAAATTTACTTCCTCCAGTAGCTATGTGTGTTTTTATAACTGTTTTCTCTGTTGTGCACCTTTCGATTTCCAAGGAGTGTGCGACAGCTGCTATTTATGATGAAAAGTTGATGCTTCTTCTTGATATTTCACAGGGCTTTTTTTGTAGAGCTATTTCTTTTCTTTTAGTTGATTGGTTGCCTCCTTTAAACTAGATAAATAATTCAGGCCTGAAAGTATCTCATCCTTCTTTGTGTGTAGAAAAACAAAACAGTGAAGGAGAAAAAAGATGTCCTTTTACATATGAAATGCCTCTCGGCAATTTGTAATTGATTATTGTATTCTGCTCATAGTACTTTTTTCCTTTATTGTGTTCTCACTAGCTATTTTGTCAACCACTTTTTATTGTCATCTTTTATTGTTGCTTCAGTGTCTTCTCATTCTTTTTTCTAAGTTTAATCTCTTACTGTTTGAGGGTATAGCTGCTCTTTTGTTTGTCTGTTTTTTCATTCAAAGACTGGTAAAAGCATTTTAAGGCTAATGAATTTAAAAATTCTGTATCAGATTTCAGAGAGTAAAATGTCAGAGGTTTAAATCAGGCAAAGTCCTTAGTAAACAGAAACATTATAAACTTCTACATTTTGGATATTCAGACTAATATGATTTGAGGTCTCAGTCAGTAATAATAATCCTGTTGCAGAGCTTGGAAGTCTAATCTTTTTCTCTTCATCATCCTAGGTTTCTTTCCTGTCTCTGTTTTATCTATTCCTATTTATCCATTTTTCTACATTCATTACCAAACTTTGACAGTAGGAGTTATTTTTGCTACCTCAGTATTAATGTGACTGGAGGCCTTTTCCTGACCCATTGTCATTGCTGGTAGATTGTACTGGGACCTCATAATTATTGAAATCCTTACAGTTCACAGTTTCTGCAGCATTCCGTTTTTATTAAATTAGGCCAGCTCTGAGACTGGGTTATGATAATATACACATTATATAAAAATTAATAAAAGCATAAGGTATTTTGAATAACATAAAAAAGCACAGAGAGGCAAAGGGATGAGGTGATTAAATGGGGGAAGGTTATATATATTGATATTTATAAGAGTTCTTTTTTCTTATTTTTGGTTTCTGCTTTAGCTTCCATTCAAGACTTTATTTGACTTCATTGGGAACAGGTCCAGGACTTACTATATAAAATATTTTTTAAAGGGTATATATAATTTTTCAAGGGTATATATAATCTCTATGTTGTAATATATTTTATTTTTTACCTTGATAATTATTATAATTAATATAATAGTGTGATAAAATGGCATGTATCTATTTATATCCTTATCTAGCTGCTTATCACTTTTCATAATCCCACCTATAGAAGCAGCCAGCATATATAAAAGAATGAAAACATTTATATGATATAAGATACGCCTAAAATATAAAAATATTTCTGATATAAGTTTCAAGGCCTCTCCTACTCTAATACTCTAATGCTAGACCAATCATAAAAATGTCTGAAGGCTTGGTTAAGGATTTGGTTAAGAACCCAGCGCAGAAATGACAGCCCAGGGAACAGAAAAAAAGGTGACTTTTTCCATCTCTTCATCCTCCTGATTCTCAGCATTTTTGGGGACTGTAGAGAAATTAGCATGTCTACACTATAGGGGTTCCTGCTATTTCAGCTAGAGTGGCATTGCTAATGTAGGCAGGCCTTCCTACGTAGATGCAGCTCTGCCAGAAGAAGGAATATTTCTGCCACCAGAATTACACCAGCTTTTTAAACAACAAAAGCTGTGCTGTTAGAAACAACTTCTGCCAGCAGAGATGCATCTGCAGTGGATATGTTATCAGTAGATGTGTGTTGGATATAAGACTATTACCTTTTTACACATGATGCTAACATAGATATGCTGGCAAAACTTTATAATATAGACAAAAATCTAGAACTTTAAGGGTTTACATTATAGAAGCCAGGCCTTATGGGTTACATTATAAACTCCAGGTTAACTCGTGCCACCATTATCAAATCTGATGAATACGTACTTCCTGTCCCCAGGTCAAGTCCCCAAAATTCATTGATGAGACTTTACAGTGGGGTTATCAGAAGGCAGTCTTACAGCTATCTTCCAAAGTGGTGGAAGTCCTAGGAGTTAGATGGTTATTTGGGGTTGCTTCAACATTTTTACCAAGCATTAAAAACCCAGAGCAGGAGATAGATCTCACACTTCGGGTTTGTACAATTCATAAAAATTGTAATATGGTCTCCTTTGTTCAAGCCTAATATAGTGAGAGTTAAGACTGTCCTTATCATGTAGTATATAAAGAATCCAGCTTCAGAATACTGTGGATACCAGGAGATGCAAAGCTGCATAAAAACAAAAATGAACAAGGAGAGATTTGTGAAACTAAATATATGTAAAAAAAAGTTCTGGTTGGGTTTACTTCAGAGATTTAGACAAAAGTAAAAGGGGAGTTTTTTTCAGAACTCCTTTTCCAATTTATTTGTCCTTTACCTTATACTTTCATGGGTATATCCTTGCTCCTTTGTCTCTCACTAATGTGCATATGTTTCCCTTTTTAATTGCAAAAATTCATTATTTTTCCACAATCAACTGTAAATTGCTATATACTGCAATCAAACTGCTGATATAGATGGTAGGAGGGAGACTTATGAGAATCATCCTTAGACCCTAATTCCATATTAACTATGTTCGTGTTGATTGCTTTATCCTGTCGTTAATTTCTAAAAAGCTTCATTTTACCTGCATAGCGATAGTACGCTGAATTTCTATATCTGTATATTTTGTATAATGGAGATAATGGATGGGCATAGCCATCAGCCAAAAATAATCCTTAAAGTGGGCAACAAGCTCCAAACATTAAAAATAAAATGGTAAGTCAGTCATTCTATAAAAGAATGACTGGCAAGTCAGTTCTATAAAAAGAAGGAAGATTAACATAGCCACCTTGTCATGACAACCAAGACTAGTCGTTGTCATTTAAGGCATTTTCAAGATAGGCATTCCAAGTCCAATCTCTAATCCATTGTCACACAGGACAATACTCTAGTCTTGAGCCAAAGTAAATTCTAAGCCTAAAAAGAAAGTGTTGTACACCCTCAGCTTACACTAAAGAAATTAAATTGAATCCTATATTGAGAGCCAGAGGTTAGTCCAAATCTAGGTCAATTTAGGTCAGCTGTCCACCCCATATGGCTTCATGCCATCTAAAAAGACACATTCTATTATATAAAGTTTTGCCAAATCAACTAACCTATAGAACCAATTTTTCCTCCTTTTGCAGCAGTCCAAAGAGTTATCAAATAGGGTAGTAACTGCGCTTGATCTAAGCCAGAGTAAACAACAAATCACCTCATTGTGCTTTATCATTACTGTTCTAATTGACAAAGTTGCTTTGCTCTCAGTAGGTAAAAGTTTCTGTGCTTTTGTGCGTGGGTGTGTGAGGAGGATAGAGAGAGAGAGGAAGAAAATAGTGCCACATTTTATCCAGCTTTTGCATAATAATAAATAAATGGGTTCAGTTGATCTGACTGAAATGAATTTTAAGGTGAAGAAATTCAAAAGGACCATTACAGTAATAGCAGACAGTGGAAGTATCTCTTTAATACTTGTGAGTGTGGAAAAGTATCAAGTTAAGGAATTGATCAGCCAACTCGCAAGGCTACTTGATTGGAGTAAGGTTCTTAAATAGAATCTTACAATACACAATTATCTTTTTGGTTAGAGTTGCAGTAGTTAGTGGATAGAGAAAAACTGAGTCATTATCAGTTACCCAGACCTAGAAGACAGGAAGGCTGTTTCAAACATTAGGTCCACAACTGAACAATCTCTCAGGAAGCCCAGAGTTGCTCCAGCATGCCCCTGTAGCTAGCATGTTTATAAATACTGTATCTTACATAAATGTTCCTTTAATGTTATACAGTTAATTCAGTCATTCTATGACCATGTTAACTTTTTAAACAACTTGTTAACTCAATACTACTTAATAACTCAAACATTCTGCATCTCAGAAACTATGAATTTCTATACAGTTTGGGTAACATTCTGCTGTTTTTCTGTTTTGCAAAAAATGGCTTCATAAAAACAACTGCCATCTCATGCAAGCCTAGAGCTTAGCTACGTGGTATGGTTTAGACAGTGATGATCCTGCCTTGAGCAGGGAGCTGGACTAAATATCCTCTTATGGCCCCTTCAAAGCCTATTTTATTATGATTCTGTAATTCTACATTTCTTGCTATAAACACTCAAGCATTATGGGTATCCTATTCAATTTAGCATAAATACCTTTACAACCCCCCCCCCCAATAATTTGTAAATACAAATCATAAAACTTAACATTTCTTTTTTATTTTTCATATGCAAAGTAGGGATAACTCTTATTACTTAATGTTCATGATGGTCGTGCATGCTACAGTCCTTGATTCTTTTCAAATATAGAAGTTTCCAGTTTCTTCTTTGAAGAACTTTCATTTTGAAAGACACCATGGACACATCCCCACATGCAGGGGCATGTGTTTGCCCTGGCACAAGTAGCAGAGACACATATTTGTGCTTCTCTTTTATGCCCCAGGTCATACCTCTGCTGATTCACTCCAGCATGCATCAGATTGTCCTGGGTGGGGTAGGGGATGCTGGGGCCAGTATATGTGCTGGCCCTAACTGCCTTATCTGGGGTCCTGGGGGCTTCCTGGGGCAGCAGCACTGCTGATCCAGCCACATGAAGTCTGGCAAGCAACCAAAGCGTGGCTCTAGATGGCCAGGTTCCATTTCTGGCAGGGCATGCTGTTGCCATGTGTGCCACGCTGGTTGTTTTTTTTTCAGTTTTTATTTATTTATTTATTTTTGACACTGGGATCTCCTGGTGTCCAATTTTGGTGCCATACTGCAAATTAGCAGTGTGGTGAACAGATGCATGTTCACTGTGTATGATTTATGGTGCCTCAACCTTGAGATGTCATAAACCACATATGTACACTTGTCTGGACATGCCCCTTGAGGGAAAAGCTTATGAAAAACACTGTGGTTTCTAAATCAATAGATTCTAATCTGAGACCAAAATGCTAAAATTACCTAGTCAGAATCATACAGTTATGAAGATAGCTTGAATGGCCTCACAACAGGGAAAAAATAAGGTTGCTTGAATAGCTTCACTGCATTTCTTATGAGAATATGCTTGGATTCCTTGAATTTTCTTGGTATATTATGCTTAGTAATGAAATAATTCCTATGTCCTTAACTTTTTTTACCCTTAAATTACTGATACTCTTATCCATAACTCTGTAAATGTAACTTTTTTTTCTGTGAACAGATTTCAGAGATTAGTAAATAGCTCAGCTATTTTCTTGTTTGTGTGGCAGGTACATTAGATGTTCTTCATATAATTGTCTAGCATTACAAAAAATAAGAAATCTAATGAAAAACCCAACTCTAACCTTAAGCACTACATTAGCAGGCAAATATAAATCAAATCATGTAGTTTGGCAGGAACATGCAGGTCAGTAGGAGTATCCTGATGAACATAAAATCACAAATTGGCAAAGCAGTAGCTGCTTTAAAGACTTGGTTGTCAAATATGTCCAACTTAAACATAAGAATCTTCAAGTCAAATGATACTTCTATCTTAATATAGGGATGTGAAACCTTAAAATACAATAAGGCATACATACATAAGTAGATCCAAAAACAAAAATTTCAGAAAAAAATATTAGGAACTAAATGGAATGAATTTATAACAAATATCAGGGGTGTAGGTTGTAGCCGTGTTGGTCTAAGGACATAGGCAGACAAGGTTCTTTGAGTAAGTCTGATATCTTTTATTAACGAGCCACGTGCAGTAAACGTCTTGTGTAGACACGGCTTGAGTATCCAAAATTTTTATGATTTGGCCAATAGCTACAAAAATATTTTTGAGTTATTTTTCCTCAGAACTTTGCAATGTATCTGGCAATTACGGTGCACTCATAGACTCACAGGGTTGGAAGGCACCTCACAGGGTTGCTGGATAGTCTATTTAACTGCTTCACTTTTCTAATGGCAAGGATGTTTTTCCCCAACATTGTTCTAATCTATATCTACTTTGCTGCAATTTCTAGCCATTGCTTTGGGTCCTGCCCTTTCCAGCAAGGGAGAAAAGCTGTACTCCCTCTTCCTTGTGGCAGCCTTTCAGATATTTGAAGACTGCTATCATGTCACCCTTAATGGCCTTTTCCTGCAAGCTAAATTTGTCTCATTCTCTCAGTCTTTCCTCACATAACACACTTTTCCAACCCCTTTATCATTTGTCACCCACCTCTAGACCCTCTCTAAATGTAGAGCCCCCAAATGCACACAATACTCTAGATGAGGATTAACCAGCATCAAGTGGGGTGGAATTCTTACATCCTGTCTCTTACATCTAACCTTTTGTTGATGAAACCTGTTTTTTTTCACAACTGCATCACATTATTGACTAATGTTGAGGCTCTTCTTAGCAATGCTGCCACCCAGCCAGTTATTGTACTTAGTCTTCTTCTTTCCTAGGTGTAGCACCTTGTAGTTGTCTGCATTATTGTCTCTAGGTGGGGGCTAGCTTGCTTGGAGCTGATTGCTGGATTTGGAGTCTCAAACAGTAAAGAAACCAATTTAATTTTGAATCCTGTAGAGTACCAAGCATAATTACTTGGCCCTTAATGATAAAATAAATGGTGTAGGTTCCTTGGTTTACCAGCTCCGAGTGTTTTCAATTGTAAATCAGTTTTATGTATGGCATCTGTGTTATAGATTGCTTCCATGTCACACTAGTTGAGGCATGCTAAATAGGTAACATGATAGGTAATTCTGTTCAAGATGGAATATAGAGGTGTAAGGGAAAGAAAAAGTTACATGGATGTAAGGGAAAGAAAAAGTTTTGAAATGTTAGAATATGTTGCAAAAGTTGGGAATGGAATTGAAACCAACTACTGAAACCTGCCTGAGTACAAGTGAAAAAGAGGAAAATCAAATCTGGAAAAGAAAGGTGCAAGAAAAAGTGTCGCAAATTACTGTCCACTGAAGTTGATCAAAACACTGCAGAGGAAGCTAAGCAATTGGCAAGCAGGTCTACATACACAATACTGAAATAGCTGGAACTGCATGGGAAGAAATCCATCTAAATTTGTAATGTTAAAAACTCACTAATTCCTTCAGTTTTACCTCAAATTAGTTTAACAGATTTATTGAGAGAGGTAGCTCTACAGCAATGAACACTTGCTTATGTGGCTAAATTGCTAATATACAAAAGAGAGAAACTAATTTTGCAGCTAGGCAAAGAAAAGGGGAATCGTATTTTAATAAAAAATAAGTAAATAAGGTTTTCAAAAGTGTAGTACTTGTTGAAAAATACCAAAGTCTAAAAGAAGAGAAAGATGTACATTACAACAAAAGCCTTTCATAACAGATGTAATAAGAGGAATAGTTCCATATTGAAGTATGACTGTGCTATGTGTTCATAAAGGAGCAGAAATAAAATAATTTTAGGAATTATGAGTATGACTTATGATTTAAAGTTTCATTTATAGTAGCAATTTCACCTTATACTGTAGCTGAAAGGCTAGTAGAAGAAGCTAAGATACTACTCAGCCACAATAAATTTCACATCAATTAGAGTATGCTCATAGACATTTGACAGGTCATGTCTGTCCAAAACCATCACAGACTATTTGGTGGTGGAGATATACTTTTCTCTGGAGCCATTTTAAAGTCTTCTGATCCTTTTGCAATGTTATGCCTTTTCTTTTAAAGAGGGTGATAGAATTTTGAATCTGTGCATTTTATTTTGTGAAAGACAGTAGGAAGAGTATAGGGCAATTAAGTGGTAACCACTACCTGGTGTTTTAAAAGAGTTGTTGAAGTGCTGTATCTTTCACCTACGGTTGTTCTTTGCCTCAGGAACCTATTATTTTAGCCTCCTGTCTGCCTGGTGTTACAGATCCAATGAAACTACTACTATCCAGTAGTGATGCATAGGGGGTGCACAGGGGTGCACGTGCACCCCCTGAGAGCATTGGTGCACCCCCTGACAGGCTGCACTCCCTGATTAGGCAACAGGCAGGGGGAGCTGGCAGGAGCACCAGTACCCACCCTGAGAGTGCCTGCTGGGGAGTGGGAGTGCCACAGCCACGTCCAGAGGTACTGTAGCCACTTCCAGGAGTGCTGTGGCTACTTCTAGAAGCCAGTGAGTGAGATCAACTGCAGAGGGACTTCCCTCCCCTGGTTGGCAAGATTGGCCATGTGGGGACCCCCACCAGTTGCTGACTGGTTGCTGGGGGGGACACATGCCCCCCCTGAGTAAGGTGGCACCAGTTGCCCATGCTATCAGAAAAGGAATTGAACTTAGGATATGGAAGAGGGACTTCAGAAAAAACTATGAAACCACTTCCATCTTCATTGTTTTTTCTATTTATTGCTGGTTGCAGGGTGATATGCATCTTTTGGCCCCCTGTTCATGTGAAAACCTCTGACCCAGGAGGGTCTACAGTAGTTATTAGAGAATGACAGATGCAGGCATGTGAACCTACACCCTAATAACAGGTAACATAGAGGACCTCTTCTGGATACATTTGTGCCAGAACCATCCCTTTTCTCCTTCTCCCAGTTTCTGAGCTACAATACCTCTTCCACAGTCCCAATTTCAGGTTTTCCAGCTCCTACTAAGTTAGACCATCTTGGAGTTAAACTGATCATGGGAAGAAAGACCATTCTGCTGCACACTTTTTAAAATAAAAGGGCTTGTTATCTAGATACCTGGTTGCATCCAATGACATTTAGGGCATTTATACAAGTACTCTGGAAGTGGGGGGGCACTTTAATTATAGTGGTTCTGAGAGCCAGTCTAATTAAAGCACCAGAACCATCTCATGTATTGGCATCCCTGCATTTAAAAATGGTGACGGGGGCCATTAAACTAAAGCTCATTGAACAAGCTGCAGTTACAGTGCCCAACCATCATCTTTAAGTATGGGGATGCTGATAGACTAGATGCTGGAGTCTACTGGAGCACAGTAATTACCATGATCCAACAGACTCGATTAACTGAGTCTGCTTCAAGCACCACTGCTCATTATGTGTGCCCTTAATATTTCGTATCAAAGAATCTAAAACAATTGACAGATTATATTACTTACATTTAACTTTTAAATACTAAACAGTGCAAACAGAAAAAAAATGTGTGCTATTCTATATCTGTTCACACCCTAATAGTTTAGAAATTCTTATTTTTAATTGCAATTTATTGTAGTCCTAACTGCTTTTATTTAGATTTTTTCCTTGATTGATTAAAGCCATCTTGATCAACATGAAAGGCACTAAGACTAGGTGCAGATATTACACTTATGCAAGAAGTGCACAAAAAGCATTCTACAGCCATAACTGAAGAGATGTTCACTGCACATAGAGCACTTTAAAAACAGCACATCTTGATCTAAAATAACCCTGGGTGGATATGGTATCAAATTAAAGAGCTTTAGGCTAGAGCACTTTGTTCAACCTCTGTACCAGATCTCACTGCATCGTAAGTTAGGTCGCAGTCTCCTGGCATCCCAGGGGCCTCTCACAGGGTGACAAGCTAGCCTGAGCCAATGCACATGTGCTCCAAACAAGCACCAGTTCATGTGGCAGAGGGGTTCCATTTACCCAATCTCTACGCCCAGTTCATGGCCCAGCAGAAAGCCACATGGGGCTCTGAGCTGCCATTTTCAAAAGGCTAGGGTGGCAGGATGGTGGGGGAGGGGGAACAATGTTGTCCTGCCAGTGGGTCTAGCCTGGTCCCCCTGAAGAGCCAAGCCATCCAGTTGGAGGGGGCACTGGGTGGCAGAGTGGCTCTGTTTCCCCTCTTTCTCTCCCCCAGCCCTTGCTGACAGATGGCAGCGGGGTTGGGGCTGGGGAGAGAAGCTGCTTCAGGAGCCTCTTGGGAAGTGTGCAGGAGCACCCCAGCCTGCTGGCTTCAGCCAGTCTAAGCTACTTCTGTGCTCCCCTCCCAAAGCGTGAATGTCAGTTCTGCTTGCTCCTGCACTAATCTAAGGTGCTTTCAGTAAAGTGCGATACTTGGAGCACTTGTGTTTCGGGCTTTTTGAATGTCTGTACTTAGCCTCAATCATCTTGATAACTGCAAGCCTGATTCTGATGCCCTTACATTACCCAATGCCTTTATGTATAGCCCTACTAAAGTAAATGAGACAGGTCATGGAGTAATATGCTTTCAGTATGAGTATTAGAGTGAGGCTCAAAATATATCCTCTTTCATCATACCTTATTGAAACATACCCTCTCCTTGACCTCAAGCGATTATCATTAACACTGTTCTTTTCAATTATGTGTAGTTATAAACATGTAGCAGGTCTCGAGGTAGCACCACCTTGGTACCTGGTGTCCTGCTGTGGTCTGACCCACCTGGCGGCTCTTTCCTGGGCCTGCCTCACCTCTAGTCTCTCACCTGCCATGATTCTGATGTTTCCTTTTGAATTATTGGAAAGGCAGTCCCTGAGGCCAGGAGCAGCCTTGCTGCTTCCCTTGACGGTCAGCTCTGCCTTCGCAGCTCAGGGCTGTGCTCCTTCCATTGAGCACTTCTCTTTTAAGGAAGTGCTCCTTCAGGGTTCTGAACACCTACTGGGGCTTCAGCTATCCCACCTCGGCCTACTTTTTCTCTGGCTTCACCCTCAACCTTGGTCCACTGTCTAAGACCTCAGCTCATGGGTATTGGCTCTGACTTGGCACTAGCCCTTCCTGGGGTTCCAGTTTTACCCCACCAGCCTCAGCCTTAGTAGCATCTGTCACTGATGGTGGGAAGTCCCACCCAGGAACCCCACCTGTTGCCTGCTCCCCTGTAACCACAATCTGACCCTCCAGTAGAAAAATGTGAATACAAAACAGCAGTTTAACTGGTCTTAATGTAAACATAAAACCCTCAGGGGCTTGAGCCCTGCTTCCCCAGCTGGCTGGCTAGCTTCTATCCCTCCAAGCCCCAAGCACCTATGTAAAGCTGACTTGGCTTCTTATTGAAGCCGGCTCTCTCTTGGGAGCTCCCTGTCCTCTTGCAGTCAGAGCCAAACTACCCCTTACATGGTCAGGGACAGGTTTATAGGCCTAATCCCAGCCTCGGTCCAGTCATGTGACTCACTCTCCTGCACCCAGGGGCCAGGTGCTGCTAATTACTTCCTAAACAGCCTGGCATTTTTTTTTTTAGTCCTTGGCTCAGTCCAGCTGTGCAGCTGTTGCTTGCTGCCATTTCTAGCCCTGATTTGTCTATACTCTCCCACCTTCATAGTAATAGGGGTAAGGGTTCCCTGTTACAAAGCAAGTGGAGCTTTCTTTTTAAATAAGAGACATTAATTCACTGGTGAAGGTCAAATTACTCCCTATAGTAATCGCTCTGCCTGTGATCCAAAATGTAGTCCCATTTCCTTTACATTCTTGTTCTTTTGATTTTCTAATGAATTAGTGATATGGTATTACTTCCTAATCCTTTCTATTATTCTTATCTCCATTCTTCCATCAGTTTCCCATTGGGCCAAATATAAGCATTTTCCATGGTCTATATCACATTTCCTAACTTCCAAATGTATTTTTAGTTTGCTACTTATACTAAGTTTTAAGGAGGGGAAAACAACTAGAGCATACAAGGAGTATATTACTGCAGTGTGTAAAAATGGAGATAACTTTTATCTGTCATGAAAGTACTTCATCAGTTTAAAGAAGCATAAATGAGCTGTGATTTTAAGTTGCAATTACACCTATTTCCCCAAAATTACATTGATATCAGTGTGAGTTTTGGGGTAGGTCAAAAAGATTCGAGAATCAGGCTCCTGAAATAGAAACTGCTCCTCTAAAAAGGGTAAATCTAATGGATTCTGAACAGGATGACATTAATGAGGACTACATGGATAAAATAGGATTTATTTTCCTTTAAATTGAAAGCTAGGAAGGAGTTTTTGCTTGGTGGCTGAATATCTGCTAACCAGAAAAGTATATTATATAAGCACACAGTTCTATGTGGTTGACTGAAACATAGAATCATTGAAAAATAGGGTTGGAAGGGACCTCAGGAGGTCATCTAGTCCAACCCCTTGCTCAAATCAGGACTATTCCCACCTAGATCATCTCAGCCAAAGCTTTGTACAGACGGGTCTTAAAAACTTCCAAGGATGAACACTTCACAACTTCTCTGGGTAACCTCTTTCAGTATTTTACTAACCTTGTAGGGTGCATCCACATGAGTGTGCACATGCCTCTTGCCCCACCTCAAACTCCTTTGAGGTGGGGCAACAGGCACATGTGGGAACAAACAAATGTTCCCTGCGCTGCAAGTTTGCAGCCTGGGGAGAAAATTTGACCCCTGGATATCCAGGGGTCTAAAAAAAGCGAAGTATAAAAAAGCAGGGCAGCTGGAAGCTGGGTCCTCCATGGAGGCAACCGGAGGCTGGGTCCTCCATGGGGACACTCTGGCTGCCAGAGTGTCTCTATGGTTGCCCCTGGCCCTGGTGCTGAAACATGCGGCTGGCCAGGCCGCATGT
>NW_017729027.1:22938417-22952218 GCF_001723915.1 Gavialis gangeticus | reverse complement strand
AGGTGCAAGTTGGCGGGTGGGGCTGGGTGGGGAAGCCATTGGAGGTGTCTGGGGGAGTGGGAGGGTAGGGCAGCCATTGGGAGGAATGCAGTAGCTGGTGGGGGATGGGGCCAGTTGGGGCAGCAATTGGGGGTTTGGGGTGGGGCATGTGGGCCTTGCAGGGAGGGTGGTAGCCCCTGTGGGAGCCATTTGGCCCCCGTTGAGGGGCCATACCTCTTGTGTGGGAGACAAACCCCTGTTGGGGTCTGAACCCCTTCTGGGGGGCTGAACCCTTTGTGTGGGGGATGAACCCCCTGTTGGGGGTGTGTAGCCCTTGTGTGGGGGCTGAACCCTCTGTTGGGGGGCTGAACCTCTTGTGTGGAAGCCAGTCCTCTGTGTAGGGGCTGAATCCCCTGTTGGGGGGCTGCACCCCTTGTGTGGGGGCCGTCGCCTTGTGGGAGGGCAGCAAAATATGTATTCATGAATTCAAGAAACCTGTATTTAGAGTTCACTGTATTATTATGATAAGAGACTTGCTTTAACACTGTAGATATATCAATAAAACATTGTCCAACTGATGGCTGTCTCTGTCTCTGTCTCTCTTCATAGTGCTCTTTTGTTTTACTTGTGGAGGAACATGGATTTGGGGGGATTTTACTGAGTGACTTTGGGATTTTTTTTATCAGGGATTTTTCAATTTTCCAATAGGGAACACCAGAATTCCTGCTAGGGAGGCCAGTGGCAGGACCCTGCCTGCTCAGAGCTGGCACCTTGGACCCATCTGGCTGTGGCTGACCTCCTCGCCCCATTTGGCCAGGAGGACATGCTTTGACAGTTCAAAGCAGGCCACCACACCCAGAACATCTTCCAGGTGAAAGCTGCCCAGATGGCTGGGCAGGGGGCACAAATGGCAGTAGTGCCACACAAAGGCCAACCCTGCAACCACAGTCCACTGGCAGCTGGTCCAGAGAGGCAGATGCCTCTACTGGCTCTGCAGTCCCCATCTGAGTCTGGCAGGTGCAAAGCAGGTCACAGCCAGGCAGCAGCCCCCACTGCCAGACTGCTGCAGTGGGTAGAGGGTGCAGGGAACTCTCAGGGCTGCTTCAGCAGTCCAGCTGGCACAAGAGGTAGTGTCCACAGGTACCAATTGGCTGAGCTGCAGAAGCTCCTAAGAGCTAGTAGCCCTGAGCTACTTGCCAGGGTGGCTTTTTATACTGCTGGGGCCAGGACAGGACCAATTTTTATACTGCTGGGGACAGCACAGGTGCTGGCCCCGGGCTCTAGTACCCCCTGGCTGCAGATCCAGGAGGAGCCAGGCAGGGTTATTTCGCCCCAAGTGGCACAATTTGCTCCACAACAAAGTGCATGTCCAAGCACATGCACTGAGGCAAAAAGCCCCAGCTCAAATTTGCACCGCTTCTATTTGAGCTGCTGCAAGCACATGTGCTTGCATGTGTGGATGTGCCCATAATGAGAAAATTCTTCCTAATATCCAGCCCTAACCTCCCTTGCTACAACTTGAGGCCATTCTGTCATCTGCCACCACTGAGAACAGTCTAGCTCCATCCCCCTTTGATCCCCCCTTCAGGTAGTTGAAGTCTTCTATTAAATCCCTTCTCAGTCTTCTATTAAAACTAAATAAGCCCAGTTCCCTCAGTCTTTCCTCGTAAGTCATGTCCCCCAGTCCCCTCACCATCCTTGATGCTGTCTACTGGACTTTCCAATTTGTCCACATCCTTTCTGCAGTGGGGGGCCCAAAACTGAACACAGTACTCCATATGTGGCCCTACTAGTGATGAGAAGAGGGGAATAAACACATCCCTTGACCTGCTGGCAACACACCTACTAATGTAGCTCAGTATGCCGTTAGATTTCTTGGCAACAAGGGCACCCTGCTGGCTCATATTCAGCTTATTGTCTTATAAGCTACTGTAAGTCCCAGGTCCTTTTCTACAGAGCTCCTGCCTAGCCAGTTAGCTCCCAGCCTGTACTGGTGCATGGGATTGTTCTGTCCTAACTGCAAGACATTACACTTGTCCTTGTTGAACATCATGAGATTTCTTTTGGCCCAGTCCTCCAATTTGTCTAGGTCACTCTGAATCCCAGACCTACCCACGAGCATATCTACTAATCCCCGCAGCTTGGTGTCATCTGCAAACTTACTCTATGCCATATTCCAGGTTAATGATGAAGACATTGAACAAAACAGGCCCCAGAACCAACTCCTGGGGAACTCCACTTGATACCAGCTGCCAACTCGACATCGAGCCATTGATCATTACCCTCTGAGCCTGATGATGCAGCCAGTTTTCTATCCACCTTACAGTTCACTCATCCATCTCATAGTTCCTTAACTTGCCTGTGAAAATGTGGGTGACCATATCAAAAGCTTTGCTAAAATCAAGGTGTACCACATCTACTGATCTCCCCACATCCACAGAGCCAGTTATTTCATCATAGAAGGTAATCAGGTTGGTCAGGCATCACTTGCCCTTTGTGAATCCTGTGCTGACTGTTCCTAATCACCGACTTCCCCTCCAAGTGCTTAGAAATGGATTCCTTGAGGATCCTTTCCATGATTTTTTTCGGTGACTGAGATGAGCCTGACCGGTCTCTAGATCCCTGGATCCTCCTTTTCCCTTTCTTAAATATGAGCACTATCTTTGCCCTTTACCAATCATCTGGGCCCTCTGCTGATCATCATGAGTTTTCAAAGATGATGGCCACTTTATCTGCAATCTCATCAGCCAACTCCCTCAGCACCCTCAGGTGCATCCCATCCAGCCCCATGGAGTTATATATGTCCAGCTTTTCTAAATAGTCCCTACCCTGTTCTTTCACTACTGTTGGCTGCTCACCTCCTCCCCAAACTGTGCTGCCAGGTGCAGTCTCGGAGCTGACCCTGCCTGTGAAGACTGAAGTGAAAAAGGCATTGAGCACATCAGCCTTTCTGGCATCCTCTGCCACAATGATATGATACTTTACCCTTAAAATGGCAGTAGGGGTGCTTTAACTAAAGTGGTTTTATCTTGTTTTATTTTGTTTTTAAAGAATTGTTCTGAATTGATATGCTGGTGCAATAGGTGACACTGGTGCAACAGGCTGACTTGCTGTGAAGCTAGCTTTTGCAGTGTTCTAAGGTTTGTAAGGTTCTGGAAATTACCTATTTATTGGGATGGATTGGATTCTAAAATATGATTGCCAGTAACCCTTAAAATATAGTTTGTCATAGAGCTGAACTTCAGAAAAATCAGTTCAAGCTGTGGGTATTATGGCTATGACCATATTTTTTAAAAAGGGGAAAGCTTTTTAGCTGTTGCCAATATAGCTCAGTAAGTGGAGCCTACTGGTAAAAAAAAAATAAATCACAATAATGAACCACCTATGGTTTTTCCTTTACCTTGACTCCAGTCTTTCTTTTTCGGAGGCATCTACAATGACAACTCCAAACCAGACCAAAGATACATATTTGAAAGATCATCTGAGACGTATTAAAATAGATATTGAACATCCAGGGAGTTCAACATGAAGTTTATTTTCAGTTATTTTACATCCATACTTTGTTTTTGTTTTACTTAGTATTTATACATTCATTTAGCTTTCTATTATTATTTTCAGAACACATGTTGTGAATATGATGAGGTGTCACATGATGTACTAAACATGGGTTGGAATCTGATTACCTTTGCTTACCTCAAGTACTACCTTACCGCACAAGTAATAAGAAAATATTCTGAAAGAAAAAGATTTGAAGCTAGTTACTATAACAGTGAACATGTTTAAAAGCACCTATATAGACCTAGCCTTAGAAGGTGCTCTCAGTCTTACCTGTCCACTCTCCTGATGTTTACAATGCTACCCTGTAAAGTGGGATGTCAGGTTCTGCATCCTTTAAAGGGAAAGTGAGCCTATAACTTGGGTTCCCCGTGTCTTCCCTGTCTTGGGTAGGCACTGCAGTCACTAGGCAATTAGGCCAATGGTTGGATAGTCAATTCCACCCATCCATGTTACACAGTTGCTAGCCATTAGGGATATGCGAAGTGAGCCCTATTCGATTCGGATTCAGATTTGGCCCAAATCAGGGACAGTGATTCGATTCATTGATTCGGATCACTGTCCCTGATTTGATTCGGCCAAATCCAAATCTGAAGATTCAATGCTGATTCAGAGAATCAGTGATTTGGACATAGGCACAGCTTTAAATGTTTTTTCTACATACCTCGAGGTACTAGCACAGTTTGTGAATGCTGCAATACTGGGGCACATGGAGTGTCCCACAGGAGCACAGGGGCCTGTCTATGTGCTTGGCAGTGAACCCAGAAGTGGACTGGATATACTTGTGGTCCACTTCTGGGTCCACCAGGGAGCGCACTGGGGGGCTGCCCTGTGCCCTCCCCCCGGCTTGGTGATTGGCTGCTGGGAGACCCCAGGTACCCCCCCAGACCCAGGAGGCACCAGTTGCCAAGCCAAGGAGGCATGGGGGTCCCCGCAGTGCACTCCCTGGCAGACTTGGAATTGGACCGGAAGTGCTTCTGGTCCACTTCTGAGTCTGCTGCCAAGTACGCTAGGTAACCCCCTGTGCTCCTGTGGGACACTCTATGAGCCCCAGTATCGCAGCATTCACAGCCACCTCCTACCTAGAGGTATGTAGAAAAAAAAGCTGTGTCTATGTCCAAATTGCCTAATTTTTCCGAATCTCTCTGAATCGATTTGGAGGATTCTGAGACAATTCAGAGAGATTAAAGGGTTCACTGATTCCATTTGGATTTGGTGATTCAGCCACCAAATCAGGCTGAATCTCCACCAAATCAAACCAGGGACTGAAGCTTCGCACAGCCCTACTAGCCATAGGTTTTTTAACTATGTTTTCATGATTTACAGTTCACCACTGCACATCTATTTCAGAAACACATTGGTATGGGGCATACATGGAGTCTCTGAAGCAGCAATGAATCAATTACAGGCACATGCAATAAAGAAAAACTATAACTGCATAAGAAATATTACTGTTGTGTAACTGATTTGGATGGTTACATGAGGCAAAGTACTATCTAGTTGGGTGAATTAGGCATCTAAAAACTGCATGTGACTTGGGCTGCTTAATAGTGAAAATAAATTCTGCCCTTAGCTTCTTCTCATTCCCAAAGGGTTTGTTTAGTTCAGGAGAGTATGCCACTTAGGAAGGAACAGCTCTCATTCCTATTGTGCATCCAGAGGCTGAACCTGTTTAGCCCAGCAGAATCACATGGTTCTTCCACCCTGGCAATTGAGTCTTGCATGCCTCCAGCTTCAGATCCTATTGCACCCATGAGACACCCAGATCTCCATGGGCAGCCCTGAAACATCCTTAACTGACCCTGTCATGTCAGGATCCATCTCACTCAGGGGAGATATCTACCAGAACCAAGGCAGCTAAGGGCAGAAACAGATATTGCTTTTCATCATCTTTGTGCCACCATAATTTTTTTATGGTGGTATGGCGAAGCAAACAGATGTCCATACTCTTGTCTCATCTAAATTGTGGCCATAACAAAAATGGTATCAATTTGTGCCGCTATTTAACAGCAGACATCTGTTTATGTCAGGAGAGTGCTAGCTGTCCAGAGCTGCTTTCACTCTTCAGCTGCATTGTGCAAGTGCTCTGCCCAGGAGGCACCAGACAGAATTGACCACCTACTTGAGGTAGCGTCTATCATGCTAGACCACAGATTAGACTCCAGTTTGCTTGTTCTCTATTTGAACTCATGAGTCTCTCTCTTGGCGTCCCACTAGCTCAACTTCAGCAGGAGGTTTGGAGGATGTATTGAGCCCTGCCTAGCTTATACCTTAGTGATTATGGCAGTTTACTCAGTTTAAACCCCTCAGGGTGAGCAAGGCCTAGAATCTAAGTCTTCCAAG
The DNA here is from genome assembly GCF_001723915.1 of Gavialis gangeticus. Lineage (NCBI taxonomy): Eukaryota > Metazoa > Chordata > Crocodylia > Gavialidae > Gavialis > Gavialis gangeticus. Next base: position 22,946,341 of record NW_017729027.1, on the reverse strand, counting down.
TCCTGAGCAAATGCCAAATCATTAAGTTACTGAGCAAAATCTGGGTGCAACCACAGCTGCAATTGATTTCTGTCAGACTGAGAATCAGGAACTCTCTCTGATTAAATATCACAAAAATTATGATCATGGGCATAAAGTTGAAATAGCTGGGTTTTTCTTTTATTTCTTATTTAATGCATATTTCACCTCCTGCTGAGGTACACTGCTCTGGAAAGAAAGAAAACTGAGCAGTCATATGGTTGTTACTAAACGTACCACTTGTGCTCTTGCATGAAATAGTCACGAGCAATAAAAAAATATATAATTCTTTCCATCTCAGAAATTGCTTTCCACTATTTCTGATAATCAGTCTAGTCACTCTTCAGTTAGATTCCCTGATATTCTATTGGCTGAAAAATATTACTATTTCAGTAGAAAGAAAAAAATAGGAAATCTTTATCATCAATACAGTAAAGCGGTATTTTCTGGTTGCCCATGAAAACAAATGTTGACTTCCATGTAAAGCTTGGAAGCAGGGAAAAAAAAATATTTCACAAAGTGAATCAGTACAAGATAGGTCCTTCCTTTCTCTGATTTCTTTAATCATGTTCTCCTAAACTAGGGAAAGAAATTACACATAAACCAGTATAAGTAGGGATCTACCTATATCGCACTGGACGTGCTCTGTACATTGGCTCCTTTAATATTGCTCTTTTCACTATGTAACCCCCCTGCCACTGAATTGGCAGAGAGGCCCTGGGGGCTCTGCCACTCTCTTCTGATCAACTGGGAGGCAAAAACGCATTTTACATATACGACAGTTTTTGCCCCCCAGCTGATCAGCAGCAGGCACCAGGGCTGCCAGCGCCTGTGAGCCAATCAGCTGAGTCTCTCACTCCCTTCCTGTTTCTCTTTGTTTCTCCTTTTCTGTGTAACTCTCCTGACACACCCCCTTCATCCAAAAGGAGGTGAAACTCTGTTCTTTTACGACGAAGTCAGAGACGTATCTCTTCTATCTGGACTCTTCAGCTTGATTAGATCTTTTTTTACCTTGTCTTCAAGAAACACAGCATGGGTTTGCATTTGGAGCTTTTCCTTTATTGTACCTAGCTAAAATAAGTTGAAAAAAATCCTAAATTTCAACAGCAATATTCCTTTCGCATCCTTGGTTCTAATCCAAAACTCTCCAAGGACACTAGAAATCCAGCCAAGAGTAACTCTAGCAATTCATTATCTTCACTTAGGTTCTCATGGGTAGCAACGAAAGGAAATGGGAAAGCAAAGTTGCTGGCAAAAAAAATATTTTAGAAACACCGAGTAAAAGTTCGGTACATTATGGAATTTTAGACTCCATATTCTCTCACATACAGCACACATCTTTTCCCAAAATTCAGCTGCTGGAAATTGAGGTGTGCATTGTGAGGAAACACCTCAACAGCAGTTTCTGTCTCTGCTGAGGGAAATATAATATTTCAATGGGGGTCCCTAGTTGTTGACTGTAGACACTTTTTAAACCCCTCCCTCCCACAGAGGTGCCGGCTACAGAAGCTGCTGTTCAGTTAGTTAATGTTGCTTGCCAGTGTTTTCAAGGAAATATTTGTTTTCTTTATTCTACCTGTTAAAAATCAGGTCCATATCTTATTCAGGGGTGTGTTATAAGAAATAAAAAAAGTTACTCTCCTGCACATTTCCGAATAATTTCCTTCACAATAATTATCCTGAATATTCAGCAACTCCTTAGTGTCAAACTTACCCCTAACTGTTAAATATTAAAATATCAAGATGGAATTCCAAAGAACAACTCTGGCAACACACAGAGTAGCATCTCTTGAACTCAAAGATACCTTTCTACACTCTATAATACAGAATCAATAGGAATACCAGAAAACAGTGATGGAGACTTATACAATTACATTAATCTGTCCTTTTGGATTTACATCTTTTCTCGTCCATTTTCACAAAAATGACACCTTGGTGACTGTCATGAATTGAAGAAAAAGGGTAACTGCATCCCTAATTCATCTGACCAAAGTCACTGAGATTTAGGCATATTACAATGTTTACAGACATTACATACATTCAGAGTACTTGGATAAACTCAAAAGTTTTGTGTACTTAAATAGAAAAGGAACAGTGACAGTTCAAGTCTTCAAATCCTCAAATGTATGAATTTTAAGCTCTGCTGCTCAAATCTGAGGTGAAAGTAGAACTACTAATACGAGCCTGTATCTCTCAGGATTCAGTTGTTTCATCTGAATTTCACTCAAAGGCATTATAGTTGTTATAATCACCCCAAAATAGTGAAGATATAATCTGCAAACTACAGGGACTATCCTAATATATTACTTTTTTCCTGAAGTCACAGTGAGAAAGAAAATTGAGATTCAGAACCATTTTGGGGCAGAGGCTCAGCTAGAAGGAACAAACCCTCAACCAGCTGCAGCAAGAACCCTTGAAGATGATGGGTGTCATCTGACTACTTTCTGTGGGTTTGCTTTGTACATGTTTTGCCTGCTGAGAGAAGTTTATTCCAACATTCACTCTACCTAAAGTCTTCTCAACCTTTCTTCTCTTCCCTTCCACTTGCCTCCTCCTCCTCTCAGAGAAGTTCCAAAAAGCTCTTAATTCTCCTGTCCTTGTGGAAGGGATTTGATGCCTTACCCTTTCCCTTGCTTGCAGTCTCTTAAAGCATATCTCAGATCTTCCTTTCTGGGAGGAAATCAAATATTTCTATTTTTCCTCAAATTCTTACTGGTGACATGGCCTACTCTCTGATTTTGTTTTTCTTGATCTTTTCTTGACTTCATAAATTTGATATTCTTATATTTTAACATGAGATTGTTAATCAGTTCAGTCTTTTTGCATTCCTCTAAAGTTAATAGATAAAGGAGAGAGTGTAATAAAGTATCGAACGGATTTTCATGTATTTTATGATGGCCCATAAACTGTAAAAAGTTCAAGGCTAGCTATGGAAAAGTTGCATTGGTAGCACAGAATATTTAGGACAGTTTGCTGCCATTTGGGAAAAAATATAACAATTTTCAATATTTTAATTTTATTGGCAATGTTACATTCACATCAGTGAAATACTGTAAAGGTTAAAATGACTGCATCGTGATGCAGGTTTGTGATAATATGAATTTGGCCAATGTAGCTGGAACAGTCAAAGGAAAAAATAGTATAGCAAAAAAGTATAATAAATTACTGCAGTTTAATCACTACAGTAAGTTAGCATTGGCTTTTGTGGAAATGATAACGTCACTGCTGCTGCATGATTTAAAAAACAGGGCATTTAAGATTCAGCAAAGATGTCTACTGAGGATTGTGAAAGAGTATTAAAAATGTATTAAAGCTATAAAGCTGGGGGTTGTGGGTAATAAACATAATCATATTGGTCATAACATCGAACCAAAGAGTAAATCCATATTTTCTTACAACAGAGACAGAGTATGACTGGAGATTTAACTTAACAGATGTGCAACCTGTTTCATAATGACTGAAAGGTAAATTATGCAACTGTTACTCCTGCTATTGAATACTTACTCCTCTGAGCACTCCCATGGTATTGCTCCAGTGAATAAGTGCTCAACAAGAGTAATGGTTGCACATTTAAGTGTGAAGTTATAACGGGCTGGTAACCTTTTCCAAGCTGTAGGTGGGAACAACCCAGCTCTGGTCCAGTGAGAGCCAGGTGGCTTCAGTGGCCTGTCAGTGATGGGGGGGGGGCTTTCTGCACACGTGCCAGGGCCAGGAAACTGGACACTGTGCACGCGCCACTGCTGCTTCCCCCAGCACCCCACTCCCTGGCTGGGATGCAGGCCTGGGACCATGTGGGAAGCTGAGCCAGGACCAAGTATCAGCAAACAGAGTTTTCACTGCCGATGCTTCTCCCCATTCTCCCTTTTCCACCCCACCCCACCCTGCCCTGGCCTCTGGCTCTGGCTCTGGTGTGAGCACAGTTGAGAGCTGCCTGCCCCAGAGCAGCTCCCTGCTAGCTGAAGGGGATTGGGGGAGAAGTGGCAGCAGCTTAGACACAGTTTGCAGGTGCCCAGCCTTGGCATGGCTCCTCATCAGCTGGAAACTGAACCAATGCTGGGGAACAGACAGCAGGGGAAAGCATGGACACAGAGAAAGCCCCATAATGCTCATGATCTGCTACCTGGCTCATGTTAGACTGCAGTTGGGAGGGAGTAGAGAAGTAGCAGTGGCATGGGCTCTGCTGGAAGCCCCCTGGCCCTGGTGTAGGTACAGGCACAAGCACAGGCAAAGCCCTCCAGTGCTATGGGCCAAATCCAGTGGTACCTACTTTGCCAACCCTTGAGTTATACTACTAGAACTGGTTAGAAAACTGGTTTTGAAATTCATTACCCCTGCCATCCATGCATGCACAGTTTTGCTGAGATTTCTTTTCAATGGATATACTAGCTCTAATAATTGCAAGGAGAATAACTATGGCTTTCTGAGTGGCTCAAACCCAGAATATAGGCTGTGTGGTTGGCTGCTTTCTTCTGAGGAAATTTCAAACTACTAGGCAGGAACACAAAAGAACAAAAGGGGTTTTCAGCAAGAATTTTTGAAGCAACTTATTGGCTTTCTATTCAAATCAACTCTGTTCTAGGCTGGTGTTTGTCTTGTGCACTGTCCTCCTTCAGATGGAGCCACTAGGAAACATCAGAACTTTAAGGCAAAACTGCTAATAGGAGAAGGAAAATGAGCTTCTTTCATCCAACAACACTCAGTGAGCAACTGGTCACCAGGGCTTCCGAGGGGAAAACCAGGAGTATAATACTCCTGGAAGATGGATTCAGGCTCAACATTAGGAAAAACTTCTTCACAAGCAGGGTGTCCAGACTGTAGAATAAGCTGCAATCACTTACCCTGGAAATCTTCAAGAAGAGACTAGACAGTCACCTTGCTGGGGTCACCTGACCCCCAGTTATTTTTCCTGCTTGGTGTAGGGGGCTGGATGTGATGATATTCTGAGGTCCCTTTCAGCCTTACAATCTATGAATCCACTAAAAAATACAAAAATAAGTTTAAAAATCCATGGGCACATCTACACATTTCTTAGTGTACCGTACTTACGGCATATTAATTTTAGGACTTGTATGATCAAGTACTAAATTGACATGCAGTAACAATGTGTTACTGCACAATAGTGCTGGCGCACGCCTTTTTAGTTACACCACTGCACAGTCGCCTAGCAATACAGCACAATAGCATATTAATACTGTTTCTGTTGTAATGCACTACTACAGAGTATTATTAGGCTACTGTGCATTTAGCATCTTGTGTGGATGTGCCTCTTCTCATATACAGTAAAAGCTGCATTATCTGGCACCTTACAAGCCAGCATGCTCTGTTAACCAGCATGCTGGCTTGTAAAAGTGAAACCAGAAGTGCCCACCATGGCACTTCTGGTGTCGCCAAGCCCCCACAGCCTGGGGCAAAGCAGCCTGTGCTGCCGAGTTCCCACAGCCCAGGGTGAAGCAGCTTACACAAGGCCTGCCTCCCTGTCCCTTGGGGCCTGTGGGAGGGGCGGCAATGTGGTAGGAAGGGCAGCAACGCCCCAGATGCAGTGGGAGAGGCGGCAGCCCAAACAGGCAGGCGCCTGTTCAGGCCTCTCAGTTAACTAGCATATTTTGTTATTCATTACCCCCCCAATCCCCATGGGTGCCAGATAACAAAGCTTTTGCAGTATATATATTTTTTTAACCAAACAGACTTTCCTCCTCAAACTGCCATCAGTGGATGATATTTTCCCTTCCCATTATCATTTATTTGGGGAGAGAACTCAAGGTGAATGGCAAGCCTCTTCACACCAGATGAATTCTGGAATAGGGTTCTCAGCCAGGGATGGGGAAAAACAGAAGGTCAACAGATGCCAATGAATTTTGCAGAAGTGGGAGACCATATGAGCCTTCTGCAAACGTTTGGGTACCATTACACACCATTTATCCAGTTAAGATTGTACACTTCTCCAGCTGGGGAGTTCTCCAGATTCTGGCCCGGAAGGAGTGGTCAGCAACCTAGGAATCCAACAAGGGCTAGAGAGAAGGGAGGCTGGATAACTGATGGCACATCCGGGTAGCAAATGTCTAGTGCACATATTTGTTTGATAAAGCATCTGGTCCCTGATATGCTGGACTGGGAAATGGATTTAGACCAAGGTAATCTCTAAATAAATGTTAGGGATCCTGATGTTTGGTAGAGCTATGAGCTAAGAACCCCTTCCGTCAGTTCATTAACATACAAAGGGAGAGTGGTGAGATTCCAGAAATGGAATGGAAGCAAGAGGGGGGAGTGATGTGCTGATGGTGGCCTGCTAGCAGGCAGGAATTATGACCTACACTGTATAAGCTATTGCTGATAGCTCCCAGATGAGTTAAGTTAATGAAGCTTCAGACCCAGTTAAACCACATCTATATGTCTTGGTTTTCCTCCTGCATGTCAGACTCAGTGATTAAGTTGCCAATAGCATTTCAGTTATTTGGAGAGTACATTGTTTCACTTAAGCCTGGTCTCAGTTTTCCATCAGCTACTGCATGGTGACAGGTCTCAAGATGCAGTGTTAAATGCACAATGTAATAATGAATGTACGATAATTCAGCATTTTATCACTACCTTGTGTAAGCATAAGAATAATGTGTGAAATTCACTGGTGATGAAGAACATCTTATACTTCATTTATGCATCAATTAAGTCCCACATTATGGGCATCAGCTGAACAGACCCCCACATTCCCTATGCCTATACAGAGGAATCCATATTCTGTGTGGAGACTGGAGCATGAGAGGGTTGTCTGTGATCTGTGAGCCTGGGTTACATGGATCCAGTAGTCCAAAACTAATGGGTGCATCCACATATGCACTTTACTACTGAGTAAACTAATTAGCTCCACAGTAGAATGTCACCACCTATATGTGCACCAGTATTAGGGTACAGTAAATTAAATAACTCTTCCATAAGATAGTACTGTTGGGAACAGTACTGTCTTATAGCAGAGTAATTACGGGTGCTGAAACAAACATGAAGAGAGTGACAGGGGCCTGCAGGGGCACAAAGGTGCTAAAGTGAGGGGGCTGTCTGCTGCCTAGCCCCACACTTTAGTACCCTTGTGCCCCAGGCAGCCCCTCCACCAACCAACGCTGCTACCCGGAGCCTCAGGCCCTCCATGGTTCCTGTCAGCCTGGGGCTGCTCCGCCTGGCTCAAAGTGCTGCAGTCCCCAGGTGCACATGTAGCGTGCCTGGGAGTAGTTGACTCTGGCACAAATTGTGCTACAGTTTATTACTTCATCTTAATTGCACATGTAGATGCACACCCTGTGTAGCAGAAGTTAAGATTATGAGCCTGGAGCAGCAGCTGTGGGACAGTACATTACATCTCTGTGAGGCTTGCCTTTGGCTTAGGAATCCAACTATTATAGTGTCCTACTATTCAAGCTTTGCCTAGGAGTGATAAATTTTACCCAGCATGAGTAATGAATATCACATATTTATAATGTTCATCCAACTGTTTGTAAATATGTAAAACTATGATGAAAAGGACATCAAAATGCAGAATGATCTTGTTTAAATGAAATGTAATTGGGTCTTGTTTTGTATAGAGTTGTTTCTACTTAAAATGCTTTAATTGCATACATTAGCACATGTATTAATTTTAACTGTCTAGGACACCATAATTTCTTTTTTTCTCCCTTCTAATGATTGGTAAAATGAAATGAACCAAATACAACTTGTGATGTTGGAAAAGAACTTGTCTGATTTAGTTTAGACAGCCATCCACAGCATATGCCATTACATCCTATCACTTTAATATAAATAGATGTTCACTAAACATATAGTTTTGCAGATGTCATTTGCTTATGAACATGCACTCATTTAGTATGTTGAGAGCCTATGCACTTAGTATAAAAACAACAGTTAGGACCAATGTCTTTCAAAC
>NW_017729027.1:22911522-22933417 GCF_001723915.1 Gavialis gangeticus | reverse complement strand
TCCTACTGGAGGCAACATTTCATTCCATAGTCCGAATCCTGATCCATTCATGTAGACTCTGAAACTGAACCTCTGCAATAGATCTTCTCACTAGCTGCAGTATATCCTTTTATCCTTCCCCCCTTCAGGAGAAGCCCAGGGGAATAACAAAGTATACACTGAACTAAAAAAAGATGAGGCTGTGGTTCTAAAGTTGAACAACCAGCACTAAACCTGTGTTTCTGCTTTAGAAAATCCCTGTTGTTGTGGTAACCCAAACGTTGTCTCGCCCCAACATTTGATTTCATGGCTACTGTTGTGTTCTATAAGGAGGTGCATTTATTTACAAGTATTTTATGTATCCAGGTATCTTAGACAATACACTATCTTAATATTTATTTAAAATATTGTCAAAACAGAGCAGGTTTTGATAGTCAATATTCTTGTAACTCACCCAAAAATGGTTAACTGAAAGTTGCTTATCTGCCGTGGACTTTTTAAAATTAAACACATTTATATTTGTTTTAAGTACATCCCTGAATTATAGAATTATGCAGTGGAAATGTTATGCTAATTAAATATGTATCAAAAGAGGGAAAATATATTATTTCTCATCATCCAAAAGCACTTTAATATTAGAAGATGGAACTAATTATTATTATCAAAATAAAAAAGCATACATTACAGAGCGAATTCATCCTTCTTGTCTCTTTCAATATATCTTTTTTGCAAGATTGGCCTTTCTAGCTTTCATGCAGTATATGTATTGAAGATTATGTGATGTGTTGTTAGTTATAAATAGTTCAAAACTTATTACACCATCAAAGTGGAAGGGATAAGCTGAGATGCATATTAGTTTGTTTGACGCTTTTGTACGTCTGGTAGTTTAACACAAAAATTTCAAGGACATGCATCCCCACGGGTGGTTGTCTTATGCTCCAGTAATGGAGATTAAATTTGTGGTAGTTAGCTAGCTAGCTTTTTTTCTAACAAGGAAACTAAAATTCATTAAAAACTAATTAGGAATGTATAGGAGGTTAATACTTCATGTTAAGCCTTATTAATGTGAGATAAGTAATTCATAAAGTATCAAAGGACTGCAATGGATAGAATTAAAGAGAATCATACCACCAAAAACTACATTAAAGTAACATTAAGGGTCTTGCTTAAGCCTTCAAGAGGCAGGGAATTGAGAGTTAAAAGCTAAGTCTGTCCTTAACTCACTTTTTATGTTTGAGATATTGCAGATGATGGTCCTTTATTAAAGGGACTTGGAGTATAGCATTAGGTGATCTTTTTTTCTACACAAGTTAAACTGCAGTATTGATTTAAAAAGTTAAATAAATCTCTAAACAAATATGGATTACTGACCAAGTGGTGTTGTGTATTTAGTAAGTTTAACATACAAATTATTGACTTGATCTTTGAAATATATCTTTAGATCAAATTAGTACATCTGCTTTTCACACCGCAATGACTTGCACTTTTAACAGTAAAGTAAAATTATTAGGCTATGATATTCATTTTATAATGTTCATCTTTTTTTAACCCTAAACTAAGGGGATTTTTCCCTTCAGCTTTTAAAAACTTAATTTAAAAATAATTGCTTATGTTTGTTTACCCAAAATCTACTACCAAGCCAGGATTTTAGCTTAAATATTTAAAAACACACAATGTTCACAATTTACATATATCTATAAAAACATTTTTAACATGGCATTGGGACTTTCAGTGAAATTCAGCCCCTTCCTACTTCTGAATTTGAGACTAGAAGGGCAGAAAGGCCTACACCATAAGGCCACTGCATTAGTAGACCATACCACCTACATAGGATGTAAGAAGGGCTAGTGAATCCCTCAGTTCCTCTTTTATTTCACCTACCTTAGTTGCAACCTTCACTATTACAGAAGTTGCACAAAAATTTCTGACACAACTACTTCACCTATAGTACTTAAATATGGCCTGATACAGGTTTTAAGTAGTGTTATGGCTTTTTGTATAGCTCCTCTACAATAAAATGAGTGTCACCAGGAATTCTTTCCCATTCCAGTGACATTTTTAGTATCATATAATTAGTTGAATTGCTTGGTTGATTCTACTGGAGTGGAAGTTACTGTTATTTCCTAAAATATTATATATGTCAGCATTTTTCTATAGTGCTTACTGTATTATCTCTAGAAGTTTGTATTACAATTAAGAGGTCCCATAAAAGATTCAAGTGAAAAAAAACCTAATGAAGAACAAAAAGGATTTTAATCCTTGCAAACAGAGTTTTAGGGGATGTACTCACCATGCCAGACTATATTATGGAGTGCTGCTATGAACATACATGCTACGCACTTGTATCTGCTGTGTGTGAATCAAACACTGAAAAAATATAATGTTATTGTCATTGCAACAGTACTGGGAAAACGATGGGTATACCCTGTCACATGGACACATACCATTCATTTAGTATTTGGTGAGCTCAGAATGTTTTGGAAGTTCTGCTCCCTAGCAGTTCTGCTCCCTAGCAGTATCAACATGCTATGTGGTACATACAGCTAACTTACTTTGCACTGGAATTATTCAGGGTGCTTGTACATGTGGTGGTCATCATGATGTGCATGTGATGAAAATGTCATTTCTGTGGCTTAATGGTATCACACATTAAACGTGTGCCAGTTTTGGGGGTTTCAGATGAGTTTGCAATGTTGCAAATTGCAACAATGCAGCTGTCAGCTAAGCCCCCGGCCATGCTCCACAGAAAAAAAGGATTGGGGCCCTTGATGCTTCTGCCTTTAATAGGTGCCTGCTGAGGCATAAACGGCAAGGGACGCGATCCTTTATTTATTTATTTATTTATTTTTAGTAGAGACTGCCTGCCTCTCCCACAGCCAGGGGGTGAGTTGACAGCATGTCAAATGGCCCATGAGTTTCAGGGGCCCCAGTCCTTCCCTCTCTCATGGTGGCACACCTGGGGGCTGCCTGGGTGGGCTGCTAGTGGGTCAGGTGTTGCTCCAGCTTAGAGGCAGCACCCAGCTTGATTCAACTCTTCCCTGAGCCCTCCCACTGGAAACCCACCAGGTGCTGCTCCCAAGTGGGCACAAGGAAGAGTTGGATAGGGCTGGGTGCTGCCTCTGAGCTGGGGCAGCATCTGGCCCACTAGCAGCCTGCCTAGATGGCCCTGCCAGAGAAGGAAGGACCTGTGTCCCGTGGAGCTCAGAGGCTGATCAGCCTTCCAGCAGCTTGCCCTCTGGCTGTGGACAGGCTCCAGCTCAAAAAAAAAAAAAAAAAGATCAGGCCCCTCACGGTAACATGATGGAAAAAAATGAAACAGTGGATTTCAGTTAAAAACCCACCATTTCAATTTAAGAGACAGAATAAAACCCTGAGGACTAAACCCCTGCCACATGTACAAGTACCCAGAGGACAGCATTTGTAGACATAGAAACTGAACTACTGAGACTGGAAATTCCACTGGAGTGAAGACTACAGTAACACAAGGCATGAGTGAGATAAAAAGAGGTTCTCTCTTAGTGCACATACCTTCTATAAAGATCAAGGGTGAGCAATAGCATTTTAATTTAATTGAGTTAGCATTTGTCAGCTTCACTGAAGAAGTTAGTTTTAAAGTTGGATTGGAAGGAAAAGAAAGTAAGAATACTTGACAAGTTAAACACACAGGAAATAATAATATCTTCCATTTTAAAGTAATCTCTGTCCCAAAGGAAGCTTAAGTGCTTTCTAAACTATATAGATTGATTACTTCACACACCACTGAAGTGTAGCTAAATCTCTGAGTAGAACATGGAAGCTGTTTAATAGTGCACAGGAACATGACAATAATATTGAGCAAGTAAAGAGGAATAATTGTAAGTGGCACCTGTACCTTTTTATTTTCATTTTTCTATAGTCCAGGACATGCAAGGAACCCTTTCTAATCCAATGTCCTTTCGCCCTACAATGCTACAAGGTCTCTTTTGGTCTAAGACAATGGTTCTCAACCTTTTTAGATTCAAAGCACCCCTCAAAAATCCCAGCTCTTAGTTTACATTTGTTTTTTGACTATCAAAAAATAGTAGAGCAATTTTCTACTGCAAAGAACTCAGAAAGACAACAACTGGTCAGAATATTTATAACATTGTGGTTTCCTATTTGAAGTCTCTGGGTTCATCCTGGATACCTAACAGTGCTAACTTTATGTGTCATTTCACATCACCCTTGAAAGGATCTCAAAGGACCTCAGGATGTTGTGGCACACAGGCTAAAAATCATTCATCTAGGATTTATACAAGGGGAATAGTGAGGACTTGGCAGCTTGCAATGTGCAATGCCCTACTCCTGGCCTTGTAGGAAATCCTCTAAAAATATAGAACAGTCTATATTTATTTGCTGTGGCTCTCAGTGGCAACCATAGCAGAGGAGAGGCTTTTTTAATCAGGAAGGAGTTTGAGGTTCACAGCTGTGGCAAAGATCCAGGGTCTCAGATGCAAATTTCTATGGCTTTCCATGAAGATTCCTACAGTCGCAAAGCTTGAGGAAAAGCTGTGTGACTTTTTTTTCCTATAAAAGAGGTGGAGAAGTGAGATTTTATGAGAAATTCCTCACTTTCCTGTTCTCCTTGAGAAAGTGCATAATTTAGATAGCTCAGAATATTTCAGTATACTCATTGCACAATGTAAGACAATACTAAGCAGTAAGAAAAAATATTTATTGTTAAGGATTCCTTCACAAGTTCATCACAAAGAGAAGATATGTGATGAAAATGGCCATAAAATGACTGTAAGTAGTAGGGAAAAAAACAAAACATATTCAGAGTCACACTACCTTTTCTTTGAAATACAAAACAGACTGAGCTCTTAAGCCTGGCATTTGAATGCATGTTTTTTAGACCTATAGTCATTCTGGGGGCTCTTCTCTGAACCCTCATCAGGTTTCAGCATCCTTTTTACCATGTACACAGCAGAACTGAACACAGTATGTCCAGGGTGATCTTACAATTCTTTTGTATCCCTGTTCCTCCTTCATACCCCTTATATCTTCTTTGAGCAGCTGTCCATAAAAACAGTCTCACATATTGATTGGGCTCAGGACTTGAACTTTTTGATCAAAAATTTTTTTTACAATGTAAAGTACAAACTACTTTAGACCCTACCCTTAGGCTCCCTCTGCACTGAGGGCAATAATGAGTGAAATGTGTACCCCTGGTCCTCAGTTTCTCTCAACTGCTTGGCTTGTTAGCTACCTGTGACAGCCCATTACTATACTTGTACTTACAACTTCTTTTTCTTTTTTGTTGCTCTTCAGTGTCTGTTCTTTTTGTTCTCTCTCTTGTGGGTTTCTAAGCCTATTTTTTTGAGGGGCTTAGGTTTAGTGACATGCCCTCTATTGTTTTTTTCAGTTGTGCTACACACTGCCACCATTTTTTAGCTCAGTGTTTGAGGCAAATTATCTTTCTGAACTTTTTAGTGCTTTTGTTTTTATTACCATCTTTATTTCTATGACCTGTTAACAAGGCCTCTTGCTCCCTCTTCATCTTGCAACTCTTTTTTCCATTCAATATATTTTTGCTGCTGCCTCTCTTGTGAGGGCCTGATTCCCACTTACAAATCCTATACAAGGAACTTTTAGTGCCTCAGGGACCAAGGTACACTGCTCCAGGTATTTGCCCAGGGGCCATTCTAGAACCAGACCCAAAGGAAAATTCTCTTTGATTTTCTCTCCCCACCCATTATGTCCAGCTGTGACAACCCAGGAACATACCCCCAGATGAGCAAGGCACTGAGCTTTGAGACTAATGTAAAGCTCCAGAGATGGTTTGTAAAGCTCCAGGACCAAATGCACTTCCATCCTTCTGGGATTCAAGGAGAACTATACTGAGATGTCAGCCACAGGCTCTCATAGAGTGGAACAACTCAATTTTTTGGGGCCATCAAGCAGCAGCTGATCCATTCCACTCCCACGCTAAGAGGCAGAAGGCATCCTCTAAGCCAGCTCTGTCTTCCTCTTCAGTGCTGTCTAGCCCCATATTGCTGAACTGGTCACCCACATGGATCTACATAGTATAGAAGTATAGAATGTATTTCAACCCTGGTTGGGTGCTTCCACACTGTTGCACTGTTCAGAACCAGTGCTCAATGCTGCTGCTTTTGTCCTCATCCTCACTGGCTTTTACCTTGCTAGTATTTAGTACTGCCCTTTGATGCAGCCTCCTTTATATTCTTCTCCCAGGTGATCTTATCCCAGCCCTTCTGTTTCAGGTGCCACTGCAGTCATCACATAAACATGTATCTGGTACTGAGGTGCCAATACTTGACCTGGTGCATTTCAGGGTGGGTCTGTGTACCCCCCTAGGCTATGTGGCCTTGGGTTTCATCTGGTGACGGTACATTTGTTGACAGAACTGACCAAGTATTCCAGTTGTTTGAAGTCACTTTTCTCCCGTTCTTCCAGGGTCACACTGATCCCTCTTACCTCCCATTCATGGGGTACTGTTTCCTTGGGCCACTCAGCCTCACAAAATGAATCAAGAGAATAAACCTCAGGCACTATCCTTCTGTCCATCCCTCTGACAGAGGAATCTGGGGCCTTCCTTGATGTCCTCACATGCACAGCATTGGATCACAGCATCTCCCCAGAGGAAATGTGTTGAGATGCCTATAATGGACAGACTATACCAAATAGGCCCTTCAAAAATAACACTTCTTATCAACAAGGCTATTTATGGCCAGTGCGTATAATTAGAACTCCTCCCCATCAGGCTTGTCAGTAGACAAACATCTTCACAAGAAATAAAGAGTTCTACTGATGGGCTCCTTTACTCACTCCCACCTGCCTCCTTTTGACTATTGTGGTGGCAGCTAATGAAAAGATTGGACACACCAAGTCAGTTCTAATAAAGAAGGCATCTGGACCTCTCTGTTAAGGACACCTAATCCTTGGCAAATTTAAAGTTCTTCATTATGAAATATTTATTGGCCCAAGTCAATTTTGAACTATATGACCAAATATCCAGCTTGGCTGATATGCTCCCTTCTAATTCTAGAGATGTTTCTCTCTCACATATATAAGAGAAATGCATTCAAAATGGCATCTCAGACTGTCTGGGATGGAATAGGCATGCCACTGTAGTAATTGTGAGAAGGGCATCATGGTTAGTGGATTTTGGGTCCTGAAGGAGATTTAAACCTTAGTATCAGATCTCTTTTTTGTGGGAACCTAGTTGTTTAGTCCTAACATAGACAAGATCCTAATCATTAAAGGTCTCCAGGGCTTCACTATACTTCCTTGGAATCTATCCATTTTCTTTTGGACATAAGTACTACCTCAACAATTGCCAGACCCACAGACTCTCTGACAGGTCCATCATTCCTCTCTGCACCTGCCCCTCCTGCTTCTTCACCAGCATGAGCCATGGAAGCAGAGGGATAGGTTCCATAGCTACTACCATTCTGGACCTTTCCATTCCAGCATACCACTGCAGTCATCCAGGACAGATGAGGCTTTGATGGTGTATGAAAAAATCTCTGTAACCCTCATTTTCTCCCTTTCACAATAGCACGTCTGCCTTCATCTTGGTATGGAGATGTTTATCATTGATGAGATCAGAGATGGCTATGTGATTGACTTGGCAGTTCTTCCTCCTCCAAATCTACATTCCTGATACCTTTTTGAGGAGCCATTCTCACAGGATTCTTCAGTAGAAGGTGTTGTCATTGTTACTGTGGAACAGTAGAACGTGTTTAACTGGGAGGGAAAAGATTTTAAAGGCTGTGCTTTCATGTTCCAAAAAGAAAAGGAGGATGGTGATTGATCCTGGTTTGGACAAACCTAAATAATTGTTTCTCCAAAGTCAAGTTTAAAATTGTCAAACTAGAAGCCATTATTCCATTTTCATGTCACCATCCACAGGCGGTAACTATGCTTTGCCAGGATTATTATTATCTCTTCTGCTAGCTGTACTGGCCTGAGAACATCATGGAAGACCTCATAGTAGGGGCTATGTATTGTTCAACCTCTCAACTACTATAGACCTCTTTTTCACATGGTCTTATTGTAAATTATTAAAAATCAAAAATAGCCCAGTGTGGGTCCTATGAAGTCCAGATGTTACCTGGGGCACAATGTATTCCTTCCACCAAAGGACCTGCGCACCATAAAGAGACTGATCTTTGAGTGAAAAGATTTGCCTCATTTTCTTTACCCATAAGGCCAGACCAAAACCTAGGGTGTGTAGGGCCCAGGGCATATCAGCCTGTGTGGGGCCTTGTGGGGGAACGTGGAGGGGAGGTGGTGAGTGGCCAGAGTGTGTTGC
Organism: Gavialis gangeticus; assembly: GCF_001723915.1. NCBI lineage: Eukaryota > Metazoa > Chordata > Crocodylia > Gavialidae > Gavialis > Gavialis gangeticus. The sequence continues at coordinate 22,925,142 of NW_017729027.1, read as the reverse complement.
AGGGGAGGGTGGGGCTGGTGAGCAGCCAGAGTGAGGGGGTAGCAAGCAGCCAGAGCATGGAGGTCCGGGGGTAGCATGGGAAATGGCCAGAGCACAAAGCTGGGAGTGCGCAGTAGCCGCATGGAGTGGTAGTGCTCTTGGCACTGTCCACAGGGCCCCCCAAAGTGTGGGGCCCGGGGCAGTCACCCCAGTTCGCACCCCCCAAGGGACAGTTCTGCATATGGCATCCTTAATGTTTGGGATACCACATGCCACAGCATACCTCAGAGGCTACAGCTGATCTGTTATTCAGGAAGTCATTGCTTAGGAATGAAAGTCAATGCTAAGAAGTTGGCCTCATTAGCCAGGTGGAAGGACTCATTCAGTGCCTTCAAGGAGGTACCTTAAAGCCTCAGCCACCCATAACCTCACTGGGGATAAACCCCTTCAAACTGATTCAGGAGCATGTATTGGAAATCTGCAACTCCAGGTTATATGTTTGCACCAGGAGATGGCCCTTCACATAAATGTGTTCAAGCTCACTGTGGGGGGAATCCCCTTAATTCCAAAAGTCATCATGAAGGAGCATGACCAACCTGAGTCATTCTGATAGCACCAGCCTGGGCCAGACAGCCCTAGTTTCAGGCCTTTGCTTATTGGTATCTGACTATATTTTCCTGCTTCTCTTCAATCTGATCTCTCAAGAAAATGGCAGAACATGCCACTCAGCTCTGCAACTGCTCCATGTGATCACTTGAATGCTGGAATGTTCCCAAAGCTGAAATGCAGAAGCTCAGTTCCCACCTCAATCACACATTCAAACCCAATTTTTCCTCACCCCTCTTCCTCAGAACATCCCTCTGTGAAATACTGAAGAAACTTAGGGTTGGGGGATAAAGAGTTTTCTGTCCTTTATCTTCTCAATACAGGGGGAGAAACTTAAAGGGAGTGATGGGAGTGACCTATGTGGGTACTGCGGAGCAAAAAAAGTCTGGTTGAAAATCTTAGGGGCTGACCCACCTGCATGGAGAATGTGTGTGTAGACAATACATCCTGAAGAACTATAGTTACTGGTAAATAACTTCCTTTTATATATCCACAAATTGCATTAACCCTATTAGTCACTGCATCACACAAAATTGTGCTTTCTACACATGTACATAGGTTAGATAAAATGACTTGCCATTTAATACTTTACTATAATTTATTACTTGAATTTAAGACTTAGAAATGAATCTGAGATTTGCAGCCCTATACTGGGCACTTCATAAATAACTGGTCTAGAACTAGATGTTCTCCTTCAGTTCAGAAAAGGGCAAAAGTATCAGCAAGCAGCCAGAGCTGTCAGCTGAAAATCCTCCCAGTGTATAAAGAGCTTATCAGATGGCAGAAGCCAGGATACCCATGTTCTGTCTTCTCACCTCCCTACCTCAGATTCTTGGTGAAGGAAGCAAGGACTGTGTGTGTTGTGCTATAAGCTTTAGCTGAAGTATTATCTCACAGGGACTGTTATTTCTGGGTAGAGTCCCAGAAATTATTAGGCTATTCAGATGGTCATGGTCGGTGCCAGGTAGATATTGGGTCAGGGCATTAGGCATAATCCTTCCATGACTGCCAAGGACATTGGTCATCCTGGTCAGGACCAGCACACACCAGCCATTGAATAATTCATTAGCAGGCTGAAAAAAATCAAGAAAAATCTCAGGGTAGGCTATATGAACAAATTCCCAAAACATAATATTCGGTGTGAACGTACACCATATCATTAGCTCCACTAGAACTGCTGACATGCACACTTTTACCTTGCAGTAAACGTAAGGTAGCTTATCCTGTCTATTGAGGGGTAAGCTATCGCTTAACCTAAGAGAAGTGCAATTGCAACAGAGGAGATGCATACACTGCTTAATTTACTATGCAATAACTAATTCAGAAAGGCATAAACTTCCGTAACTAGGTAATAGCAATAGCTCACAACAATGACACAAGCTGCTGTTTATGACAGTGCATGCCTCTCAGAATTAGTCTATAATAAGATGCCCTACCCTGCCTGTGACCTAACATCAACTTGTTCATGTTATCATATCTGCAGATTTGTAGGATTTCTATTGCCCTCTTAACCATATCATGGTGGATTTTCACTCTATCTTGATAAATGATCTACTCATAGACATTATTACATGATATTCCCTAGAATCCAGTTTTGGTCTGGACACCTATGCTTGGTTTGGGGAATATGGTATTTCTAAATGACAAGATTAATTTGCTTTTTGTGATTTTATATACTTTTAATTTGGTTTTAACTGAAACAATCTTAGCCCAACTAGTAAGAACATTGAAAGAACAAGATACAAAAAAAGAATAGTACAGACAATTAAAGGATTGTAGTGAATGTGCAGTGCTATATGTGCTATTGTTTTGATATATAGCACAGTGTCATTTGGAGGAAGATAGACTTACAAAGAGAACCATGAAACATAAAATATGTATATCATTGCTTAACTATTCCATGATCCTCTGTCTCTCAGTGCCACTGACAAAAAATTTCTGGTACAGGAGACCACATGAAGCAAAAACATATGGCATATGTTTGAACTCAAGAGCAGAAGGCCAGATTTGCAAAGATTTGCCTAAAGATGCAGATAGGCACTTTGTAAACCCTGCTAGGCATTTAGATAAGCTAGGAGCCTAACTCCTGTTGACTTTCAACCCATTAACAGCCTTTGTAAATCCTATCATATGTTTATCTGCATTTTTAGGTGCCTGAATAATTTTATAAATCTGATGTGGATTAATCCAGAGCAATACATTTGAATATCTGATAAAAGTATAGACAGAAGTTGTCCAATGCTTTTCGCTATATTTTGTCAAGTGTCCAATGACCAACATGCCCATTCATGTACAATAAATGCACATTGTAAAAAAAACAAAATAATTTGAAGTGAGTAATATTCTGAACAAAAATAATCTTCTTTTGGTTAACGAATAAATGCAAGCATATGAAGATTTTCTAAAGTTTAGTTAAGAAAAGCACCTGAAAAATTCACTGCAATTTTTACATCCTTGGGACGGGTAGAAAATAAACAAAAGCACTAAATTTTATAAAATCCAGAAATATTTCCTCTGTACCGCAAAAGCCTAGCCTAGGGCATCCTTTTTAGAGAAAATAGACTGCCATAGGAATTATTGGCTGGGTGCACAGTTTAAAATTAATTCATATAAAATATAGTTTCTGGGTGAGGTATTTTTATTGCAAAGAGCATTGCTGGATCTTTGGCTTGTTCATTAATTGCTCCTGCATTAAGGACTTTTGGTAATCGTGGCATCAAGTAATTTCCTATCCCATATAAAATATATCTATTTCAATACTCAAGAACTAAAAAAATTGCTTGCTGTGAAGTACTGTGCAAGTAAAGTTATGAGTAATATAAGGAACAACTGCCTGCTTTGCATGCATCTGCCCAGGCACAAGCAGTAGACTTTTTCACAGCATCTAATAGTGGCCCCTGTTGATCACTTACCAACTTTCTGTCAAGGGATCTAGTAGCCATTGACTCCTCTATGAAATAAGCAGAGTCCAGAGTTCCTTAACTTGGGGTCTTTACATTTCATGTGGTTTCCTATACCATCAATCTTTTGTTAGTGGCACTGTGATCCAGAGGGAACTGGGGGTGTTAAACTGTGATATACATATTGATGTTTTACCATTCATTGTATCAGCTGTGTTCAAGAAGGGACTAGATAAATATGTGGATGATAGCTCTATTAATGGCTATTGAACAGAATGGTTAGAGACCTCTGACATCTCTAAACCAATAATGGTGGCTGCCAAGGAGGGTATTAAATAGAAAATAGATCATACTAGATATATTTGGTTCAATGGTTCTCTCTATAGCGTTTATTCCTACCACTGTCGGTGATACTGAGCTAAATGGATCATTGGTCTGACCCAGTATGATGCTCAGTCTTGAGGTAGAGACAGTTGGACTGTACGCTGGATGTATATATACTAGCAAATTGCCCATCAAGAATGATGGGGGGAAGGGGTGGGCAGGAGCAGAGCGCCACCACCCTGCACCACCACCACCTCCCAGGAGCCGGGTTGGAGGAAAGCTTGCACATGGACGCTGATGCAGCTGTGCACCAGCACGTTCTGCTGCCACTCGGCGTCCAGCTGCATGCCACCTAAACCCCTGCTCCGCATCCGGCAATGTACCACCTGCCCCCATTGCTCCGCACATGGCCCCGCATCTCCCTCCCACCACTCTGCATCCAACCGCAGCCCCCTGCTCTATGTCTGGGCCCACACCACTCCCCTGCCGCTCTGTGTCTGGTCCTGCACCACTCCCCCCTGCTGCTCTGCATTCAGCCCCGCATTACACCCCACTCTGCATCCAGCCCCGGACCCCCCCAATCCCCTCCCCCCTTGTGCTCCATGTCCTCCTGGCCCACTCTGCTGGAACCATGCCCCACCCATCATTCTTGATGGGTATTCTTGACACAGGACTGGCCGGAGCCATGCTGCACTGGGAGCCGCGCCCTGCCCCGCAAGAGCTTTAAGGACAGACACACACACACAAACAGATACATGGACAAACAGACTAAGCCCTTATATATATATAGAGAGAGAGAGAGAGAGAAAGCAGGTACAACCCATAGTCCAACTTTCTTCAGGTCCAGTCCTGACCTTCTAGTTCAACTATCCAAGAGGCATAAAATAGATTAAAACAGACAGACAGTCTTTGTATAGAATTTCTAGGTATGCAGCTGCTTTTATTTAACAAATCATAGAATCTTAGAGAAGTGGAGCTGAAAGTGACCTCCAGAAGTCATTTCATCCAACCATCTGTCTGAGGCAGAATCATCCCTATCCAAACCATGCTATATAATCAATATTCTAAACTCTACATAAGCATACCATCAACCCTGATATAACACAGGCTTAACGTCTTAACCTGCCAAAGTTAAGGCAATGGAACCATGGCAGCCAATGTCCTGATTTTATAAAAAGTTGTCAATGTATGCGAAAGAAATCACAGGTAGAGGGATAATGTACAATAAGAATAATGTACAATTGGTCATAGACTAGTAAGAAAACAGTAAACTCTAAACTTATGTTTTTCTTGGAAGTCCCTGGGGGGGCCAGTCTGAATTTAAAAAGTCAGGGTTTCTTTCAGCCTCATGTGGCCCCTGCTGTAGGATCATAGGATGGCTCCCCATTTAGCCTGAAAGTGTCCATGAGAAGATGGATGGCTCAGCTCCTGACCTTGTGTAATCCTCCAGTCCCTGTATCAAATGACTCCCTGATCAATTTCGATCAGGTGATAACAGGCCCCTACCAGGTGATTGCTATAGAAGTGATTTTTCCAGTTCTTCTCAGTAGGAGCTAGTTTATTGTGTAGGGAGATTATTTTCACTAGTATAGCATTTATGTCAGTGACCTTCTATTTTAGCCCTTTGCCAACACTCCTTAGTGATTTTAGTCCAAGACAGAGAGAAAAAGACAGTAAAAGGACAAAGGCCAGGTTTACAATCATGATGGAGTTTGAAGTCTGACATATGGAGAGTTCAAAACAGAAGACTCCATAATCTGTACAGACATTTCCAAAATTGTCAGACCTATGATGCAGAACAAAAGGACAAGAGGGGATGACAAACTGTTTAAGATACTAATAGATAACAATGGATTAAATGCCAATTTCCAATTGTCATGATAGTTGGTATCACAGTTCTTTAACCATTATATTGATTAAGGATTATAATTATAGACCAACTGGATTCCACACAGTTTAATCTCCATCTCTCTCACACCTGGGCTGAACCCCTCTATTGTACACATCGACAAATAAATTATTGTTATAACAAGTAACAATATAATTATAGACGTCTTATAAACAAGATGGAGATAGACTATTGTGGCCAGGTGACAGGGGAGCTGTCATAGGGGACAGGTCTCACAGCAATGGCCTCTAACTACAGCAAAGGAAATTTAGATTGGAGATTAGGAATTTTTTCACTATGAGAGTTGCTAAGCATTGGAATAGACAGTGTTTCCCAACCAGTGTGTCACAGCACAAAAGTGTGTCATCGGAAATGAACAAGCGTGCTGCAGAATTTTGCCATGGCAATGAGCTACAATGAGCTACAATAGGTATGAGGATGGGGAATGCCTTAACAGGTTTGCCGTGGAAAATTTTTATTAATGTAAATATGCCTTGGGCTGGCAAAGTTTGGGAAACACTGGAATAGGCTACCCAGGAGGCTGTGAAATAACTATCCCTGAACTAAGGTTGGAGCCAGTTATGCAGATACTTGGCTGGGATGGTTCAGTTAGGGATGATCCTGCCTTGGAGCAGGGGACTGTACTAGAAGGGACTCACAGGTTCCCTTCAATCCCTACTTCCTATGATCCTATAGACAACTCATTAGTTACCTACTACTTGCTATCTAGAATGAATAATTATTTATGCAAAAAGAGAAGCAGAAAAAGAAGCAGATGGGGAAAAAAAGTTTTCCTATAATCTGTATGAGGAAAATTATCTAATAAACATATGTGCTATGTATAGGTCTGTAAGCTTCAGCTCATATCTTTTCCATATCCATTGACCTGTCTCCTGTAACCATCAACATATGTACCAATTCTGAGGAATATTTGCATGAAATAGGGCCCCTCTACATGTTCAGGTAAAGGCACAATGGGATCTAGTGCACAAACCACACAATCACATCTCCTGCCATGCCATGTGTGCATGGCAGGATGCCTGATTGTGGGATTACACATTAGATCCCCTTGTGACTTACTGCCAGTCCAGGGGGAGCCAGGGAGCAATAAGCAAGCTCCCACAGCTGGCAGCCCTCTCAGCTGAGGGGCTCCCCCTCCACTGCTATGGTCTCCCAGCCCCAGGAGTATATCAAACCCCTGAGGATGGAAAATTTCTGCCACAATATCCCAGGCTCAGGGGTGCATCAAATTGGAAGGTTGTAGGTCCCAAACCTGGGGGCTCCAAAATGCACACCTGGCTGGGAGATCACAGCTGTGCCCTGCAGCTGCTGTGACTCAGAATCCACAGCTGCAGGACTCTGGTCTCCATGCTGCCAGGACCCAGAGTCAGAAGCTGCTGGAGCTGAGAGTCCCCCCAGTCACAGAACACCCAGCCCCAGCTGGGTACAGTGTACCCCTTCAGCTGAGAGCCCCATTCAGCTGTCATGATTCCCAGCCACAAGGGAAACCCTGCTACACATACAAATTGAAGCTCGATAGCAAGCAGCTATAAAGTTAGTACACATTTTCAAGGTCTAACTTTATAGCTGGTTAGAGCTTTTTATGGCATTATAAGTACTTTGTACATGGAGCTGGTTTCTAGGGCTAGGGACAGATGTTACACACAAACTGGTTTAAGTGATCCTAAACTGGTTTGAACCTGTAACAGAACAGATGTTCAGTGCAGATAAACTGGTTTGAAAATGGCTGAAACTGGTTTAAGATAAACCTGGCTGAATGTAGTATCAGTCTTAACTGATTTGGGTCAAACTGGTTTATGCAATGTTTGTCCCAGACCCCTACTTGGTTTAAGTGAAACCAGACTCCCCCAGCATCCTAGCATGCTCTCTGGGCCAGGCGGGGCTCTCTGCTCCACAGCAGAGCTGGTCCTACCCTCTGCTCCCTGGCTGCAGCTCTGGCAGAGGCTTACAGTGTCTGCCTAGCTTCCTCCTGCTCTTCCCCTCTCCTCACCATTCCCTGCTAAGTAAGGATTTTTCCATCCATTCTGCCTTACATAGGCACCCTCAGCATTAGCTAGCAAACCACATGCTGGTTACGGTCCCTGCTGTGGCAGACAGTAGTGTCAGTTTAGGGCTTTTTGGAGCTAATCAACAGCTCAGCTGGTAATGTCCCTCCATTTCTTCTTTGTTTAAGAAGTGCTTGATCTAATGCGAGAGGCTGTTTGTTTTCTGATAGGGTGATAAATGCTGATAACAGAGCTGCTCAATGCTCAGCCCTGTTGAAGGGAAGGGAGGACTGCTCTAGTGCCCCTTGACTTCTAGCCTGAATCACTGCAGGCATGTGCTTGCATGTCTGGGATGTCTGTACAGTTACAAAGTGATTTAACTTAGCCAAGTTAGACTAACCTGCAAAGATTGAATTAATGCAGGCTCAGGCTTTTTGAATGTCTGTCCCTGGCACAGGTAATTGCACAATTAAGCAGTTAATTACAGAAAAGGAAGCCACACATTTTTTTCAAACAGTGGACTGAGACCACAATCTGATTTTATACTGAATACTTGGGAAATAATTTTTTATGATTGCTCACCTAGTTATCCAAGAGACAAAAGGCGTATTTGTAATCCACGAGTAATTCAAATCAATCTGAGAATTATATTAATTTTAGACGTTAAGTTAAATAATCCAAGAATGTAGTCAAATTCAAAAATTTCCACAGAATTGAAAAATACATCAAGTACGCCAAAAGTATTCACTCAAGTTCTTAATTAAGGGGATATAAATTTAAGGTAACCTATTTGGCCCTCTCAGACTAACAAAGAATAGTGTAACAGAGTTAGAGAGACAGGTACAAGGGGGTGAAAAGCACCTTGTTCAAATTCGTGGATGACACTAAGATGTGAGGAGAAGTGGGCACACTAGAAGGGAGGGACAGGTGGCAATTGGATCTGGACAGGTTATAGGGGTGGGCAGTTGAGAATAGGATGGGATTCAGTACTGACAAGTGCAGTAACCTGCACCTAGGAAGAAAGAACCAGCAGCATACCTACAGGGTGGGGAACTCCCCTCGCATCAGCACAGAGGCAGAAAAGGATCTTGGAGTCATCATTGACTTCAAGATGAACATGGGCTGCCAATGTGGAGACGCAGTCAGAAAAGCTAATTGTACCTTGTCATGCATCCACAGATGCATCACGAGCAGGTCCAAGGAGGTGATCCTCCCCTTTTATATGGCATTGGTCAGACCGCAGCTGGAGTACTGCATCCAGTTCTGGGTGCCACACTTCAGGAGGGATGTGGACAACATTGAGAAGGTCCAGAGGAGGGCCACTCGCATGATCAGGGGGCAGCAGGGCAGGCCCTATGAGGAGAGGCTACGGGACCTGAACCTGTTCAGCCTCCACAAGAGAAGGCTGAGAGGGGATCTGGTGGCCATCTATAAACTGGCTAAGGGAGACCAGCAGGCAATGGGAGAGTCCCTGTGCCCCTGAGCACTACTGGGAGTAACAAGGAATAATGGCCATAAGTTGATGGAGACTAGATTCAGGCTAGATATCAGGAGGCGCTACTTCACAGTTAGGGCGGCTAGGATCTGGAACCAACTTCCAAAGGAAGTGGTGCTCACTCCTACCCTGGGGGTCTTCAAAAGGAGGCTAGATAGACACCTTGCCGAGGTCGTTTAATCCCACCATTCATTCCTGACCATGGCAGGGGGTCGGACTTGATGATCTGCTCAGGTCCCTTTTGACCCTACCAACTATGGTACTATGTATGTGGTATAGCTGCTAAAGGGCTGATGTGAGAATATTGTTGGCACAATATTCAAGTAGCTAGCTGACTTTTTCAAGAGAAATGACTCCTTGTATTGTATACAGAATGTGAAATACCAGTCAAAGACTAGATGTATGTGGGCAGATAATAAAGTAGCTGCATGAATACTCCAGGAGTTAGAAATCTCTATGTTTCTATAACTTTTGTGTTCTTCTTAGCCAATGAAGAAAAAGCATTAGTTTATCTACTAGCACTACTGGCTCCTCTTATGTGCAACCAACTAATGACAAATGAATGCTTGGATTTCATAATACAAAATGGAGAGGGATGGAGCACATCCATGATGTGTTCATTGCATGTGTGTACCGGGAACTGATAGAGGAACTTAGACCTTTCTGCCTCTGAAAGCATGTTTTTCGCAAGACAGACATCTTCAGAATCTCTCATTAATATAGTTTATATCTAAAATATTTGTGTAAATGCTTATACCCATTGTGTATTTGTGTAGATTTAAATGATACTTGCCCACATTCCACATAAGAAGATCATCTCTGATTAAAGTGTTAATGGACATATTAATCAACTAGAAAACAGAATATCTGCTACAACTTCTGGTTTGTGAATAGAGTGATTAATCTAATAAATCACTGCATGGCATGGCTTCACACAGATGAGGCAGTCTCTCTTCAGCAATACAAAAATATTCAGATAAAAGTAAATTAGGAAAGTATACAATATAGACAAAACAAATATATTCAAATTTCAGTGCCTTATTATAATCCAAAATTAATATGGTTTTTAGTTCATCTGCATGCTTTTTAGTGTTTTTAAAATGTATTGTATTACTTTGGTTTTTCCAACAATATTTTGAAATGCCTGCAGTTTTAATACAATATCAGTAAGACTATTATTTATTTATTAGACAATCTTTTCATGTTTATTTTACCAGTATGCTGAAACTATTTTATATGCTATTGAAGAGGTAATAGCAATGAACAAAATGTAAATTTACATAGATGTTTATATTTCTCTAACATGGCAATGCAGACATATAGGGATAATTTTTGATAATTTCACAACTTTGAGATATTTCCATTACTGATTATATTCTTTTTCTGAAGCTGTAATTCACAATTTTCTAAAATTTTTCTAAAAATGTAAAATTAAGATGACAAAATTGCCATATACAGCCTTGTAATCAGTCCTAGGATTATTTTATAGGCTTCATAATTTTATTTTGACAATAGTGATGTTCTAATGCCTCTATAGGGATGAACATGGCACTTCTTTGCTTAGGCTATATCATTATAATAAATGTTTGTTATCCCTATTTTCTCTCTTAACTGAGATTAACCTTCACAATTTTAGGAAGATATGGGAATTAAATTTACTTACCTATCTATATATTTCTTTCTCTGAGGTAGGTAATTAGTGCACTGTAATCCACTCATCCATTACAATTTGATTTTTCTTCCAAGCGTGCAGGCTCCTCTTTATTAAAAATTAAGAACCAGACAAAAGAGTCCTCTCTAGCTTCATAATATACTGCCAGCAGGTGGGGCTGTTCAGATAATGGTTTATAATATCCATCTCCCCATCCAACAGCAACAGCTAAGGAAAACAGACACTAAATTGTAATGAACAAGCAGTATGTAAGATTAACCATTTCTGCACAGAATGCTTGATATATTAACATCTTATACTATACAAAAATGGAAATTATGTTTTATAGCGAAGCTGATTTCAATATGAAGATCTGAGGACTAAGCCAGACCCCATCCAACAGAAATTCCACATAAATTGGTGTCACTGTGGGTGGGGTTGCACAGAGTTCTAGAAAGATGCGCAGAACCAGAGGGGGCACAGTGGTGCAGATGCACCTGCTTGTAGTCAACTCCATAGGTGCAGTAGTCAGGGACTTTTTTAAGTCCCAGAAAGAAGTAAGTATTCCCACGTCTTTTCACCTCCATGACACATGCTGCCCCCTCCCTGTAGTCTCCAGTCTGCCTGTCCCAGTTGGAAGGGGGAATTTAGGAGTGGGGTGCAGCTACCTCTGTAGTGTCAGAGGTTACTCCCTTGTCCTCCTTTACAAAATCCTAGTTCCACCCATGGTACTAGATGCCCTCTTTAGGAAGGGAAAAGTATTGGTAGGAAAGTAATTTTTACATTTTCTCCTTGTAGACAGCTGTAATCCATTACAATAGGGAAGGAACCAGCAGTAAAACGTGTCTCCACAAATGGAAGGGAAACTTAAAACATCAGGAAAATGGAATCAAGAGGGAAATAGCTGTTACCTGAAACTGCAGATGCATTCATCTAACAGTTCTGTCAGACAAAGATAGTCAATTTCTATTGAAGTGATAAGAAAATAAAAGCAATGGAGACTAGGTAAACATACAACAAAATTACCTGATTTAAGTACTAGGATATTCTACCAATAAAATAGCCACATACTCCACTGAAAGAACTTTTTTATGGGACTCTTATTAACCACTTGTAGCCCCAACAAATCTTATCTACATATTTATGCCTTAAGCCCTTTTAGGTCACTCATGTAAGCCCCAAATTGCTTCTAATTTTCTTCGATAATTAGGTTTGTGCAAACAGTATAACGCGACAAGATCTTAAATATTTAATTGACTTTCCTAGCTGTGGATCTTTGTGGACAGCGGATAAATAGAATGATTCATGTGAAAACCATGATTTGGGAGCAGAAGGTTCTGATTTCAGTCCTAAAGTCATCTAATCCAGCAAAACTGGCAATAAAGATTCTAGTTGGATAAAACCTTTTGGCCCCCAATTCACAAAATCAACTGACCAATATAAATGTAATTGTCATCATGAAGGAGTCCTCCATGTAGAGTCATAGAAAATTAGGATTGGGAGGGATCTCAGAATGTCATTTAGTATAAACCCGTGTTCAAAGCAGGACCATCTCCAACTAAGTCATCCCAGCCAAGGCTTTGTCTAGGGATGGAGATTCCACAGGTTCTCTGAGTAACCTGTTCCAGTGCTTTACTACCCTCCTTGTGAGAGAGTTTTTTTCTAATATCTCCACTAAGTATAATGAGGCCTTGGAAAGTACCCACAACTCGTGGGCACTAACATAAAAATAATATTTTGTCCAGGAGCAAGATATTTTCTCTTCTTTCCAAATGTTTTAACTTCTTGTATCAGTATGAAAGTGTCACTGTGCCACTGAGTTTCTATTGTGTGCAGTCCCAGAAACTGACACAAGAAGCAAGGGGGAGCTCCTTTTATATAGAAAATTATAGTGATCACAAGCCAATAGGCTAAAGAGGGAATAAAGAAACATCAACATTGTGGTACCTTAGTACCTCAGTACATTAGTACCTTAATTTCCCTCCCCTTACACCTTCAGAGGTGCCCCAAACAGGCTTTAGTCCCTAGAGCACTCAAACGCAGCCTGAAGCTGCCCCCTAATCTAAATTCAGCTCCTTCAATTTACAGTCCTAGCTAACAGAGTCAGTGACATCTCCAGCTACACTGTGCACTCATTTGTGTAGGGCTGACTAGATTCCACATGCACATTGCTCTCTCTCATAGGCAACTGGTGCCTCCCAAGTCTGGAGGCACCAGCAGGGCACAACCAGGGGGGTGTCCCCCAACAGCTGGCTGGCGACCTGGATGGGAGGGGGAGGGGTCCCCCAGCGGCTGGTCACAGAGTGCACTGGTGGCACAGTGGCAGTGGAAATACCACTGGCGGAGCCAATTTCTGTATGCCCCCTTACCACCTGGAGCGCTCGTTGGGGGGGGTACCAGTGCTCTCAGGGGGGGTATGTGTCCCCTCCGTGCCTCCTCTGCACGTCGCCTATGCTGTCTCTTACCCTTTCTCCTGCCTCAGATTTCTTGTTTCTTTTGCTGTTGTCCTCCAGGCGCTGGGGGTTTCTCTTAGTTTCCTCCAGCTATTACACACGTAACATTCACATCACATTTTTACTGTAGTTCACACAAATAAGAAGTAAATCCAGGAAAAAACCCTGAGAATAGAGAGAGAACCAATATCTTAACTGCCTGCAACTTTAGAAACTTGTTCTAACAAATCTCCTTCTAACAAACTGATTGGGCTCTATCTGAGCTTGATCAATACTGTGTGGAAATATTCTATTTTCTGACTGTATAAAGTCTAGGGG
>NW_017729027.1:22903970-22906522 GCF_001723915.1 Gavialis gangeticus | reverse complement strand
CCCTGAGAATAGAGAGAGAACCAATATCTTAACTGCCTGCAACTTTAGAAACTTGTTCTAACAAATCTCCTTCTAACAAACTGATTGGGCTCTATCTGAGCTTGATCAATACTGTGTGGAAATATTCTATTTTCTGACTGTATAGAGTCTAGGGGTGCACCGATAAACACTTTTTTGCCCGATACCAATAGCTGATTATTAACCAGCCATATTGGCTGATACCAATCGGATTGCTGATATGTAGCCCGGCATGTCGGAGAGCAGTGTCCAGCCGGTAAGTCTGTGGGGGGGAGGGGTGTGGGGGAAGGATGGGGCATAGGGGGGACAGATTGAGGCCCCCATGCTGAGAGAGGAAATGGGGCTGAGGCAGGGGCAGGCACTGCCCAGCCAGAGCCATGGACAGCTTATCTGGGGGGTACAGGGCATCGGGAGGGGGGCAGCTCCCCACTTTTATACACACCCCAGAGGGAAGCACAAGGGGCATGTGTTCCCCAGATTTGTGTGGACGGTGAGGGCAGGCTGCCCACTGCAGGCTCACATCCAGGGGCTGTGCTGGCTTCTTCCTGGACCAGGCCGAGCTGGGCCAGGCCTGCGCTCAGAGCTGGTGGGGACAGGGCAGGCAGTGGCAGCACTGGAAATGATGGCTACGGGGGAACTACAATGAATTTTGGGGTGGCTGTAGCCCACCCCATAGGCCCTCTTCCCAGTGCCACTGCTACCCACTATATGGGTAGGACACTATAATAGAGTTGTCATTACATAATTTATTGTCATATAAAGTAATTGCATTTCCTGGACATCAGATACCCAAATTATTCTTAAAAGAAATACAAACAGCAAATCTTTCTTTGGATAACTTAACTAGAATAAAGATTACCAGACAAAACCTGAAACTGGCCTAAGAAACTCCTCTGAAAAATAGATGAAGACTCTGAAACATTTGAGCAGTTGAAAAGGTTCAGACTAACAAGGCTGCTGTCAATAAGCCATCTGTGTCCTCCTCATTACAGACTAGCCATTAGATTACTTACTGTAAGACAGGTGAGTGAACAAGGAGAGTGAGAGAAGCCAGAGGCATTGGCTAGAATTGGAAATGGAGCTGCAAGTAAGAATCAGTGCAGAGTAGAGTGAAAAGAAATGTTGCAAGATACAAGTAGGACTGATACCATAAAATGAGCACTTCAAAAATAGTAAAAACAAAAAAAGTAATTGTTTCTGGTGAAATGGAGTTTTTGATTGTGATTTACAGGTGTATAGGAAACAATAGTGACAGCCAGGACTTGAAAGATCTATGGCAAAACTCAGTTGGTCTGATGGAGTTTTTTCTAATTTGATCCAGAAAGCTTGAAAACTTTTATGGACCTGTATGTTGTAAAGAAAAAAGATAATAGCAGCTGAAAGCAATGTTGCTCCTCTTCCCTGGTTTTGGGGCAGTCCATCAAGCGGCTGCTCCAGACTCACAGATCCATGAACATGTTGGTTCCTGTGGAGTCTTTGACATTTGAAGGAGCCGAAGGACTGGGCCAAGGTCTCAAGAATTTAAGTCTGTCAGTAATATTTATTAGGTGATGAACGAAGTGTCTAGTTCCCAGGGTTTCCAGATGCCTGGCTGCTGCTTGATTTACTTGGCAGGCTCTTCAGGAGCCAAGCAGCACTGGGACTTCTGCTTAATGATGGCTTGCCAAGCAAAATGTGCAGCAGATACTTGGGAGTGATGGGAGCTTAGGTCCCCCATTCCCATGAGCCCAACAGGAGCGTTTCCAAAGATCTAGAAGCCTGGGCCTTCCAGCAGCCTACTGGGAAGTAAGCAGACAGGAAAGTAGGCAGATTTCTGATTGAGACCAGTGTGGTAGGCTGGTTTTTAAATCCTCACTGGCTTTTTTCATGGTTTGTTGAAATCAAACACCCCCTTGAAATATAATTTCAACGAATCCATTTCCTAACTTGGAAAAGTGGTGAATTTCTGACCATTCTAGCTAGTGGTCCAGCAAGGTAGCATATGCTGTACAAACCCGCTTCTGAGAGGAGACAGAAACTCTCCGCAGAACCCTCAGACTGATATAATTGGAAATGGTAGCACATAGCTGCTGTGTTAGTGCTTTTGTTTCAGGGGCAGTTTGTGGAAAGCAGAGGCAAGAAGCAGACAGACTGTGAGAAGCAGGGGTTCAGGTTACCAACTTAAAGGAGAAAAAAGGGAAATTAACATATAGAAGAGTTTCTCCCTAGGGAGCCTTTAAAGAGCCTCCTACAAGTTTAAGTGGAGACAACCAATTCTCTGAACAACTCCACCTGCTGGCACTACATCAGGAAGTGAGGGAAAGGGATTTTATGCTGGGGGGGAGTGGAAAGAAAGAATCAGAAAGGTTCTCTGTGCTGTGCTTGGAATCTGATGAGGAACAATTGATTTGAAGCAAAGTAATTGATCACAGAGCACCAAGTGATTATAAAGTGGAATGAAATGTCATTGTTTTTTCTTTTCTATCTAAATTGTGAGCATGAAAACTTAGGTGATCAAAGATTTTTTCCCCTTGTTCTTTTATTGTGATCACGGC
>NW_017729027.1:22895982-22898970 GCF_001723915.1 Gavialis gangeticus | reverse complement strand
GGAGTGGAAAGAAAGAATCAGAAAGGTTCTCTGTGCTGTGCTTGGAATCTGATGAGGAACAATTGATTTGAAGCAAAGTAATTGATCACAGAGCACCAAGTGATTATAAAGTGGAATGAAATGTCATTGTTTTTTCTTTTCTATCTAAATTGTGAGCATGAAAACTTAGGTGATCAAAGATTTTTTCCCCTTGTTCTTTTATTGTGAACACGGCTTGACTTTCCATAGTGATAATCACTCAAATGTCAGTGTGTTAAACAGTTACTGTGTTACTCCAGTAACTTTTTACTAAATCCATTGAAATTAGCCAATTCCTTAACTGTTAGAAATTGGTACATCTTCTTTGCTGTGTATCTTGCACTAGAGAGTATAGCAAGAAGCTCTCTAATGGTGAATATAAATATTTCACACTGCTTGATACTACTGAATCACAGGTTGATAATCTTGTCTCTGTTTATGGCTGAAAAGTACATCAGTAAATTCTTGCAGTAGAACCATGGAAATGCAGGCATCCCTGTAAACCATTTAAATCTGAAGTGGGAAACTGATCATTTTTCTTAATGAAGTGCAGAAAACATGGGGCTGAACTAGCTCATTTGGCTTTCTTAAAATTGCAGCGATGACCTCAAGGTTAGTGTATATTGCATAGTTCTAAAAGTGCCAGAGCCTACAGAACCATATTTTAAAGTCTCATCTGAAGGCTGTCATATATCAGTACCTCACGTATTTGGACATTTGCTCAGTAGTACTTAGAAGGAAGAGTGCCTCCCTTAACTGAATTCCTAATATACGATTTTGAAGACTGAATGTTTCACGTAACTATTGTGAACAAAATGTGCTTGACCTCAATTAATGCTGGTTCTGGAGATTTAACAATCTAATGCACAAAGTGTCATGACTACAGTTAAACAGTAATATGGCTCTAAAAAGAACAGTGTGTGATGAGTTCTCTCATATCATCGACCTCAGGCAATCTATTTTCTCTTGTATGGATATTTCCTCAGCTGTCTTTGAGTATGATCATTAGACTTGTTATGTGACGATTTTTTAATTTTTCAGATGTGCTTTCATTTTTCGTGCCCTCTGCTAATTCTGTATTTCTGGACTGTAGTAGAGTTAATTAAAAATAGTAACATTATTTCCACTCTGTATCTTGATGTTGCTTCACTTTGGAATCAGTAGGCTGATAATCTTCTCTCTATGTATTTTATATCAATGCAGGTGTACAAATAATTAGACATAGTTACAGTTTTATATAACCACATTTCAAACAGAGGGCTCATGTGGGAGAATTGGTCTGTAAGCATGTCCTAGTTGCTGAAATTTTAAAGGGAAGACATGCTCTTTATGTTTTGTTAGACCGATAGAAATATATATTTTATTAGTACTTAATAGTTGCAGATTAAAAAAATCAATTAAATATGTAATTTGAATTGATTTTATTTTCCTTTTTATTGTGATAATTTTAATGAAATCCTCTTAAAAATAAAGAGAATCATCAGAATGCTGGAAGTACATACCAAGATCCTTTGAATCCTAGTAATATATCCTGCCAGAATCTATAGTACTATATTTTCCATTCTCCCTCCAGCCAACCCATTCAACATAAGTATTTAATACAGCAGATAGCTGAGTCTGCTAGTTTTATGTTGCTGTCTTGTTCTTAAAGTACCAATAGCCATGTGTGTATATTGCTTAGGATTAGGTAACTGTCCTCTCAATGCTAATCCAAGCAAGTACAGTATATTTTCAGGAATGGACTATGTCAGGACAGATCTGGGATGCTTTTTCATGTCCAACTTTCAATTAATTTTGTGCAAGTGTATGAAAAATGTATGCCTTCTCCTTTTTTGGTAGGATCATCTTTACGGCTGTGTCCAGTCAAGCAGGGGTGTATGCTTGCAGCAGCACAAATTTGTGCCACTGCTTTGTGCTGCAGCACATGCCCCTGCATCTGAGCTTTGTTGTGGGACATGTCCCTCTGTGGGCAAAATGCCCATGCCAGGCTCTTCCTGTCTCCGAGCCAGGTGCCATGTGCTGCAGGGGGAGAGAGGCTAGCTGGGTACAGGGCGCCTTAGTGTGGGGCTGTTCGGCAGGCATTCCCTCACTGAGGCACCCTGTGC
This sequence comes from Gavialis gangeticus, assembly GCF_001723915.1. Lineage (NCBI taxonomy): Eukaryota > Metazoa > Chordata > Crocodylia > Gavialidae > Gavialis > Gavialis gangeticus. The sequence goes on along the minus strand of NW_017729027.1, from coordinate 22,896,847 downwards.
CCCAGCTAACTGGGGAGCAGCATGTGGAGACAGGGGAGCAGGCAGCCCAGTCTCCATGTGCTGTTGAGCCCCTGAGCTGAGGCACACCGTGTCCCAGCCAACTGAGGAATAGCCCAAGGCTGCCTGCTCCCCCATCTCAAGGCACACTGCACCCCAGCCAGCTGCTTCACAACTGGCTGGGGTGCAGCGTGCCTCAGTGCAGAGGCTCTGCAGTGTGCAGGGATAGCAGAGCAGGCAGCCCTCAGTTTTCCTGTTTCCACATTTGTCCATCCTATTTTTGCCTGCTTTGTGCCACGTTTTTGCCAGGATTTTTTTTTTTTTTTGCTACTAGGTGGTAGCAAATTTTGCTTCCGCGCTGCAAATTAGCAGCACTTGTGTATGGTTTACTGTGCAATGCGTGTGGTGTGTGATAGCACAGACTGCACTTATCTGCAGGTGTGGATGCAAACTATGAGTTTAATAATGGATCTTATTCTTTGTACCAGTAACTGGGTAGTATCATTTAAAAATGAATGTTCTTTGCCCAGATCTTACCTGTATTGACAAGCATTGCATACTTAACGGAGATAATCTATTCGCATGCAAGGCTTGAGAATTAATATAGTAACATTGTATGTGTTGACATGCTAGCATACTCTCCTTAAATCCTTTTATAATATAAAGGGGAAAATAGCAAATTAGCATTGGTAGTTTTAGTTCCAGGAAGCTAAGGTCTTGCATAAGTTGGGTATTAATAATGGTGTGTCAGGTGGTCAAGAGTCCTTAGTCATGTTTGTAATTGTGACCTGACCCAACTCCAACGGAAGTGAACGGAAAGGTTCTCATTGATTTTAACTGAGGTTAGATTGGAATTTTAATGAAGATC
>NW_017729027.1:22872893-22890982 GCF_001723915.1 Gavialis gangeticus | reverse complement strand
GTGTGGATGCAAACTATGAGTTTAATAATGGATCTTATTCTTTGTACCAGTAACTGGGTAGTATCATTTAAATATGAATGTTCTTTGCCCAGATCTTACCTGTATTGACAAGCATTGCATACTTAACGGAGATAATCTATTCGCATGCAAGGCTTGAGAATTAATATAGTAACATTGTATGTGTTGACATGCTAGCATACTCTCCTTAAATCCTTTTATAATATAAAGGGGAAAATAGCAAATTAGCATTGGTAGTTTTAGTTCCAGGAAGCTAAGGTCTTGCATAAGTTGGGTATTAATAATGGTGTGTCAGGTGGTCAAGAGTCCTTAGTCATGTTTGTAATTGTGACCTGACCCAACTCCAACGGAAGTGAACAGAAAGGTTCTCATTGATTTTAACTGAGGTTAGATTGGAATTTTAATGATGATCCTGGTCAAATTAAAAGAGGTAATTGTAAAGAATGGAAAAGGAATATTACCTTACGCCACAGTGAAAACTCTTCTACAAAATGCCTAGCACATTGGTTAAAGTTATGCTTCATGCCAGATCGCTTAAAGTGTATTGATTTTTTTTTTCTGTACATTCCAATAGTTTCTAATCACAAAGAAATTATTTGGCTTTCCTCTGTGACTAACACAAATATATGGGAGTAAGAGTAAATTGCTATATACAGAAATCAAATTAAGTCACATTTTTAAATGGCCAGCAAACGAATAAGATACAGTGACCTGCGTAAGTGGCTATTACAACCTTACAAAAAAATCTTACAAAAAGTCAGTAGGAACCCATTTCTTTTCAAAATGTAGCCATAGCATTTCTAGCACACCAAGCATGGATTCTTCTTTTCTTTTCTTTTTTTTTTTTTTAAGAAAACAGACTTCTCTAAAAGATGTCTTTGATAAAATGGGTCTGGCAAACTTTTTTACGTGCAAACTGGAATTAGGCTTATGCACTAATGATGAACAATTTTCTGTTAGTATTCAGGTTTAATTCAGTTAGTTTATCTTTAGTTACCATCTAAATAATTTATAAATAAAACACAATTCTATATATTTTTAATAACACAGTTTAAAATTTGGAGCGTTCACAATCTATGGGTGCTGACAGACATGAAAAATAAAAAAAACAGTGCTATACCAGAAGAGGGAGCATATTAATTCAGCCTGGCTTCCTAGCCTCTGTATAGATCAGGCATTTCAGCAGAGCTTTTTGCCCCTTTATCTAATCAGATGTTATATTGAATCTGCTATTAGATAAAAGTGCCAGAAAGCTCTGCTGAAGCGCCTGATCTATACAGACGTTGGGTGAGCCAGGTTGAACTAACGTAATAGGTCTCCTGGGATGGGCTGCACTTGACGCGGGGGCATGCTGAGCTGTAAATAACACGCAGTTTTGGTTTTTTTAATGTCTGTAAGCAGCGCTATATTATATTTATGATGCGTGATATCTATATTTCTAAAAATAAAATTTGGTGGTATTTATTACTGTCATGAAGAAAAATCATTACTTTTCTGCACTCACTATATGATGGTATTTGTGATACCTGTCATGAACTGAAAACTATTACATAACTTTTCTCACAAAACATGATTGCACACCTGACACACAATGGATTTTAGCATTATGCCTTCCATCAGGATATGTCAACATTCATTCAGTCCTGAATCAGTTCACTGGTTCAACTGAAAAAAAAATTGCTTTTGAGTCAAAGTGAAACAGTGTTTTCAGTTTTCCACTGAAATAATTAAAACAAAATATAGGTTTATCTGGAACAAAATGGTTTGTTAGATTTGCAGTTAGATTTTGTTTTATTATTGCAAGATTTTTACTTTTTAGGTTTTTAAAACATTGAATTTAGGTAAATCTCTAAGTGAAACATCATTAAAAAAATAAAAATAAATTTATTATGAAATGACAGAACTTAGGAAATAACAGATTTTAACATTTAAACTTTTCTGAAATATTTATACAACTCAACAGATTTAACAGGAAATCACTTATTGTTTTGGCTGACATAAGTACACAGTTTTCTGTGGGAAAAAAAGTGTCACCTGAAAACTTTCACTCTGAGTTAGTTTTGAGACATGGTTATGGCTTACAGGAGAGAAGTGTGCAGACACTGGGCACATCTATGCAAGACACTCAAAGTGCAGTAGACTAATTCTACTGTGCATTACTGTGTCATGGCAAGAGCCATGTTAATGTGCTAATGTGCAGTTGAATTAGTCTACTATGCATTAGGGTTATCTAAAAGATACACATCCACCAGAGCTACTGCGCAGTACTGTCAATTATGGTATATTAAGTTAGTACCCACTGTTACAGATACTAAACTTAATGGCTACATCTACACAAGTAGGGGGGGTGCGTTTGCAGCAGCACAAATAGCGGCACAAATTTTTGCTGCTACTTTGTGCTGCAGTGCATGCCCCTACTGGTGTGATTTCCAGTGGGACACACTGTCCCGCTGCTCCGTATGTTGCACAGCAGGCTGGCCTCAGAGTGGGGTAGCCAGCAGACAGGCCCCACACTGTGGCAGCCTGTGCCCCAGCCAGCAGGGAAGCGACACATGGAGATGGAGGAGCAGGCAGCTTAAGGCTGACTGTTCCCCTGTCTCTGTGCACTGTGAAGCCCTTGTCATGAGGCACTCCCCAGCTGGACATCAGGAGGCGCTACTTCACGGTCAGGGTGGCTAAAGTCTGGAACCAGCTTCCAAGTGAGGTGGTGCAGGCTCCCACCCTGGGGGTTTTTAAGAGGAGGTTGGATGACCACCTTACTGGGGTCGTTTGACCCCAGTGCTCTTCCTGCCATGGCAGGGGGTCGGACTAGATGATCTGCTCAGGTCCCTTCCGACCCTAAAAACTATGAAACTATGAAACTATGAGATGGGGATCAGGCATTCCTGGGCTGGCTGTTCCCCTATCTCTGTATGCCTCGGCACAGGGACTCTGCTGCCAGCTCAGGGCTGCCTGCTCCCCTGTCTCAAGACACAGTATGCGCCAGGCAGCTGAGAAGTGGCTGGCTGAGGTGCTGCATGCCTTGAGATGGGGGCACCACGTGCCTCAGTGCAGGGGCTCCACTGGAGTCCCCATGATGAGGCATGAAGAGACAGGGGAGCAGCCAGCCCAGGGCTGCCTGTTCCCCTGTCATGAGGCACATCGTGCTCCAGTCAGCTGAGGAGTGGCTGGATGGGGCACAGGGTGCCTCAAGGTAAGTGGAGACAGGGGCTGCCTGCTCTACCCGCCCCCCCCCCTTCTGGCTGGGCCACAGGGTGCCTCACTGCAGGAGCTCAACAGTGTGTGCAGACAGGGGAGCAGGCAGTCCTGGGTGACCTGCCCCAACCCTTCATGTTTGTCCCAGTACATGGCACTATGACATGCTTTGCACCCCCCTTTTTTGTGCTTTTTTTTTTCTACTAGGATATCCTAGTACCAATTTTTTCCCCAATGCTAGAAATTAGCAGCACAGGGCAGTTTATCATGAAATGTGTGGTTTATGGCACTGTAAAGAGGTTTTTGGTGCCACAAACCACACATCCCTGCATGTCTGGATCTGGCCAATGTGCCTTAATTACAGCACAGTAATGCACGTATAGACATGCTCACTGGGTGCGTCTATGCTTTACTGTGTAGCAGGTTAATTTGCTGTGCAATAAAGTGTCACCATCTACATGTGCATCGCAGTTAGAGTACAGTAGACTGATTTGTGCTACTGCTTTGTGTTACAGTACACACCCGTGCTGGTGCAGTTTGCAGAGCTAGCTGGCAGTACAGAGCTAGCTGGCAGACAGAATTGTACTTCAGAAACTAGCCAGCAGACTGAATTGTGCTTCTGGATGGTCCCATCACATGCAAGTGGTATTCAGTGGCGCAGTAAATTACTGTGCTTAAACCCATGTGTAGGCGGTGATGTCAAGATTAGATTACTGTGACTCAAATTGAGCTGGAGTATATTCAGTAGCATTAGTTGCAGTAATTGTAGGTGCACCCACTCTATAGGAAGAAGCTACTTTTATATATATTTGTATAGGTTTCAATAAAATAGAGCCACAAGTTTGACTACACTGGGTGTTATAATTAAAAATAGTTTTTTACTTGATGCAGAAATCTCTGGGTAAAATAATGGAGTTGATGCAGAAAATCAGACTAAAGCATCATAATACAATTTTCTGACCTTAAAATGTCTGAAGGTCTATTTACTTCAGCGGTAATGTGCTCATAATTTGCAGCTTTTAGAGGTATTGAGCTAAAAGAGAAGTAGCAAATTGCAGTATAAGGAAGGTTAGGACTCATAACCAGGGTGGGTCCTTGCAAGTATTCTGGTGTCTATATGGAGTAATATACTTTGCATGTCAAAAGTGTAGGTAGTCTATTAAAAAATTAGATTTCAAAGATCAGATAAGACTGAGAGGTTTTTAGTTAGTAAAGTACAATTTGAGAAGAGCAGAGAACACAAGGTTTTAAAATAAAAGCAAAGGAATCCACAACAAAAAATCATTCAATTTATAATACGTCAGATAGCCTGCCACTGTTTCTGGACTACATATATCTTTGTTTAAAAAACAGTCTTGTTTTCTAATATGAGGTTTACCAGCAGGGGTTTACCTCATATTAGCTTCTTTAAACAATGTCTAAAGGGTTATATCTTTAGCTTTGCGCATAGAGAATTGACCATGCAAATCCTATTAATAGTATTAAGAAAAGTGTGCCTAATTCTCCATAAACACTTCCAATGACTAAAATACTTTAAACATTAAGCTAACTCTTTCAAACAAACAAACAAATGACATTTTCTCCTAGAATGGTCATGTATGCAATTTCACAAGTTTAGAAGAATAAAACAACAATATCAAATATTAGAACCTGATAGTATCAAGATTAGATTTCCTCATTTTCTTACATCTAACACCAAAACAACCTAATATAGTTTTACATACAGTGGCATTTTCTATATAATCTTTGTAAAGATTTAAAGAAAAAACCATGGAATATAAATAGTATAACCAGGAGAGCTAGTCCTTCTAATGAATGTAGCTTACTCAAATTCAACTCAGTAGCTGTTGTGCAATAGTAATCAGAGGAGAATAAACATTTAAACTTACTCTACCAATATAAAATATTAATGTTCTAGGGTTGGGGGGTTTTTGCTTTGAGAGGTTGTTTTTTTTGTCTTGTTAATTTACTCTTGTGAATTCAGTGCTTACCAAATCTATAAACTACAGTTTTATACATTTCTGAATTGTTAATTTTTTCATAGTCTATTTTTGTTTATTGTCCACAATTAGACAAACATTATCAAAATGAGTTACCTAATATTAGCCATTGTCTGCACACATTCCCTCAGTCCCCCAGCCCCATACCACCTTATGTTTTGCTGTCTGCCAAGTTATGTACAGAAGTTGTTGGGTTTTTTTGCCATTTAAAGCAGTATATTGCCATAACTTAAAAGAACTGCACAGCTTTACAGCACTTTAAAAATGGGTACAGTGATTTAAATTAACCCTTGTTAAATGAGGTATTAAATTTGAAGTGATATATTTTACAGCACTTTAGCAACCTATAGCATTTTATGTAACTTCTGTATGCTGGTCAAATCTCTGACTGGTGGAGAAGCCCACGAGGCTGTGCAGCTCCCCCTGACACCTAGCTCAGAAAGTGCAGGGAGGCTCAGAGCAAACCCCCCCCCAACCAAACAGTGCACTTCTGTCAAGTTGAGTTCTGTCACCTTATAGTGCTATAAAAAGTGCTCTAAATTAAAGCTCTCTAAAACATGCATGGAGCACTTCTGTACACACCCTTAGGTAAGGGACAGACATTACCCTTTACCAGTATAAATGATCAAAAAACAGTCTATACCCATAACAGAACAGAAGTTCAGACCACATAGACTGGTTTAAAAATGGCAGAACCTGGTCTAGGATTTGTTGTCACTCCCCCCTCCTCACCCCCTAAGGGCAAATGTGTGTTCTGTTCACTACTGATCTAAGCTACATTGCTTACAGAAAACCATGTAACTTAGCTCGATTCTGGCCCAGGTTTTTGAATGTATAAATCTAGTCCTAATGATTAAGAGTTACATCCTCCCAGGGCCCATTCAGCCTACTTAAATGGGAGCTGATGAAATGCTTAGTATTTTGAAAATTAAGCCCTGCATTTGCTTTTAAGTATAAAAAGTATCTAATCTTTAGGACTCATTTTAAAAAATGAACAGAATTTAGCCAATTCCATAGGTCATATTGTAGACTCTTACATTTCTCTATTTCAAGAAAATTATCATTGTAAAATTTTTGTTTCAAAATGTAAGAATGTACAAATGATCATTGTCAAAGTGATACCATTCAACTAAATTCAATCAAACACAGAAGTTAAAAATAGTCTTAGATATGACATGTGCCCCTAGTTCACAAGCCAGTTTTAGTTTACATTTACATTCACCGGATTATCCTTAGATAGTTGTATTTACTTGGGCCTTTCATACAAATACAAGAGAGAAAAATGTAAAAGATAGTGTTTAAGAAGAATCCTGATACTGCAAATGAACATGAGTATGACTGCTCAGACAAAAGTGAAACCTAATTGCTTATCCAGGGCAAATAGTGAAACTGATTACTCAGAAAGTCCTATCTCATATACAACTTGCACTGAAAACAAAAGAGAAAAAATGTTTTATTGTCATCGTCTCTCTTTCACTTTTACTGTTCGTTGCAGGCACTATAAATTAACAAATCTAATAGATTAGCAGAATTATGATTATTAAGGTTACAGCTTTCCTTTAATAGCCAAATCTTATTTCACTATGGCTATGGAAATACTGCATTTATTTCACACTAAAAATATTGTTATAGTTGTGGAAACTGGTAGCAATTGTTGACTCTTAATGGTAGTACCTGTATGTGTCCCTAGACCTGGTCTCAAACTTGCCTTCTGCCCTGGGCTAGTTCTGGACCATAGGGCTTCTTGTGGCCTGGATCCATCCCAGACCCATAGGTCATTAAGGCTTTTTCTTGTGAAATTGGAAGCCTAGGTTCAAATACATACTCAGCCAAGGGAGTTTAAAGCCGCATCTCCAAAAAGCAAGAAAATATCCTAACCACCATGTTATAGGTTAGGCACTGTCAGGATCTCTTATAAGCAGCCCAGAACAAACTACAGAGGCTTGAACTGGCAGCCCCAGCCCAGCTCATGAACCAAACTAGCTACTGTTAGGGACTTCTGCTGGGCTGATGGGGATAGCAAGTTTCTCATCTCAGTACACCTATGGCAGCAAACTAGAGACCAGCCAACAGTTCTACCTAAACGTCTTCATAATTATAGAAGGTTTCAAGAGTGGTATGAGGCGTGCATTTCTTTGGTTTTGAAGCCACTTTCAACACTTAGGAAAGCAATGTGAGGTACTTTGAGAGAGCTGGATCTGTGGATAAGTTGTATGATAAGAACAGGGTATTGACCAGAGCCTAGTAGGCTCATGTCATCTTGTGCTCTGACCCCAGGGGTGTAGGTGATAATGGCACTATATTACCTATTACTTCCCTGGAAGTAATTTGATGCTTTATGAGGTAACATGGCCAACCACATTTACACTGTAAATGTGAAGAACAGAACCACTTTGCCTTCTTTAAAAGTGTGCAGTATGTAGATGGGAAGGCCGCAAGGCAGAAGTGTGTCACAAAGGCTGAAGGTGCAACTTGTGTGGAAAGAAGGGTTATGCTTTTAGGTCATACCTCTGATCCTAAGCCAACTGAGCCAAAAGCCTAGAGGCAGGTGGAAAACCAATGAAGCCAACAGGAGCACAAGGAGCAAGAGGAGGAGTACAGGAAGCCAGAAGAATAGTCAAAGGAGCCAGATAGAGTGTCCCAGGAGCGGGAGGGAGAGTCCAAAATACCGGAATGATTCTATGGCTCCTTCAGCTCTCCTTCTGGAGAAGGATCTAAAGGAACCAGCAGAGAGGAAGGTGCCTCTGGGGATGGAGGAAAAATGGCAGAAGAAGAATTAAAGAAGGAAACCAAGGAAATTATGGTGAAAGAAACAGGCCAGATGGTGAGAATTCAGGAAGAGGAGGAGGAGGTGAAGAGCACCAGGGATATGGAGAAGCCAGATGCACAGGTGAAGAGGAAGGGGCATGGGACACAGCTGGGGCCCAGAAAGGGGGAAAAGAAGAGGAAATCTATACAGAACCAAGCACAAAACGGAAAAGTGAACAATAGTGAGGCAGGGGGATAAAGGGAGGAAGATAATCAAAGGGTGGGGACAGTAGATGTGGGAGGAGCTGTCCTTGGCTGCAGACAGCACATAATTGGGACCCATTTCTCCAAAGCCCTGAATGTCCTAAAGGGTGTTTGAAACCCAGTACTTTTGGTTGGTAGACCTCCTTGAGGAGACAGGTTCTGGAGGGCTTCATGCAAGCTACATAGTTGAAGGCAGGAGAGGGAAAGAGGGAGGAGAAGAAAGTAGTTCAGAGAGTGTGTAAGTAGAAAGGCACAAAAGACTGATCTTTTGTAATCAGTGTTGCAGGTCATGGTTATGAAGTTAAGCAGGAAGAGGTAGGAGCACACTGATGCTTACATGGCAAAGCAATGGATGGACCTCAGAAAGATGATCTGGAAGGTGAGGGCAGGGCATGTGTTGGCACCAGTGCAACATCCTATGAGCTGTCCAAGCAGATATGAACCAGCATTACTGAGCAGATGATGGAAGCAGGTCAAGTCAACCTGAATTGGCTCATAGAACAACTAATTCTTCTGGTACAGGCAATTCAATATACATGGCACCTCAGGAGGACAGTGTGGTATTGAAGGGAGCTGTGTGAACAGGAAGAGACTAAGGCATACCTGTTTTGGGGGTACCTCTTTGCAAACAACATATGGGACAAGGTCAGATGATTAATCTAGCAAGTGGATGGGAGACAGTGGTTGCTGCCTTTAACATTTGTAGGTAATATGCATACAGTACTGTATCTTGGGTTTTAATGACCAAGGTTTTAAGGTCTAAGTTTGAGACAGCTAAAAAAGTGTCATGGCCAGGGCTGTATAGACTATTGGCAAGAGAAGGTGGATGAGGCCTGGGAGAGGAGTGACAGGCTCATTTGTACAGAAGCAGCAGATCAGAGACACAGTAGACAGTCAGGGATGAGGAAAAGGGACATGTTTTCCTTTTGTCTTTTGACAATAGTTTTTGTTTACCAGTATGAGAGGGATGGGAACATGGTAGGCCTAAAACTAGGCTGGAGTAGGTTAGAAGGAAGGTTTTACCCTGATACATAAAATTGTTGAGCTCAGGTGAAGCCTATGAATGTGATGTTTAAGTTATGTTATGTTATAATTATTGTAATTATTATTCAGCCAAAGAAAGGAGAATATACTAGGAATCAGTGTTTTGATTGGGATGGGATAAGAGGGATAGGTATGAGAGGGACGGTTAATGTTTATTTTTGTTGCAGAAATGTAATCTCGAATAGTGGAATGGATTTGTTGCGCTTCTACTTGTTAAGTTTATAAGTTTGTGATACTTTTGTAGTTTAAAATAAAGCCTCTCTGGATCTTGAGGTGTTTGGTGTTGTGGCTTCTGACCCTGCTCAACTTGGCTTCTGGACTCTGGCTTTTGGGAACTCACTCTGCTTTGGTAACTTAGCCCTTGACTCCAGATCCCTGACTCAATCTGTGACTTGGGCTCTACCTCTAACTCCCCTTTGGATTTGGTAACTTATACCCTAGCTCCTTTCCTCTGTGTGATCCTTGGTCCCCAAGTTTCACTCTCTAGCTCTCTCCTGATGGCCTACCCACTAAGCAAAACCATTTAATACCCAATCCTTACAGGTTTAGGGGGCAGTTGCAGTATCCCTTTTTCTGAAATTGCCCACTGGAGTGACAGGGTAAGAAGGAGATGCTGGACAGTAGAGCCTGATTCTCTCCTGGGAAGAATGGAACCAGGGGTTCTGGAAGCTGATCCCAGTACTGTTCACGCATTTTGTATTAGTCTATATATAAAAAGTATAAACAGCAGAACATGGGCATCCTTTGTTCCCAAAGGATTACTTAGGTCTCTGGGCTACATACTTGGGTACCATATTATATGCTCTTGCTCCTCAACTAGAACTCTTACATTCTTTTCCATCCAGTTGAGTCAGCCTTAAGACCACTCTCCTGAGGAAGACATTTTCGGGTAAGTTGCTACAAAGTCTTAGGTATCTGGTAGAGCAAAGTAAGATTGAGTCCTAAATTTTGAAACTTTCTTATTACAAAGAATTATTTGTCAAGTTCTACCAGCTACTTTAACAGTGTCAAAAGCACAGTTGAACCAAGAACCAAAGAACAAGCAGATACTATCATTTATCAGCCTGTCGCTAGGTACCAGCAGAGTTTAAGCATAATCTCTATTAGGTGCTGTCATCTTGTCTGTTGTGAAACTGGCACCTATATACTGGTACCCATATATACATTTACTATCTTTTTAATAAAGATATTTTTTGAAAAATACTTTAAAATTATATATGGATTCTTCAGTTTCTAATAATATCCAGATTCTTTAGTTTCTTGGAAAACGATTGTAGAATAGATGTACTGTGTTTAATAATACATTGTAAATGGAAATGCAAAGTAAAGTTTCACATATAATTATTGCAGTTTTACTAGTATCCTCCTGAGTACATTAAAACTTAATGCATGCTGTACAAAAGGACAAGATTAACATAAAACGTATTTTACACTCTGCAGTACTGAAACTTAATCAGGTGCATACAGCTGTTTACACAGAGCTTGATCCAAAGCCCATTGAAATTAATGGATAGTCTCACATTGACTTCACTGTGTGTTGGATCAATCCCAGTCTCCATTAGACCTGAACAACAAAGAACATTAAGTTGCAAGAATATAAAGTTTCATGACTGAAGAAATAGGCTAATCTCTTTTCAAATGGATAATAAAATCTCATTTAATTTAACAACTAATTTAATAAATACTATTTATAATCTAAACAATATAAAGACGATATCTTGTGGTTATGAGAATATGAGGGTGAGATCTCTGAACTTTTTCTGAAGTTCAGATCTTGCAAACTGCTGTGCACAGGCTCTCTTTTGCTGCAACTGTTTTTCCTCCCTGAAAAAGGAGATTTTGCTTGTTTTTCTCTCTTAATAGGAATCATCCCAGGGGAACCCCCCACAACCTCTTCTCTCCTTTCTTTTCCAAAATATTCTAAATGGTATAGGGAGAGTGCCTGATGTACCCACACCCATCTATTGCTAGGAGTAGGCAGGAGTAGAGTTTAAGAAGTCTCAGTTTAAGAGCGCTCCTATTGATGAGAGAAAAATCTGTCACTTCCAATGAGGAGCTCTTATTGCAGGTAACAGGAAGCCTAGTTTTCTCAAGGTATGTTGTTCCAGGTATAATAATACTAATATACTGGCAGAAACAGAGGCACAGTTTTGTTGAATCTGGAGCTGAATCCTTCCAGTGCCTCACAGTTCAGTGTGGAGCTATGTGGTATCTGTATTATAATTTTCCAAACTCATCCTTGTAATGAAAATACTAACACTAAATAGTAAAAGTAAGAAAATGCATCCATGTTTGACATCAGAATTTATTCTGAAATATTTACCCAAGTTTAGAATTACTTTTTAACTCTGTAAGTTCCACCTTGATATAAAGCTTTGATAACATGAATGTGGGAAAGTTACCCACAAAGAGCACACCCAGATGAGCACACACATTTGGCACGTGGCGCCACAGGCCCACACAGCCAACCATTCCCTGGATAGCTAATTTTGCAGTGGGGGGTGGGGTTGGACACCAGGAGATCCACGACAAAAAAGGCAGGGTGGTGCACATAGTGGCAGCATGCACTGCCCAAAACTGGAGCCTGACTGGCCAGAGCCATACTCCAGCTGCCGACCAGGCTTCCAGCTGCAGGATTGCAGGGGCTGCAGCTCCCAGAGTCCCCCAGAATCTCAGGTAAGGCTGCTGGGGCCAGCCCAGGCGCTGGCCCACCCGTGGTAATGTGGCACGTGCTAGTGCACATGTGCACAGGGGTTTCCTGGGGACAAGTAGCAGTGGCACATATTGTGCTGAAGCTGTTTGTCCCTGGGGAAACGCATGTTCCTGCTTGTGGGGACACACCCAAAAGGTCTAAAAAGGATCTGAATTTGGACCAGGAGTTATCTGAAGTGATCTCCCCCTTCAAATATTTTAAGGTTTTCCAAAACTGCCTACAGTGCAATGCAGTAGCATGAATGTCAGGGTGGTGTTGAGGTTGATTTATTTTCTGACTCAAGAAAGCCTTCTTATAGTACCAGGAACCCATATAATTAAAACAATTACAGGGAACATAGGACAGGAAGGAGCCTCCTTTGCCATTAAGTTTAGTACCCTGCATTCACAGATATTTAAGAAAAGGATTTTAAAAATGCTAAGATGCTAAAAGAATCTCTTAACAAGGAAAAAATTAAAAGAATCAAAAATTGCTATCTTACTGTGAAAAATTATACCTGATTCTGATATATAATAAACACTGCAAAAAAACAAGTTGTTTTTCAGTTTTGGATCTGATATAGAGCACTAAATAGGAAGGTTGAAGGGATATAGAACTCCCAAACAACCATTTTCCAATGTATCAGAAAAAGGTGCAGCTTGTCACAGTAGACAAGTGTGGAACACTATTCTTTGTGAGCTCCTCAAGAAAAGGAAGTGTTTTCACATATATCTAGACCATGCCTAGGGCAATGGCGATCTAATTCTCCATTCTGTGCACTGATTATGCATCACATATTCAGTCAAGTTCAAGGTCTTGGTCCTTATTTTCAAGGTGCTTTGTTGCCTGAGCCCAAGGTATTCCCAAGGCCATGTAAAGTTCTGAGATGAGGTCCATGCTGGAAAATTCTGCGACTAGAGGAATGTTCTGCAGCAATTTAGCTTGCCTGTTCAGACATTTCCTTAGGGACCATTCAAGATAGTAAAAAAAAATCCTACATGAATTAAGGATGCTACTACAATCCTATTTTCCATTCCCAAAACAAGATGCATTTCTTTGACCTTAATATATAATCATTTCACAGAAGCACATAATAACAAAAGCCCCATCAAAAAACAAACAAACAAAATCTCACTATGCACACACATTTTCCCCTGGGGAGAGGATAAGAGAGAGAAAACTGAACATGGTAAATAATAGTCATATAAATTAAGGTACTGCTGAAAAGTGCATATGAAATACCATGGAACAAAAGAGATCTTAACTGATATCTTTGACTGTTATCATACTAAATGAAATTATTATAAAGAGAGAATTGCATTCCAACCCTCTGAGTTAGGGGTTGGTGTAAATTCCTGGATACTTTTTTTTTCATTCTACAAACCAAAAATGTAATAAAAAACAAAGATAAGGAAGTTGCATGCAGTATGCTAAAGAAGAATACATATTTGTGTAATGCACTAAAGAAATTTTTCAAGTATGTTTCATCCTTTTAATTTGATTAGCTATCTAATAATGCCATATCACAGAGGTAGGCTAGACAGGGCTGATTTAAATAAGAAAACCCCCAATATCTGATTAAAAATTAAATAATAAAAATAATAAAAAGTAAAAAAAAAACTTTGTGCGTTTCCACTTTTTTTTTTACCTAGGAGGCTATAAGGTCATTCAAATGAGATTAGATTGATAATCATGAGACTCAGGTTTTATTCCTGTCTTTAACACTACCTCACATTGTGACCTTAGATATATAACTTAACTGCTTGATACTTCAATTTTCCATCTTTAAAAAATGAGGATAATTATACCGAAGTGCTTTGTAAAGCACTCTGATATATACAGATGGAAGCCACTGCAAAAGCACTAAATGTTAAGTATTGTTAGCTCTACTGCATGAAATTGGACTTATGCAAGGGCAAAAGTATGCTCTGAGTGTTGCTCAAAATGGTGGAATGTTGAAATCAGTAAGTGGTGGAGGAAGGCCAAACAAGGCACCAGCCTCAGCCACTGACTTGAGGGTGGGGGAAGGTGGGGAGTACAAAAGTAGGAGGGCCACCACAACCTACAGCCCAGCCACTGCTTCTGCCCCATGCACCACTGATAAAGTTGCTCAGTTATACCTTGAGATGAGCTGCCAATATGTTAAAAATGCAAGGGAGGGGAGTTCTTTCTTTTCCTTGGCCGGTATGAGCAAAGGATAACTAAGTCTTCACCAAGTGGGCCTACACATGCAATTAATGTGACTGAATAATCTCTGGCACAATTTGAACTGGAATAAACTAATCCTGACCACCATCTACATGTTTGTTTAAGCATAGTAATTTACTCCGCCATCAGATAGTACCTCTGTCTGACAGGACTATTCAATTGTGCTGGTAAATCAGTTTACACTGGCCTAATTGCTATGCTGAGTAGATGGTGACAGTTTACTGAGAAGTAAATTAGTCCAATGCACAATAAACTGCTAATGTATACATGCTCACTGAGTCTGTGAAAGTTGTGAAGGGAACTTAAAACCTATTTTACTGTTTCTAAAGGATTAAAAACTTTCATGATGGAATTTAAAAAAAGAATTCCCAAATTGCATAAATATTTATTATCCCAGAGGACAGTAGATAATTTTGTAATTTGTCTGTTTTAAAATCCTTTAACACAGGCACATTGATTAATGAAAAACACTTGAAGATGCAACTTAACTTGACACATGCATTTGGAAGCTGAACTACAAACACATTATTAGGCTGGGCCTTTTTTTAAAAGTCAAATTCTCAACTCAAGCATATTATGTAAATCAGATCAATTCTTTCCAAGCACTGAAAATGTAATGTCAGAAAATACATATTTTATCATAAATTATTTAGTGAAAAGTTCAGTTCACTTGTAGCAGTGCGCCTGAAGCATTAAAATATGAGCATATTTCTGGCCATTGTGAAAGCATATGCCATAGGAAATTGCAGTTGCTCATGGTCACTAATTCAACGATTTTAGCCAGTTTGCCCCTAATTTTTGTGCCACAACTTTCCCCATTACATTTTCTTCTCCCTGCAGCATTGTTAACACAATGTAGCATGTGACTCCATGGCTAAGTAAGCTGATGCTCACATTTCAGATTCTTCAAGGACTATAAAATCACCAGTTTGAGCACTGGATATCATCAAATAGGGCTGAAAGGAGTTATCTGTCCTTTCCGCTGTACCATGAACAGGAAATAAACCAATCATTGCAGTAAGCCCAAATCTTTGATTCCATAAGATTACATCTGTTGAATGAAAAGCTATAGCTGTTTAGATAGATTATTTTTGTTATAACTGTAATGTGTCTAATGTACAATTGGCAGAATTACAAACCAAAAGTAAACTTTATTATTATTTTTTAAATTTTTTAACCCATTCTTATTTCCCCCCTGTTATCCTCCAAACTCGTATAAATGAGAAGAAAAAAACACAAAATTTCAGGACACTTCATGATCCCCTTTGGAACTGTTCTAGTGCTCCTTAAATACTCCTGGCACATAGTATAGATTTTTCCTATTAGGAAAAATTAACTCCTTTTATTATTATGAGGCATTATATAGCACCACTCAAGGAATTTGATCATGATCAGGGTGTGGTTGTTTTAGATGACACACAAACATATAAGCTTAGATCTGGTTCACGGAGTTCACAATCTCATGTTAATATAATTCATGGGTGGTAGTACAGCAAATCCTTTGCACTTTCATACTTTTCAGTTGGACTAGGAGTTTGGAATTCTGTGCACTAATACTTTCCTGTTTATTCTTTTCTGTTGCATGATCTCAATATATTTTAGAAAATTAATTTGCAAAATCTGAAACAACTAAAAAATGCATAAGGCAGTGAATTCATATTGAAACTCATTTAAAAACTCACTTGAAGTTGTTATGACATCTAAGTGTGAAGAAGTAACAGACCTAGCTGAATAATAATAACATATTTGAGTTCTTTTTATCATTAAAATCTAGAAAGGTTTTGAAACTTTCTTTTGAACTGGATTCATATTTTTCTGATTATTAAATTAATTTTTATAGCAGAAGCAGGTTAACTTTAATTTTATTTATACATGTTACAGTCTATCAAAACAATTGTAGCTAAACTATAAAACCACTGAAGTGGAAAATAATGCAGTATTTAGAATTGTAAATACCTTTCACCACTAAAAACTGAATAAAGTGAATGATAACCCAGTGGATTTTAGTGGACTAAAACTGTATAGCATAAAACTGTGTATCTGTAAAATGATGTTAAAATGTAGTTAGAAATTCAGTTCTAAATATATAGAGAGTATGATATTAATATTAATATTGAATTTAGGGGCACAAAAGATGCCCCAAGAAAAATTCCTGCTTAAATTTTTGTCATAAAGTACCTCCTTCAAGGTAGGGTATCAGGCTGTGTTCTGCCTACAAATTTAATGAGATTAAATGGAACAGAATAAATTATGTTCATGTGTAAAAATATAGAAATTTAGAAAATATAAGTTGCTCTCTTGATAGTAAAAATCGGGAGTAACTCCACTGAGAGTAGGAATCTTACATCAGTGTGAAAATTAGAGAAAGAGAGCAGAATTAGGCAACTTGTTTGATTTTTTTTTTTTAATTATTATTATTTTTACTATGGTAATATCTCTACTTTTTATAATATACTAGTGAATTGCCCATCAAGAATGATGGATGCATTTCAGATAACAAAAACAGATTTTACTTTTTATATTTATTAAATAAATTAAATATTTATAAAAATTAAATAAAATAGGTTGAACATTTGAAGATACCAATCCCTTCCTGCACTTGCTCTTGTCCAGTGGGCTGGAGGCAGAAATGCCCATGCTGCCACCCAGCTGCCGCCTGCATGCCTCTTTGCTGAGCAAAGATGGATGGATGGATGGGGATGGAGCCACTGCTGCTCATGTATTGCCTCATGCCTCTGCCCCACTCCCACTTTTCCTCAGCTGGCCCCTCCCACTGCCCTCCCCACCATGCCAGGCTCACCCTGGGCACCTCCTTCCCTGCTCAGGGCTCAGGATGGGGCCTTTACTGCTCACCTACTGCCTTGCACCTTTGCCTAGCTACCATTTTTCTTCAGCTGGCCCCACCCACTTCCCTCCCCACTGCATCAGGTGTGCCCCAGGTGCCTCCTTCCCTGCTCGGGGCTCAGGACAGGGCCACCACTGCTTACCCACTGCCTCATGCTTCTGTCCAGCTCCCACTTTTCCTCAGCAGGCCCCTCTCTCTGCTCTCCCCAACATACTGGGCTGGTGCCTTCCCAGGTGGAGCTCAGTAGAAACATCCCTGGCCCCTGACTTTTTTCCCAATTCTAGGAGTTGGGATCATCCTGACATGGTCACTAAACAAATGCTATGGTTTATCCAAGACACAAATGTTCTCGCTCTTACAGTTTTCAAGCTATTTGCATTTAAAGAGCGTTGTAGACAGGCAGACACACAGACAGATGCCTTTTATATATATAGATTGTATTTCTTGAATTAGAAATGTAATTTTAACAAAGGGAAAAAAAAGCTCAAAATTGGTATATTCTTTTTTGCTGTCTATATAAAGGTTCTAAAAAGGCTTTACGCACTGCATTTATATGAAGGAATTCCTTCACCAAACATGGAAGTACAACAGTTTGTTGAGTAAAAGTGGCACATTGTCTAGTGTACAAAAACACTAGACAATACTTTGAGGGCACAATGTGTAAAATACAGTATTTGAATTAAATAGGGAGAAAATGATGAAAACATACTTACTCTTAGAAAAGCTACTACAAGAGTTTTATTAACATGATTTAGTGAAAATATTCTTAGAATGTCTTTCCATTGCATGTGTATGTACACTCTTTGAGCATAATTATGTTCTTGGTGACACTAGTGTAATTAGGAGACTCTACAGCAAAGTCAGTGAATATTAAACAAGTGTGAGATCAAAGTTCAATGCATATTAAAGTTTAAAAACTGCACAATGAATTCTCAATTTTCAAGCAATCCTGCAAGGTTGAATTTGCTAAAACCACATAAAAGTATGTGTGGATGTATGTATGCATGTATGCGCGCACACACACACTCTCTCTCTCTCTCTCTCTCTTTCTCTTATATCCAATAGTTTCAGAGCA
>NW_017729027.1:22865084-22867893 GCF_001723915.1 Gavialis gangeticus | reverse complement strand
GTGTGTGTGTGTGTGTATGTGTGTGTGTGTCTCTCTCTCTCTCTCTCTCTCTCTCTCTTTCTCTTATATCCAATAGTTTCAGAGCAATTCTGAACCTCAGTAGATGGAGTTTTATGAAGGAAGACAGATCTAATGACTGAGAATTGGAGCTAGGTAAATTGAAATCAGAAATACATCCCTATTTATTAATTGAAGGTAACAAAAGATTGGAAAACCTTACCAAATAAAATAGTAAATTCATTTTAATTTTCAGGCTTTAAATAAGATACATTTCTAAAATAATATTCTGATTCAGTTCCATCTCCTATGCTGTACTTAGTTTTTGCTTACATAGCAGAGAAGATTATTTCCCTCTGATGTAAGAAATATTGAGTGAAAATGAAGCTAAAGGCTAGGGAGAGTTCACTGCATCATAAAAGCAAATGCATAGCTCAATGTGGTGTTCATAGGAAGGACCCATTCTTGGGATAGTGTTCTAAAAAAGAGGATGACTGTACAAAGATAGGATTTCTCTGACAGACATTGAGAAGAATTACTTCAGACATCATCTAGCTAACTTGGTGAAGATTTTTAAATTAGGTTCTATGGAGGATGTAAAGAAAACCAAAGGCTATGATACATTCAGTACTGAGGGATGTTGGCCAAGAGGCCTAATTCTGAAGAAGGATAGCCAAAAGAGATGCAAGATGAAAACTAATGGGGAAGATGGAAAAGTATCTTTGATGCGTATATACAACCATCAGGAGTATATAGAACAAGCAGGATGAATTAGAAGTCACATGTAAAGAAGGCTATGACTTAGTTGACTTTCCAGAACCTTGATGAGATACCTCCTATAATATATTTAAGGATAAAGGCATCCAGAAGAACTGACAGCCCTTATAAAGCATAGTAGAGGTGGCTCAACAAAATACTAATCTTACAAGTGGAAAGATGAGAAAAAGGAGCTTCCCACCTACCTTAAAATCGAAAGGGAAACATGGTCAATGCAGGAATGATGAATTACTGAAGCCCCTGACAGTCATTACATTTATTGTGAGGTTAATTTGTTAATCCTGCGATAAATTGTAATATGCCTTGTGTTCAGGCAACTTATTGTGCAGTAAAAATGGTGAACCAGTTGCAAAAATGGTGAACCAGACTCAAAGGTGTTACTCATTACATGTGGAACATCATGGGTCATTCGTATCATACTATAATTTGAACATGTGGCAAGTTCCACACTGTGTGATAGGGTTTTTCTGGGTTCTTCAGCACCCAAGGGGTACTACTCCCTCTCTCCTACTCCTTACTAGTCCCAAAGGTGCAATATGAACTATAAAGGATGTCCTGCAGCTTCCTGAAACTGGGGGTGGGGTGGGGGACTGGGCACTCTTTCTGCCCCCTCATCTCTGTTGGTAAACTGGGTGTTTGTACTGGGTAAACTGGGCAAGATGCTCAAGGGAAGTTGTGGAATCTCCTTCACTGGAGGTTTTCAAGAAGATGTTAAATAAGCATGTGCAGGGATGCTATAGAAATAGTGCATCATGTATCCATATGAGAGGTTGAACTAGGTGACCCCGAGGTCTCTGAATCCTGTGATTCGGTTGTGCTATAAAATGATGTGTCCCGTGTTATATAAGCATATCAGAATAGATGACTGACTACACTGGGTCTTTTTTGCTCTTAAAATTTGTGTCTCTCTGAATCTCCTAAAGCACTAAGAGGAAACTGAAACCTAGGAGCAAAAATTCTTCTGGATGATACCTTTTATTGGATCAACTGTATGGTTGGGGTAGACAGAAATAAGCTTTCGGGTGTCACAGTGCCCTTCCTTAGGCCTCTAGGAAAGAAGTGCACACAGCAAAGCTAAGTAGCAGATGGAGAAGAAGCTTGCATATAACTCCATATGTACATAAAAGCAGTATATAAGCAAAATTCTCAAGCAACCAACAGATGGGAAGTAATGATTTTAGAATTATCTTACACATTTTTCAGTGATAATTATTCATCAGGGTTAAGAAAATATGTTATTCACAATACAGAAGAACGCTACTACATGTCACACGTAAATATTTAAAGTTTATATTTTAAAAATTAGACAAAGCACTATACAATTATAAATTAAAAATTTAAGGCCTAACTTCTGCAACTCTTAAGCAAATAATTACACATGCCCCTGTGAGCAAGTAAGGATTGAAAACAATGGCTGATAACCATCAAAAATCTCTTTTGAGCAATGGCAGTGTTAACTTAAAAGTTATTAGAAAATATTGCTGGTATTAACATTGAATGATACTAAACATTCATAATTAACTCTATAGGAGTGTAAGAATAATGTTTGCAGAATTAATTAGGACAAAATGAAAATGGGAAAAATTTTTTCCTTCCTCTGATTTGTTTGGTTTAAGAAATCAGTATATATTTTTTTTTTGGCTATTTAGATTATTTTCTTTCTTTAACTAAGCTTTGTGACAATGCTAGATACTATGAAAAGTTTGTTTTTGAGCCACTCTTCTTTTTCTTTTTTTTTCCAATTTGGAGCCAAACAGATATTATGATTGTACAGAAGGATTTATTCTTCTCTTCAATTAAAGATTCTTCTAGTCTTTCAATAAATGTCCCTTAATCTGTCCTGTGTGAGATAACAACCATTTAGGGTCTTGGCAAGCCAAATGAATTTTCTCAGCTGCTCTGTTGGCCTATTTAGCTGGATACACATGCAGTTAGGCATTATCTCATTTACCTTTAGTGGATATAGATGATGTCAAGATGTCACCTTTATTTGGTCATTTTTATGCCAAGTTTTACTTTTCCTCCCTCCCCTCTC
>NW_017729027.1:22853094-22860084 GCF_001723915.1 Gavialis gangeticus | reverse complement strand
GAGATAACAACCATTTAGGGTCTTGGCAAGCCAAATGAATTTTCTCAGCTGCTCTGTTGGCCTATTTAGCTGGATACACATGCAGTTAGGCATTATCTCATTTACCTTTAGTGGATATAGATGATGTCAAGATGTCACCTTTATTTGGTCATTTTTATGCCAAGTTTTACTTTTCCTCCCTCCCCTTCACTATTTACCTTTCTGTGATATGCTACAAAGCCCTAGCTATTGAACCAGAATTGTCACAGAACTTTTAATAAAGCAGTGGGAAAGACAGGCATTTCTGGGCTTAATGGGAAGAGTTTAATTGGTATTGGCCCAGATCCTCATATGCATTTGAAGAAATCATAGGTTATTTGGATATGAATGTATGTGAGAAGACTAAGTCAGTTTTATGCTCTTCCAGGCTAGGGACAGAAGTAACACAGAAACTGGTTTAATTGATCAGAGAGTGGTTTAAAGCTGTAACAGAACACACGTTCAGTGCACATAAACCAGCTTCAAAGTGGCTGAAACTGGTTTAAGATAAACCTGGCTGATGTAGTATCAGACTTAATTGATTCAGGTCAAACCCGTTTATGAAACTTCTGTCCCAGACCCCTTCCTGGTTTAAGTTAAATCAGAGTCCTGCAACTTCCCAGCATACTTTTCAGCCCTTTTCTGGGCTGGGCTATGCTTCCTGCCTCAAAGAGCAAGGCTGGCTCCTCCCATCTGCTCTTTAGCTGGAACACTGAGGGCTGGCTAACGAGGAATGATTAGATATTGCCTCATAAAGATAAGCTCCTTTTCTGTTTTTTAAGGGAGCAGCCTTTATGTTTGATCTAGTAAAATATAAAAATGTTTTACGTTTATTAAAATCTTAATGGTTGATATAGACTAAAGCCATTTCTACATAGCAAACTTTCCATGCTAGGAAGCAGTCCACTGAAATATGCCACTTATCTATGTGGGATTCCTCCTGAACTGAAAAGAGACTAGTGGTATCGGCATGGCTATTCAGCATAGGGTAAGTAAACTGGAACTGTTATTCATCAGTACTAATTAGCCTACCCAAATCATCACCTAGATATAGCTATGCTGCTTCACTTCAGGAGGCAACCTATACATATTCAATGGTCCTGCTACCTGGCCTGATTGGTTTACCTATAATTTACCTGATTTTTATTTCAGAGATTTCATAGACATTAGGGCTGGAAGGGACCTCGTAAGATCACTGGGTCCAGACCCCTGCCCCAGGGGCAGGAAGTCAACTAGGGTCAAAGGATCCCAGAAAGTTAGGCATCCAAATGTTTCTTAAAAGTGTCCAGAGTAGGTGTTTGAACCACATCTGGGGGAAGTCTTTTCCAGGCCTTGGGGGCTCGGACTGTAAAGAAGCCTAATGTCCTTATGTCTAGCCTAAAATGGTCTTGCAGGAATTTGCGGCCACTGGACCTTGTCTTCCCGTGGGGTGCTCTGGTGAACAGGTGTTCCCTCAGATCCTGATTCACATCCTCTTTCAAGCTTCTCCATGTCCTTCCTCAATTGTGGAGCCCAGAATTGGATGCTGTACTCTAGCTGCAGCCTCACTAAGGCTGAGTACAGTGGGAGGGTGACATCCTGGGTCTTGCTCGAGATGCATCGGTAGATGCAATCCAGAGTTTTGTTTGCTTTGCCAGCTGCAGTATCATTTTGGTGGCTCATGTTTATCTTGTAGTTAGTCATGACCCCCAAGTCTCTTTTGGTCATGGTGCTAGTGAGTGTAGCATTGCTGAGCCTCTAAATGTGATGCAGGATTTTTTCCCCAGGGTGGAACATCTTACATTTCTCTGTATTGAATGCCATCAGGTTTTCATCCACCCACCTTGCAAGCCTATTGAGGTCAGCCTGGATCACCAGACTATCCTCAAGTGTGGACACTCTTCCCTGAAGTTTGAACTTAATGAACTTAGCTAGTCCGCTTCTGACACCAGTGTACAGATCATTTATGTAGACATTAAGGAGTATGGGTCCAAAAACAGAGCCTTGGGGGGAAACCACTAGTCACCAAGTGCCATGTTGATTTGGTTTCATCAACCTCCACTCTCTGGGTCCAACCTTGGAGCCAGTTCCCCAGCCATCGGACTGTGGAGTAGTTGAGGCCACAGTTGCCCATTTTTTCCATGAGGATGTCATGGGATACCAGGTCAAAGGCTTTTTTAAAGTCCAAATATATGATATCAACCTCTTCCGTTTTGTCCAGGTGATATGTCACCTGCTCATAGAAGTAAATGAGATTGGTCAAGCAAGACCTACCCACAACAGACCCATTTTGGCTATCCCTCAGAATGTTGCCTTCTGTTAGCCTGTCAAGAATGGTTTCTTTGCTAATTTTTTCCAAAATATTCCTGGAGATTGAGGTCAAACTGATTGGCCTGTAGTTTCCTGGGTCTTCTTTCCTCCCTTTCTTGAAGATGGGCACCACATTGTCCCTCTTTCAATCTTCAGGTACTTCGCCCAATCACCATGAGTTCTCAGATATTCTTGGCAGTGGCTGCACTATGATGTCTTCCAGGTCCTTTAGCAGTCTAGGGTGCAATTTATCTGGACCAGCTCATCTGTGGTCTTCCGGTCTCTCAAAATGGTCCCTCACAAGATCCACACCCATGGTGGGCATACGTTCACCCTCACCCAGGTCATCCCATGTCATGTTAGACAGGGTGCTTCCTTTGGGCTGGTGAAAAACTGATACAAAGTTAATCATTAAGCAGATTGGCTTTTTCCTGGGTGTTGGTAATCAGCTGCCCCAGCTGGCTTAGCAGGAGTCCAATGGTGTCCTTGTTTTTCTTTCAACTCCCCACATATCCGAAGAAGGACTTTTTCTTGTCCTTAATTTGTGTAGCCAGTTGGAGTTCAGTTGCAGCCTTGGGTTTCCTACTTCACTCCCTGCAGATTCAGACCAGTGAAGAATACTCCTTCTTAGTGGTGTTTCCTGTCTTCTATCCTTTATAAGCCTCCCTTTTTAGATGTGGGAGGTCCATGAGTTTCTTGTTGAGCCAAGGGGGTTGTTGGGTCCTTTTACCACCTTTCCTATGGGTTGGGATGGGCTCCCCTTGTGCTTCTAGGATTGCTTCCTTAAGGAGCAACCACTCATCTTGAACTCCCCTCCTTATCAAGTGTCATGGCCTCTCAGGCCCTCAAGAACAAGCCTCCTGAGCTTGTGAAAGTCAGCTAGCTGACTTGCCACCTTTGCAATGGATAGTGAAAGTGATCAACTCATGGTCACTGTCACCCAGCTTCCCTTTGATTCTTAGGTCACTGATTAGATCATCCACTTTTGCCAGTACCAGGTCTAGCAGCACCTTACCTCTTGTCGGCCCATAAACTTCTTGAGACAGGCAGAGCTCATCCACACATGTAAGGAAGCATTGAGACCAATTGGATTTGGCCAACTGTTCTTCCCATGAGATGTCTGGGTAGTTGAAGTCTCCCATGACAACCATGCACTGAGAGCGTTCAGCCTTGGCTAGTTCCCTGGTGAATTCTTGGTCAAGCTCTTGTTCCTGATTTGAACGTCTGTAGTAGAGTCTACCATTGTATCCTCTTCACTGTGTTCCCCTCATACTCTAACCCAAAGGATCTCCAGTTGTCTTCCTTGGGTGCCAATCTCAGCTTGTAGGGATGTGTAGTTCTCCACATAGAGAGCTACACCCCTGCCCCTTTTCTCAGCACAGTCTCTCCTGTACATGGTATTTATACCTGTATTCCAGTCAGTGGAGGCCTGCCAGGTCTCCATTATCCCTATGAGATTGTGGTTATTTTTGTTTAGCAGGACCAGTTGCTCCTGTTTATTCCCCAAACTCCTAGCATTACTGTACAGGCAAGTAAGTAAGCAGTTGGTGGCCCTAGGCTTCCTTGTACTCATGGAGAAGCTCTGTTCCTGGGCTGGGGTAGGAGTGTGTTCTCTAGAGCATCCTAACCTGCTGATTTTGTGGTTGATGCTTGATGAGCTTGCTCTGGTGGTTGTCCTCCCATCTCCCAGTGAGCTTAGTTTAAATCCCGGTCGAGGAGATCAGCCATTCTGGCTGAGAAGAGCTTCTTCCCCAGTGGAGTGAGGTGGAGGCTGTATCTTCCTAACAGACCACTGCCTGTCTCTCCAAAGAGCAGACTGTGGTCATAAAAGCCAGAGCCTTCACAATGGCACAAGTGCCGCAGTCTTCTGTTTACTGCCTTAATTTGTCTCTCCCTCCTCAGCCCCTAACTTGTAACTGGAAGGATTGAGGAAAAAACCACCTGCACCCCCAACGCCCCATAGCCCCACTCCCAGAGCCTAGTAGCCATTCATGACCTAGCTGTGATTGCTCCAAGCCATGTTATTTGTGTCCACATGGATAAGGAGCATGGGGTAGTTATTGGAGGGCTGGATAAGTTTGGTAATCCTCTCAGCCACATTCTGGATACAGGCTCCCAGGTGGCAGCAGACCTCCCTGGCTAAGGGGTCAGGGAGACAGACTGTTGCTCCCTCTGTCCCCCTCAGGAGGGAGTCTCCCACAAGGACTACTCTGCGTTTCATCTTAGGGATGACAGCTGGTCATGTTTCTTCCTCACTTGCAGTAGCTGGCAGCTCTGCAGGCTTACGATCCAGGGGGCTGGTGACCCTGGTACAGTGAGCCTTGGTGCCAGAGACGACCTTTGTCCAACCCCCTGGCTGGACAGTATGAGAGTGCCTCTTGGCCTCCCTGGTCCTGGCAGGTGACCTAAATCTTCCCTGTTCTTTCCTAGGGTGAAGGGCCTGGCAGTAGGATTCCATCTCCTATTCACCATCCCTTAATATCTGTGTAGCACAGGGGTCCTACAGCAACCTTTAACTTGCAAGATGGATCTGGCCCATGGCTTGGGGACTTCAGCAGTGTTAAGGTAGTGCGGAA
The DNA here is from genome assembly GCF_001723915.1 of Gavialis gangeticus. Lineage (NCBI taxonomy): Eukaryota > Metazoa > Chordata > Crocodylia > Gavialidae > Gavialis > Gavialis gangeticus. The sequence continues at coordinate 22,855,201 of NW_017729027.1, read as the reverse complement.
CTTTGCCTTTGCCTATCTGGACAGCAGAGAGAGGTGCCAATAGGAAGAAGTGGTGGCAAAGTCTGGGTCCCAGTGCCAACCTTCCTTTGACCCAAGCTGGGTCATTCCCCTGCTGGAAAATATTGCCACCCCCTGACCTAGCAGGCTTCTGGAAGGAAATTGCTTAGAATATTATGGAAGAGTTTCAGCATTGCAATAACTTGGAAGTTTGAAAATTTAAATTCTTCTCGTTCCTCAGTATCAAAATTGCAAAGAGGTTCTCTGTATTCCATTAGCATAATTAATGGAAAATAGGACCAGAATAATGTCTGAGTAAAATGAGACCTATATACCTCTTGACAACTGAAACAAAGAATAAAGTGTGCAAAAGTGTCTAAAATATGTATAAACCACTTTTTCTGTGAACATGAAATGTCACCTCTTTTCATAATAATTACTTTTATTTTAAAACTTTAAAAAATGGATGTGTCCTGTATTTATTCTTCTTTTCCTTATGCCTTTTACTTTTTATTCTGCCTATATTTCTTTTGGGTTTTTTAAAATCCTTTACAGATTTCTTAGTTGTTATACTTTGTCTAACTCTTTTCTTCTCATCTCTTTGTTTTCTCTCTATGTTTTCTTTTCATTTGCTCATTACTTTTCTTCTCTCCTCAATTGTCTTTTGTTCATATGAACTTTCAGCATTCTTTTTTCAGTGTGTATTGCCTTTAATTTACTTACATCATTTTCCTTCTGTTCTGGTACCACACCCAGAAAATTTCTTCAGTGCTCTGTGTGTCACATGAACCTCTCCTTCCCTTTTGCCTTCAAAAACATGAAACTTTGCTCCATCCCCTCTACTTTATTTTTGCTCCTTTTCTAAATTGTACAGTCTTTCCTTTAATCTGTCTTTCATTTCCACCCAAATACACTCATCTTCTACATTTGTCTCTACTACATATACCTTCCCCTCCTCCCCAGACATCCTAAATTACACCCCCCATGGTGCTTCCAACATCCATATTCTCATTGTTCTATTCTTCCTATGCTATAGATTTCCTTAGACCTGTGCTGTTTCTATAAACCCCACGTGCTGTTTCTCATTCATTTTTGTTAGGTTCCATCCTGATGCGGCTCCTTGTACCTCTCTTCAGACCAATCGAAAGATTCTAGGCAGGCCCACTCTGGCTGCTATTGAGAACTACTGTATCTTCCCCACTCATCCTTTTAGCATTGCATACCATAGAGGCAGCAGACTACACTGCTAAAAATACGGGCAGCCTTTACATTTGTAGCACTACAAAAGCCCTTGTAGGGCTACAAAATGTGGTGTGTAATTGGTTTGTAGTGCTACAAACATAGCCCAAACACCACAGAAAAGTACCTGTTTGATACAGGAACTTCTCTGGTGGTTTCGTACCACCACCTATAAGATCTGTTTAATTACACATAATGCTGCAGGGGTCTTTAGGATGCCCAGCATCCCATACTTCTCCAGTCTTCCCTCCCCCATCTTCAAGGGGGGCAGAAGGGAGGAAGGGAGAGTAGCTGGTTCCCTGATAGCTCTCCCAGCTGGTAAGCTGTCAGGGAGCCCTGCTTGCTGGGACCTTGCTACCTCTGCCATGCCTGCTAGAGCACTAGGCCTTTTGGGTTGTTTAGTAACAATGGTAATGTCAGGGGAGCAGCTACCACCACTGTCAGAGCCCCAGTTTTTTCCTGAGGTCTGGCAGTGGCAGCAGTGCCACAGCCTGAGTTCCCATTACTGCTGCCAGAGCCCGAGCAAGAGCCAGAGCTCTGAGTGCCAACAGCATCATGGGAGTTCCCTTCACAGGCAAAACCTGGCACTCTGTCACCTGTGATGACATAGGAACAAAAGCCAGTGTTTCCACCATGACAGGAGCCCTACAAGGGAAAGTAGTTCTCCTTACTGCCGTAGGCAATGAAAGGATGTCTTTAGCCTTTCAGCAACTTCCACCTAAACATTGGCAGCCTACCCCTTCCCCATCAGGGAAGAGGGCAGGCTATCAGTGATCAGTCTTCCCTGGGGATAGGGGAGCTAAGAGCAGCCCCCTATTACCTCCTGACTGGAAAGCATGCCTTTGATGTGACTTTATAGCACTCCAGCCAA
>NW_017729027.1:22837307-22848094 GCF_001723915.1 Gavialis gangeticus | reverse complement strand
GGAAAGCATGCCTTTGATGTGACTTTATAGCACTCCAACCAAAAGGCTGGAAAACCTCTGTGCCCCCACAATGCTACATTTCTGTAATGCTACTAAGTGCTGAGGCAATTTGTAGCACTACAAATAAACAACTGTCCCTAACCTGAGGGTTTCCATATCACCACCCAAAAGGCAGAGAGCACAAGAGTCTGCAGAAAATGGTGGCTTCCATTTAGAAATCCATAAGGTGTCAGAAAATAAGGATCTTGGGAGTGGGAGAAGAGGAGATAATTGTGTAGGTTGAGAGAAGGCTGGAGAGGTAGTGCTATTTACAGGGTAAGTTTACAATTCATAATTTTTGAAAACATGATTCCTTTTTTTATTGGGGAGATATTTAGGATTCTAGCTGTCATCAGCCACTTCTGATTATCATTAATGGAGAACATTATGTTGTATATTCAAAAACTGCTCTCTTTCACAATTCTATTTTTAACCTAAGTGCAAACGTTAATGGTGAAGGTATGAAGTCAAGAAGCATTGGGCCAGGTAAAGGGATGGTGGTGGTTTACGCTGTCTTTTAAAGCCATCTCTGATAGCAGCAACTATTGAACAAAGAACATCAGATTTACAAGCACCATTGGTCCAATATAACATAGCGCTTCCTACATCCTCATCACTTCCTGTGTTGCAAGTTCCTCAGTAGTGGTCTCCTGGTTCTGTGCTTCTTGAAGTTATTTATTTATTTAGTCTGAAAAAGCCTGATGCTTGATGATCCTAAAGCTACGTGTTTAAAAAGAAAGCAGTTTAGTTATATATCAATAGGACAGTTCAGATATTTTAGGTCAAGTAACACCACAGTAAGAAGAATAGCATAACTGATTAACTTGGATTAATATGATATTTTAAAGCATATTTTATTAATATGATATTTGATTGAAAACCTTGGACTAGATTTTCAGTTCTCTTGTGATCTCAATATTTACCAAAAAACATCTTATGGATTCTTCATATCTTAACACAGCATTAATTTAATTTCTAAGGTTTATATTTGTAGCAATTTTCCTAAGCCTTGAGTGTCAGTGAGTTACAAGTCCCTTTTACTTATCTAACCTTTGCATCATGTTCTCCCACACAAAGCTGAAATAATAACTTTAATGCTAATCTTCTGAAGTGAACAAAAATTTCTTCTAATTTAGAAGGTAATTTTGAACACATGGAATTCTTCCGAATAGAAACTGCACTGACTATTTAGTCTGTGTCTTGAAATTTCCAGCATGTTTGTTAAGACTTTCCTAATTTAAAAATTTGTGGTATTTGGATCCACTGAAAATAAATTATTGTGACTTTTCAAGTCTATTTTGAGAAAACTAATTGCATATGGAGTTTAAAAGAAAACAACAGATATTCTTCAAACAAAAAAAAATCTTAGTGGTACCTAATTCTTACTGAGAAAAATAGTTTGGGTTATTCATAAACACATCATGGCAGATGCAGCATTCAGCAAGGATTCCTGTAAATAGCTCTTAAGATATTTACCTATATGCTTTTTTAGGTTTTTCTTTTAACAGAGTGTAAAGATTTATAGGTTAATTATTCTGCATCCTATCAGTGTATGCTCATTCATTCCTTTCTCCAAACAGATTGAAAGGTGCTTGATAGGAATAATAGGCAGAAGAAAGTATAAGATTATATGAAGGGCTAACTCTTGATTCACATTTTTTGTGGTTTCCAGTTCCTTCTCTTTAGTACTGCTGGCTGGGCAGTTATTCTCTACTTTGCATTTGATTTTTCTTTCATAAGTTTAATATTTTATACTTGTCTTTATTGAATTTCTTCCTCAGGTTTTCCATTTTTTCTCCCTTTTTTAAACATGGGTACTGTTGGGTTTTCTCCAGTCCTCTGCAATCTCCCCTATTCTCCATCAGTTTTCAAACTTTTCAGTTTCCAAAATAGCTCAGAGATTACTTCAGCTAGTTTCTTAGATGCTCAAGGGTGAATTTCATCAGGCTTTGCAACTCAGATACATCCAACTATTCCTTAACCAGATCTTTCCCCATTCTGCATGTGTTCCTACCTGCTTGTTGTTAATTTAAATTGTGTTAAGCATATGGTCACAATTCATCTTTTTTGTAAAGACTGAAGCCAAAAGAGTTTGAACATGCATATCTTCTCTGTGCCATCTGCTATTTGTTCACGTTCCCCATTAACCAATGGCTCTAAACCTTTCTTTGTATTTCTTTTAGAACTAATGTACTTAAAGAGACTAGAAGTATTTGTAGAAATGTGTGGCATATCCAGAAGCTTGTGTCATTCTCTTATTCCTAATCTGATCTGTGACCATTTTTCCATTTTCTTTTTTAAATTTCATTTTAAGGTTATTAAAGGTCTTTAATGCAGTTATATTACTCTCTCTATACTTTCTATCTTTCCTCTGTTTCAAGATATTTAATATGGTTTCTTTTTTATATTTTAATATTGCTGGTCACTTGCCTTCCTTTTTTCCCATAGAATTATGTCCTATCAAATCCTATGTGTAAGCTTTCTGAATTTTGAAACCTGCTTTTTTCAAAATCATTCTGGTTATTCTGCTGCGCTCCTACCTTCCTTTCCTTACAATCAGTCACTTTATCATTTTGTCATCAGTTTTATTAAAATTGCCTTTCACCTTCAGATTCTCAACCAGTCTATCATTATTAGTCAGACTTGCATCTAAAGTATGTGCCTGCTTAGTAGATGCCTTCATCTCCGAAACAAACAATTACAGCTAGATCCTTTGGATGCTCCCACTATGTGCAAAAATGTCATCACGTCCTCTTCCTTTTTCAGTGCTCCATAGTTGACACATACCATGCTGTCACCCCTGTTTTTTCTACTTTTTATGTTTACCCAAAGGCTTTCAACAGTACTGCCTCTCACCTCGTTCTAGACGTCAGGGAGAAAATACCTTCCTACATTAGAAGTGGAAATGTAGACTTTTTGTATTATGTACTCATTCTCCTATATGGACCAGACTCCCCAGCTGGACAGCATATTCCAGTACAGACAGTGCCCATGAACTTCTTATGTACTTCCTCCTCTCCACAACAACTCTGCATGCAGTTAAGGTAACTGTGGCTCAAGGGAGATGGAGTCTAGCAAGGCAGTCCAGCCTTTAGAGCAGAACAGCTCCTCACTTGGCAGTTGGTGTTGGGGTTTTCAGATTAAATATCTGAATTTGGTAAGTTTTTTACCCCAAAACCTCAAAATAACAATTGCCTGGAGGGTTGAGGGAAAACTTTTCTGATGAGTTCTAGTTACATTAGTATATTTTCATGACAATGATGGTACTTTTGGTATACTGATGGGTTTTTTCATTAGCCATTGCTATTTACTTGTATTATTATTTATTATAGTATGTATTTAGGTACTTCTGTCAAGGGTCAGAACTAGACTTAATACAGACAGTTAATAAGAAGAGTGTCCATTCCCCAGAATGCTGACTTTTCAGGAGTCAGGCAAGTTTGTCAAACAGTTCTTCCTTTGCAATTTTGTTGAGAAGAACAGAGAACAGGAAAAAATCCATAACAGGCACCTCTTGCTCTTGAAATAATCTAAAATGGTGATAAGGTGGAAAGACTAGTTATGGGATATTTTTAGAAGGTTTTTAGGCTCCTACTGCCAGACACAGACAACACGACTCATGCCATCAATTTGTGTATATACCAGCTGAAGAGAAATTTACAGAAAAGGAAGAGTTCATAGTTTTAAAACGACATTTTCAGAGAAACCTCTAAAGTTTAAGGAACTTCTCAGCTTTGTATAAGACTACTTTTAATTAAAAAAAATCAAGGTTTGAAATTTTATTCAGCTATTAGTTTTCTCATTTTATTCTATATCAGTTCTTACAGCATGCTCATCAACTTAGTGTCTGAATGCCTTCTAGTAATACATTAACCCCTGCAATTAACATCCCTCTCAGGTTTGCTCTCTCTTCTCCTGCTCTTGAATTTTTTTTTTTTTTTTACAGATGCTTATAAATGATTATTCTGATAGAGAAGTTGTGGTCAAGGCTAAGTACAGACATTCAAAAATCCTGAGGCAGAACTGACCTAAGTTATGTAGGTTTTTGTAAGTGGCATAGGTTAGACTGGTAGTGAACAGAACACACCTTTGCCCCTTTGGGGGGCATGCAGTCTGTCTGCACGGGTCAAAGCCAGCAGGCTGGGGGCACTCCTGCACACCTCCCAGTGGGCTCCCTTTGGCTGCCGAAGACTGCAAGTGCAGCTGAGCAGCTGGGCCACCCCTGACTGGCTGCCAGGCAAGGGCAAGCATTCCTCTCTCACCCTGCCACAAGCATCTGTCAGCTGCAAACAGACAAGAATGATTGTCCATGCCTGGCAACCCCATCAGACTGCATGGGTCTGCACCCACTCATGGGGGTTCTCCTGGGCGCAGTGTCAGGGCTGTGCGTATATCATGGGGTGCTTCATGGCAGAGTCTGTGCAGGGACACAGACACCTCCCTTCATGAATGACTGGTGCTTCCCAAGACTGTGGGGGGGGCACAATTTGTGGGTGACTTTTTCCAGCTACCTTTCTATCAACCGGTTTTACCTACTGCATTCTGAAGTGTCATGGTGGTGGGAAAGGAAAACAGGTTTTTGAATTTATTGTAAGTGAATTGGGATTTATTGTAAGTGAAAAATGAAGCAAGATTGTTTTTTATCAGGATTAAAGCTCTTAGTTAATCTTTTAATAGATTGGAATACACAAAGTTGTATTAAACTCAGTTATAGAATAAGCAGGATAAAAATTATACCTTACCAAAGAACAAGAAATAATCAATATAGTGGTGTCTGAGCTATAGATTGTGGAAACAGCTGTGTTTAAAAGAACTTGAACATTGTCCTTGAAAAAGAATGGTGGTAGATGAGGCTTATATATAAAATAAGAGACTTGATTTGTTATGAATTGGATGCATTATCGTCATCAGCATCAGTTAGTAGTCACCATTAGCAAACATTATTTTTGACATTTCCAAGACTAAAATCATATCAGTGAGGGGTGAAAAGACCTTGTTCTTTATTGCCATCTGAAGAATAAATTATCAAAGTAAAACTATGTATGAAAAGTGACTTAAAGTAAACAAATTAATTCATTTAACTGAAATGCACTTCCAGTCAAAATAAGAGTTAAACACCCAATGTTGCAATTAACCTAATGAGTATAGAGGTGTTCTGATGTCCAGATTCACTGGCCACGTCCACACGAGCATGGATGTTTGGTTTCCTGGGGAGCACCTTGCGCTGCTGCTATTTGTCGCTGGAAAACACCTGTGCCACGCATCCTTTGGTGAGTGGCAAGTTATCCCAGGTGAGGTAGGGGAGGCTGGAGCTAGCACTGTGCTGGCCCCAGCAGCCTTACCTGGGGGCCTCCCAGGGCTGCAGGAGTGGTAATTCTGCCATGTAGAACCTGGCCAGCAGCTGCAACATGGCCCCGGGCAGCCCAGCTCTGCTTTTGAGCGGCACATGTTGCTTGTGCGTGCAGTGCTTCACTTTTGTTTTCTGCAGGGTTTTTTGACTCCTGGATATCCAAAGCACACATTGTTCTCCTGGGACAAAAAGAACTGTGGGAAAAAAAGGAGAGCGAAAAATGCATGGACAGTGCTCCCTTGCAGCGGGGAGAACACCTGAATGTGCGGTATGTGGTGCCACAGGTGTGTTTGCGGTGCCACGAACTGCACGGCTGTGCTTGTCTGGACGTGACCATTATTTCAGATCTTCATGTTTCAACCACTAAAAAAATGTAGTCACTTTGAGAAGTTTTTTTTTCCTTTTTGATATTTAAAATCTTGTCTCTATCTATAGTTAATTATTTCAATAAGAATATCCTCTAGTTCATTATTTTTGTATCTCCAGCAAAGTTTAGCTTTAAGAAAAATTGAGATTTCTGTCTTTATTGTTAGATTAACAAAACTCACAGAACTATTCACAATTGGTGCCAAAATGTTGAAATGTAAAAAGGAAATGCAAAGGGAAACCCTAAACATACAATTATGTGTGCTCTGCCACTCGGCTAAAAAAACAATAATATGATCTGCAGTTTCAAAACTATTGTTCCATACAAGAAGTAATTGAGTAACTTGACTGTTAAACTGAACTAGAACTGGAATTTCCTCTGTGTGTGTGTGTGTGTGTGTGTGTGCGCGCGCGCGCACGTGCATGCATGTACACACATACACTTTTTTTTAACCACATCTCTTTAAAAGTAGGCAACTTGGATTTTCATAAGATAAACAAAGCCTGAGCCCACAGACAGGCATTCTTTTCTACTGCTTCAAACTTCTGGGAAATGTGCAGAAGTGGAAATCTTCCTGAGAGAGGGAGCATAAGGTGCTCAAGCCTACAGACATCCCTCTCTGCCCTGCTCCCAATGCCTTCTCCAGGGTCACTCCCAGTCTGGAGAAGGCTGGGAAAGTAGCAGTGGCTGGACTTCTGAGCATGGGAGAAGTCCAGGTGTTAGGTAGTGCCTCTTATATTTCCCAGTTCAGAGTTCCCCAAGTGGTGTAGAGGAAGCTGCAGCTTGATTGCGCTGTGCTTGGGAGGAATCCAGCATATCCTTCTCCCCAAATCTTCCTTATACTGATATCCCCCCTCATCTCAGGAAGGATGGGGTTAGGTGGGGAGGAGAGTAGTAGGAGGCAGCCATTGTTCATGAAGAGTTGAGCTGCATAGAGCCCAGAACAAGTTCTCCCTTTCCGTATAAATCTTAAATCTTTTCTTGCCATACATGGCTTTTTTCCCCCCAACTGATAGATTTCACGAGTCTCTGTTGGAGGTTTCCCCCTTTCTAGAAACACTGACATCTAAATTCCTACCTATTCCCACTGTAAGGCCTCTCTCACCTCTCTCACATCATCATAGTTCCATGATAAGTTTCTGTGAAAGAAGCAGGAAAAAATGAATTATGAACTTTGGTGAAAATATGAGACAGAAGCTGACAGACTGCAGTATAAGAATTCCCTACAATACTGCTCAGCAGAATTTGTAGAAGCAAAGAGGACTCTCTTCCTCTTTCATTACAGTCATCATATTATGACCAGCAGAACATATCCTAGTGGTAAATTGCAACTTTGACACCAATTGCCTTCACATTTCACATAATGGTACTTCATGCACACTTTTTTCCGGATGTCACAACTTTCTTTCAGAAATGTCAATTGACTCATTTTTATTCGTCATCCACTCTGGTCCTACTCATTCAGCATACCAGGCAAACAATAGTAATAATAGAAGATTAAAGACTATATTGGGGGGGAATCAAGCTGCTCCTTCCTGCCCATGTAAAAATAATTTTGAAAAATATGAAGATAAAAATAGATACTAAACCCACTAAAGCGTGTAACATAGGGCATTCAAGAAATGTTGCCTCTACATTTACTTTTCCAAAATTTCCTTTCCCCCACGCCAGCACACACAAAGATTTTGTTTAGTGACTGGTCAGTCTAACCTTTAGCAAATACAGTCACATAACTTCAAAGCAGACACTTAAACACAATTGGCTTCTCTCTGTTATTATTTGGAAAACCCAGTTCCTAGCATATGCCAAACATGAATCTCCATATGAAAACCAACCAGGTAATGCCCTGCATCAAAGTAGATTTGCAAGCTTGCTGGTGGTATCTTTGCATATTCTGAATGCACCTCCACATGAAGAACATTTAAAAATATCTTAATGGGCAATTATCTTTGTGTACCTATTGGCCCCATCCACAGCATAGGCTGTTCACACAGCTTAAAGTCTTTTTCGCAGTTCTTAGAGATTAAATATGATGGTGTGAATATATCACATCATCATCAGATGTTCATACAGAGAGTAAAGATCTGGATCACAGACTGATGCAAAGTGTTTTTTTGTAAATATAAACTGCAAGAATCACATACATCTCCGTAGGCAGTTGTATCAAAGATTCCCATAATGTAGATGCCAGAAGCCTCCATCAACATATCACACCCAAGAGGCACAGTTGGAACTTACTGACATATGGTGGAGCATATGATGAAACAAGGAAAATTTTAAATAAATAAGATGATAAAAAATAAATATATGAAGCCACTCTTAGACATATGAAAGAAAATGTAATCTTTTTTTCAACCTAAGTAAGATGGATGGCATAATAAAGCATAAAACAGAAAGTGTAAGAGTGAAAATTAAAGCAGAGGATTTTGTGGACTAGTAACAACTTATGGTTTCTCTCTCTCTCTTTTAACATTCCCTTGTTTTTTTTTTTATCTCTGCTGCCAATCCTAACACTTCACTAAATGTGAAGTGTGCCCACTCACAGTATATACAGTTCAAAGGAAAAAGTAGATATCCTCCTATTCTAGAAGTAGCTTCATTAGATCCACTATACACTAGATTTATAAGATATGCAGAAATACTGCAAAACGGAAAAAAATTAAAAATATTATACAGTGAAAAACTGGGCTTAGGCCACACATCTTATGGGCTAGCTAGAGGCCCAATTGTTTCTACATTGCATCAGTGCAATACAGCAAAACTTTAATGAAGTCTGCTAAGTCTTCTTCCTAATGTTTTCCTGGCTTGGGGAACCTGGCCTGATGACAACCCTCCCAACCCCCTCATTTCCCAGCACGTATGGACCAAGGCTGAAAGAAAGAGGCTGTGTGCCAAAGCATGGGAGTATTCTAGATGACCAATGAAGCTCACACAACTTAGATCAATAGTGAGCCTGTGCTAAATTGCTCATGAATACTGTATCAGTATCTAGTATTTTAAAAATTAAATTATGAATATACCTTTAAATCACCTTCCTCCAGCCTCAGCCTCTTGTTATTTGTGTTGGCCTATAAATTAGTTCAGTATCTTTTTATCCCACTGTCAGTCATCAGGAAAGAGAGGGCACAATACACATTCCTGCATACATGCGCGTGCGCGCGCACACACATACACACACACACACACACACACACACACACACAAATAGCAGCAGAGTTCAGAGTCCTTTTCTTTACTCACTGTCCAACTAGGCCTTTCCTTTCCTTTCCACTTCCTGGGAAGGGATTGAAATGAGTGATCTCAACTGTGCACAGCAAGAATGCTGAACTGCTTTTTAAACTGGTTGAAGGGTAAGAATTCTCCCACTACAATATCTTTCACCTTCCTCTCTCTTCAATCCTCCCACCTCTTCATTTTTTTTTTTTTTGCCTTTTTGTCATGGCAGCTCACTGGCTATCATCCTTAACAGCAGTCCATTTGATAAGGCTGTATTGTCATGTGTTTGTGTAAGCACATGCATCAGGTTGTTCCACAGGGCTGGAGACATGTATTGTTTCTCCTAAGTTCATTACCATTTTCAAGTACTTCCAATTTTCCTAAATCCATATAATAAATGCTTGGACAAATTTTCAAGTAAAAACTAGATTAAATGCATCACTATGGGCACGCCCAGACAAGTGGAACCATGCACTTTGAAGCACCTCATAGTCTTTTGAGGCACTGTAAAATGTGCATGGCACACATGAAAAGATTCTCCACACCTCATATTTGCAGAGTGAAGCCAAAATTAAATACTGGGAAATCTCAGTATCTAAAAAAACGCTTTAAAAAAAGCAAGGCAATGCATGTAGCTGCAGAGCCATGTTCTAGCTGCCAGCCCAGAAGTCCCCCAGGACCCCAGGTAAGGCTGCTGGAGCCAGCCAAGGTGCTGGCCTTAGCCTCCCCTACCCAACCTGGATCAATTTGCTGCATGCCAGAGCACATGTGCAGGGCCATTCCCCAGATACAAATAGCTGCAGCACATAGTTGTGCAGCACATAGTAGCATACTTTTGCTGTTGCTACTTGTCTCCGAGGAAACGCACGTGTGCTCATGGGGATGCACCCTATGTCTCAGTTTTCAGTTATTAACACAGCATATAGTTAACATGATCTACATTAAGTTGAAGGAGACAGACAAAATAAAATAGCATATCAGTGTCACAGTAAAATATACTTGTAGTGGTGAATAGATGGTGCATCTACATATGCTGTTAATGTGACAGGATAAACTCCAGTGTAGTTCATGCCAGAGTTAACTGCTCCTCGGTGCAGTGTCTACACATGCACCTGAAATAGCAGCATTTGGAACTGGAGGGGAACAGCCCCAGGCTGGTGACAGGCTTAGGGGTATCAGCCCCAGGCTCTGAGTGGCAGCATCAAACAGGGACACAAGAGTATTAAAGTGCAGAGCTGTCTGGCAGGCATCTCCCACAGTGTAGCACCCTCATGCCCCAGCCAGCCCCTGTACCCATCTACACAAGTGTTTCATTGCACTTAATTACTCCACTGTAAAATAGCACTGTTGCGGGCAATTAATTAATTTGCTAATACCAGCTCACATGTAGGCAGTGATGCTTTACGGTGAAGCTAATTAGTCAGCTCCACAATAAAGTGCACATGTAGATGTACCCAGTATGTATAAATGATTCAGTAGAATGCTCCTATGGCAATGTAAATCATTTTGTCAGTGTCTTCTCTTGTAATCTGGAATACAATGAGTAAGTAAAGGGTCATTCTGGTATTCCAAAGAAGAGTGCTTTATTCAGATCACCCTGCTGGAATCACATAAATCTGAGTTCTGTACTAGTACCCTGTTTTCAGAGGTTTATTCAAGCCACCTATATGTCTGTGTCAGCATAGACGCTCTAAAATACACTTCTTAGAGCCAAGGGTGTAAAAATCCAGGTAAGACTCTTGTTCCCCTTTCCCATGAGGCAGCAACACCCTCTTTTTCTTCCATCCTTTTTTCTCCCTCTTTTGCCTCTAAGAC
>NW_017729027.1:22819109-22832307 GCF_001723915.1 Gavialis gangeticus | reverse complement strand
CTATATGTCTGTGTCAGCATAGACGCTCTAAAATACACTTCTTAGAGCCAAGGGTGTAAAAATCCAGGTAAGACTCTTGTTCCCCTTTCCCATGAGGCAGCAACACCCTCTTTTTCTTCCATCCTTTTTTCTCCCTCTTTTACCTCTAAGACAGGGGTTTTTAAACTGGGGTACACTTACCCCTGGGGCTATGCAACATATGACAAGGTATATGCGCCTAAATTTTAATACTGGTGGTAGAGAGTCTGAGTGGTCAAAGCAGGGTGAGTAATGGTATTACCAGACATTGGCATCAGTGAACACGTGGTTGCATCAGGTGTAGGGGGTATGAGATCAATATTTTGTAAACAAGGTAGTATGTGGTCAAAAAAGTTTGAAAACCACTGGTCCTTACCATAAAATATGCTTTATTTGTAACATAAATATCCTCTCTAACCCTGTTTCTCTTCCTTTGGCTGCTGCCTTTCTCAGTTCAGGAACTGTTACATTTCAGTGGTACATGTGGGGGATGCATCCTCTCAGACTCTTTCCACATTTCTGCCCAAGCTGGTCAAACATTTTCCAGAACAGCTATTATTTTCAAGCTCTGATCTGTTTGATGAAGCATCAAGTCAGGATTCCAGCCTCTCCAGGTGATTTTTATAGATCATCTCATCTTAATCCAGTCAGGGACCTCCTGATCTAGGAGGCTCAAATTTCTAAAGTGCTTAAATCCTGTGTTTTGGTTGGAAACCATTTCAAAGAGTTTGAAATTCCTTCCTTTCTGTGGGAGCAAACTGTTTGGAGGATGTAAAGCAGAAGCTAGAAGATCTCTATCAAGGAGAATTTTTGAAGATTTCTTTCCCTTCTGGGTTGATCAAAGAGTATGTCCGAGATGTACCATAAGCCTTGGAAAAAGATTCCAGGCCAGCTGTCAGTACAAGTTTCCAGTTGCTGTTTATTTCTAAGCAATACAGAGCAACAGTGCTCTGAGAACTATTTAATCTTCTTTTGGTTGCATGTCAGATTAAAGGGTTAAGAAAGTAAACTTTGCTACTTTAAATTGATCTCACTTCCCCTTCCCCCTTTCAGAAATTATTTTTCATATAAAAATAACTCTTTCATGGATCCAGGGCAAAGAAAAGATAAGTGCCTTGAAAATCAGAGAATGAATCTAAAAAAAAATCCACAATTAACTTCTTATTTTATTAAAGTAGTGTATCAAACACTTAAAAGTAATTAGATTCACAGAAATAATCTTACTGTATTGTTAAAATGAGTTAAATGTGTGTTTGGAATGAAAAATAATTCCATGCTTTCCAGGCTAAGATGTTACAGTAAAAGAATGAAAGACTGAAAATATGCATATACTTGCTTCCATGTTTAACTTCAAATACAAGGGAAGCACATGTACTTAATGCTCACCGCAGTTTGCAGGATTATACGAAAGTACAGCTGGAAGTGACCTTACAAAGTTATCTAACCCATCCCCTTGGTTAATGGAGGATAATTCCTGACTAAACCATCCCAGCCAAGTGTATGTCTAACCTGCTTTTGAAATTTTCTAGGGATGGATATTCCACAACTTCTCTAACTAGCCTAGGGGCGGGCAATTATTTCAGTTGGAGGGCTGCTTAATGAATTTTGGTGAGGCATCAAGGGCCACAAGGGTAGCCCCCATGCCCCCGGCAGGTGTCCCGCCCTCTGGTCACCACCTTGTGACTGGAAGTCCTGCCTCCTAACTCCTGACCTTTGCTGCTGGGAGTCTTTCCCCTTCCCAGGCAGTAATCCTTTTGGGGTGGGGGGCAGTTTGCTTGTATATTGTGTGTGGAGGGGTGGGGGGTGTGGTTGGGGGGAATGTGTGGGGTGTGGGTATGGTGCAGGTGCAGTGTATGGGGGTGTAGGAGGTGTGTGTGTGCTGTGAGAGATATGTGTGGATGTTGTTGATGTGTGGGGTGTGGGGGAATTCTGTGTGGGGGGGTATGGTGTAGGTAGGGTGTGTTTGGGGTATCATGTGGATGTATGTGGGACTGTTGGATGTGTGTATGATGAGGGGGTAGGGTGTGTGAGGCGGTGTGGGTGCATGTGTAGGGAAGTGTAGATGTGGGATGTGTGTGTGGTTGAGATGTGGGGTGTGTTGGTCGGGTGTGGGTATGGTGGGGGTCAGGGTGTGGGTGTTTGTGTGTGGGGTGTGTATAGTAGGGTGTGTGGGATGGTGTCGGGTGTGTGTGTATATGGAGGGGGGTGGGGTTTGTGAGTGTGTGTGAATGCATGTGTGTAGTGTGGATGGGTTGGGTGTGCAGGTGTGGGGACTCCCCCTTGCCTGCTTTTTGCAATGCATGAGCAGGACCAGAGTGAGGTGCCAGCAGAGCTCACCCCGCTCCCCTCAACACTGCAGCTTCCCCTTCTTCCCTGCTGCCTGGAGCACTGCAGCAGGGATAGGAGGAATAGCTGGAGACTGGGGGAGCCCAGCAGTTCGCTGGACAGTGGCAGCAGCAGGAGCCCTGCTCAGAAGCTGTGCCTGCTGGTGGGGGAGGCTGGGAGCACAGCACATATTGCTTTGGTCAAGACTAAGCTCTAGGCAGAGTATAGCAGGGGCAGCCATGGGCAAGGCTGGATACAATTCATTGGTGGATGCCTACTTGTGGGCTAGATCCAATCATTTGGCTATATCTTGCCCACCCTTAAAGTAGCCTGTTCTAATGCTCGACCATTCTCATAGTCATAAAGTCATAAAGTTCCATCTAATATCCAACCTACATTTCTTTTCCTGTAGCTTGATGCCATTTCTCCTAGTCCTGTCCCCTATCACTAGAGAATAATTCATCTCCATCCTCTCTATCATCACCCTCCAGGTATTGGAAGATTCATCAAATCCTACCCTGCCTTCTACCTCCTCCATCCAGTCTTTTCTTCTCCAGACAAAATAACCCTAGCCTTTGCTTATAAGTCACACTTCCCAGGCCTCTAATATTTTTTTGTCATTCTCTGCTGCAGTCTTTCCAATCTGTCTATATTTCTTTTGCCATAATAGGCCCAAAACTAGATACAGTACTCTAGGTTAGGCCTACCCAGTGCTGAATAGAGAATTGCCTCACTTGATTGGCAAGTAGCACTCGTGTTAGTACATCCCAGTATGCTTTGGCTTTTTTGCAGCAAGAGCACTCTGTTGGCTCATATTCAGTTTATGGTCTATTGTAATCCCCAGGTCTTTTCCCGCTGTACTGAAGCCTAGCTAGTCATTCCCCTGTCTGTATTTGTTCATGAATTTATTCTGAAAAAAGGATAGCCAATGTCTCCAAAATTACTTCAGCCAATTCCTTCAGCATGTTAGGGTTCATCACATCCAGCCCTCCCAAGTTGAAAGCAGACTGAGTGCTGGCTCTGAATGAGAGTTTAACCTCAGTAAATAAAAAGACTTGATTTTAAGACTCAATCTTAAATTAATAAAACCATGTCAGTTTTGCATAATTTTTAATACAAAATATATTGCATGTTATAAATAACCATACTGCAACTGTATTAATATTCATATTTTTATCTTCTTTTTCTATATTTTTAAAAGTCAATATAACATAAAATTCTATTTTCAAAAGTGATTAGAAAAGCAGTTGACAGTGTTTTCTGGTAGCAGGCTGGAATAGCTGCAGACTGGATCCAATGGTTCCATGGGCCAGATCCAGCCCCCAGGCTGTAGATAGGCAACCTCTGGATTTTTGTAGAAAAAAAACCCTGTAATAAGTAGAGGTGCACCGATACACTAGTTTGATATCGGCTCAGCACTGATAAAAAGAAAATTGTCTGCATCAGAAATCAGCTTAATGTGGCTGATAATGTAACCAATAAATGGCCAGTGCATGTGCACAGCTGCAGCGCAGCATATAGGAGGTGAGGAGCACAGCCCAGCATTTGGAGAGCTGTGTGCAGCTGGTAAGTCTGTAGTGATGGAAGTGGATGGGGGAGGGAAGAGGTGTGGGGCAGGGCGCAGATGAAGGGCCCTGTAATGAGGGATGGAATGGGGCTGGGGCAGGTCCTGCCCAGCTGGGGCAGGGCAGGGTGAGGTGAGCTACAATGAATTTTGGAATGGCTGCAGACCCCTCCCATAGCTCCCTCCCAGCACCACTGCCTCCCACCGCAAACTCAGCCTGGCCAAGCCACCCCACACTGGGAAGAGCCCAGTGCAGCCTCAGACCCAGCTCACAGCAGCAGCCCACCCTGCTCAGATCCGGGGGCACATGCCCCCCTGTGCCCTCCTAGGATGTGGGCAGTGGTAGGGGCACACCACCCTCCCCACATCTCCTGGGATGAGCTGCAGCTCCATCCCATGCCCCACTCCACCCCAGCTGGGCAGTGCCTGTCCCTGACCCAGCCCCACTCCCTCTCTCACAGCAGGGGCCTTGATCTGCACACCCACCCCTTCCCTCTCCCCTTCCCTTCAACCACAATGGACTTACCAGCTGCACAAAGCTGTCCACACTGTATTAGAAATCAGATCTGTATTGGCCAATATGCCTTCTTAAAAATCAGCTATCAGTATCAGCCCCAAAAATCTCTATCGGTGCACGCTTAGCAATAAGTAATTGATGGTTAGATTTGTCTTTAACCCATGACAATGTATGGTTAATAGAGGGCTATGTAGTGGTCTGACAAATGGCAAGGGCCATGAATGGCAGGGCTTGGAGAAATCAAGTGGGGCTAGCAGACCCTGTGGGAGGCGTTTGAGGGATCAGGGTGGGCTCTATAGAGGAGTTGGTGGGGTCCAGGAGGGTTTGATAAAATTGTGGTGTGGGGATAATGGAGTCCATGGTGGGGTTGGGGAGGCTGGCAGGATTAGAGAGGCTCTCTGATCCTGCTAAACACTTCCCCAGATCCTTGAAGCCCCATCCCTGATACCATTGAGCTGCCCCAAATCCTGCAAACTGCTTCCAGGTGGTTTTTACCAATGTTCACTGGTCCCAGGAGCCTGATTGAAGTAAGTTAGGTGGGGGCGTGGGCAGATTAGGGGTGCTGGCTCCTTCATAGGGCAGATTTGGTGGGATTGGGGGAGCTGTCTCTCCCCCAGGATCAGGGTCTATTCTCAGACCTTTGACTCTCCCCACCCCCAGGCAACGCTCCCCCGGTGAACAACACCCCGCCCCCCAGATCCTACCCACCCCTCCCCTTACTCCAACTTACTTCCATCAGGCTTGTGGGATTAGAGGGGTTGGCATGCTCAGTGGGTAGGCTTAGTGGTCTACAGAGAAGGTCTGTCCATCTGGGGATGGGAGGAGGGGCTGCAGGAGCTAAAAATAGCCCCATGCTGGGGATGGTAGGAAAGGCACAGCCTCTGGGTCTGCACTGGGAACATGTACAGAAGTTCACTTAAATTGGTTTTACTGTACCTAATCTAAATTAGACTGGGAGTACCTTTATGTGCATTAATGTGCTTTTCCTAATATGCATTACATTTAGTACCTCCAATATGAGGTACTAAAAAACCATGCATTAGGCTGTGCAGTAGTGCAAGCACATGCTTTTTAGGTGATGCTTAATGCATGGTAGCCTATTCTACTGCACATTAGCATATTAGCATTTTTTTTACATACCACTTTAATGCGCAGTACAATAAGCCACTGCACATTAAAGTGCACATGTAGATGCACCCCCTGTCTGCAAGATAAGTCAATTTAAATTAGGTTGGCCATTTTTTAAACCAGTCTAACTTTCCTGAACTTTTGTACAGTTCACATTTTGATCAACCTAATTAGGGATCTAAGTTTAAGGTCTGCACCAAGGGTGAGCTAAGTGTGATCAGATGGCCATTTTTAATGTGATCTAGCCTCCCCCTAACCTCCCCAAATCTAGCCACAGAGAAGAGGTGTGTGGCAGCAAGGTAAGTAGATTGTTCCAAAATTAATCTACATGGATTATACACAACAACCACGTAAAAGTTAGTGCGTATAAAATGTGCATATTCTGCAATTCATAATTATAGCATATTCCATAACTAGGTAACTGGTTTTATAAAATGGACATACACAGGAAGAAAGTGGCAGTGGCAGGCAATAAAACTTTGTGATGTGTTCATTAAAACCTTAAATTACATTCTCACATATTTTTACTTCAGGTTTTTTCTTATCCTTTCCTTAGTCAATATGTGATAAAGATCTTTTACAATACCAATATGGATTCCTCCTAATATATAAGAATATATATTACCTAAGATCCTTATGCTCAAGGTGTTAGGATTATAGTTAGGGTAAGCATTTCCTAGAAGAGAGAGAAAAAAGATGCATCTCATTTTACTTGGATTTTAATAAAAGTAGATAATTTTGTTCATTACATTTTTTTCAATATGTTTCCTTCCTAAATGACTTGGATTTTGACTGATAGTTTTTAATTGTTCAACTTCTGCTATAAATGCTAATAAACATCAGCTGCTTCTTTACAGAGGTGAAATGTTCATGTCTGGATCCATCTGAACATCCTGGATCCTGAACATTGCTGTCCTTTTTAAGGGGCATTTGTTATCTGTTTTTCATCAAGATCTGTTCATTTCATTTCTGATAGGCTGATGATAATCTTCTGAAAGGAATAGTAGAGAAATATAAATTAATTATGATGGATTGGTACTTAAATATCACACCAAATTTGAACAAATGAATTGTATCTATCAAAGCTGAACAGGTGTGCCATATGCAAACCCCTTCTAGTACTGCTCTATTGTCATAAATTTATTATGTATCCTTAATCACATAATTTTTTGGGCTCAGTCCTGAATACTTCATTTTTACAATCTGACTGATTTGAATGAATGTTTTGTGTGTGTAAAGATTTCTAAACTGTGCTCTTTCTGTGGTGTGCTTACTATTTTTAACTAGGCATAATTATGCCTGCAGAGATGCTGTTATACCTGTTTTTAAAGTGCTTTGAGATCCATGGCCAACAGGTGCTTCTGAAATATAAAATGTCATTCATTTGTTGTGGTTAGTGGATAGGTATTATACCTGTTCTTTAAAACTTCTGTAAGACCTGGACATTTTGAAGAATGATAGGCTAACAGGCTGTAATGAAGGGACCTCTCTAATGTACTGAGTGCCCGCCTTGCTTCGAATATCCATTCGTGCACTGCCCTAGTACGTGCACCTGGTGGTGGGTGCGGTGAGGGTTCATGTGACCACTGAGAGAGGGACCTTGATCACCCTGGAGGAAGCCCCTAAACTCACCTGCCATGACTTTGAATGTATTTCCAGTGGAGGGGTCTTCTTCTGTAGGTCACTACAGGGTTGGTCACTCTTCCCGGCAGATATTCATGGGGCTCCACCTCCCCTATACCCCTTCCTCATGCCAAACTCTGGCAGGCCACTTTATGTTAATGCGGCCATCCCTCCAGTTTAGATGACCTTTGATCTTCACGCCCTCTTCAGGATTGGTTATTAACTTCATTTCTTTGATAGGCTACAGGCTTAATGGATAAGCTCGTCTTGTCTATCTTCCCCAACATCAATGGCTAATTGCTGAGCCTCGTGATCCCTCTGGTGGTATGGTGTTGGCCAGCTCCCCCTCAAGGCAGACCTAACCACTGAGGCACCCAAGCACTAAAACAAAACCAAAAAAACCCCAGACCACTACTGCCACACAGAAGACCAAATACAGCCCAGTAGCAACTAAGGAGAAAAAAAAGGTTTTTTAAAGAAAAGGATAAGAGGGCAGACAGAATGGAATGAGATCAGGATCCACTACTGCTTCCCTCCTTCTGCCCTAGAGCTTGAGCCAGATGACATCCCCCAGCGCTGCTCCACTCTGTGCTGTTGTTGGGGTATCTTCTGCCTTACCCCAGGTCAGCCTTCCTCCATGGCTTGGTACCTGTGACAACCCAGAATAGGAAGCCTGCACCGTCTCCGGGTCTGCTATGGCTCCTTCGGGAGTCAGGTCATCCCCTGGATGCTGGTGCTGCTCATGACCAGCACCGGATTTATTCTCTGCCGCTCAGGGTACCTCTCCTCAAGCGTAATCTGCCCCTTGTACCAGGGTTGTTTGTTGCCAATGCAGAGAGCCTCTGCAGCCTCTGCTGCTGCTCTCTGGTCTGGATTCTTTCCTTCATGCCAGCGCTGTCTGTCACCAGCGTGAAGAGCATCCACAGCCACTGCTGCCTCTTCCACTCTCCCCGTTTCTGTTCCAGCACTCCCTTTTATCTTCGCTGGCTGGTGATTGCTCCTGATGTCACCTGCCAGCTCCAGCTCATAGGCACAGCTCATGAACCGCACGGGCTTTTTTCTTTGTTCTTGCAGCATCTGATGTCCTGCAGCCTATAAGTAGTTTCCTTTTTCCTGGTTTTTTCCCATGGGGTGTGCCTCTGTCCCAGGGTCCCCCAAGGGAAGGGTCTCCAGCTCCCCGGTGGTTGTGCCTCTGGGACATACTGCTTTTGTGTTACTGAGTTGCAATGCAAAATTATGTGATACAAAGAACTTTGGCACAATTTTGGTTGTGTAAATGGAAGTTCATTCTGCACAGTCTGGGACTTCTGTATCATGTAAAGAACAGTTAATTTCTCTTGAAGTATATTTGCATTGTATCACCCAGAACCACACATTTGAGCAATCCCATCAGAGATTCAGTATAACCTTTTTTTGTTATTATGTATGCTTGTAAGTTTAGCACTCTGCTCTCTTTTATTTGTGAACAATTAAACTTAGAGTTGATACATGAATATAAAATAAATCTACTATATACAATGTACAATCATATGTACATAAACATATTGTACATAATTAGAAAATTAAAAATGATTATAACATTTATAAATGTGAAACATAATTGTAGCAATATAAATTACATTTAATTTATATCCCTGTAGCAATATGCATGTATTTATAAATGTTTCTCTATTTATCTATTCTTTATTTATCTATTCTGGATTTTTATTTCCAAAACATCAGATGTTTTCCAGACAATATTTAAAATGGCTGACAGCATTTTTTATGTCTAAAGATGTATAAACTAGGTTTATTTCTAAACATGGTCTTAGACATGCTTTTGAAGTTCATATGCCAATTTGCCTTCTGAAATCAATGTTGAAAGTAGAGGTTTATAAAGGAGATTTTTCTTGGACCATAAATGTCATATAGAAGTCCTAGTGCTGTGACCCATACATTTACTTTCCCAAGTAGAAGAGACATACATGGAGAAAATTATCTCAGTCTATTCCTTTATTTTGAGATGAAGAGCAAATACTCATATTTTAAAACATGTAGAGTTAAGAAACGTTGGAAGCAAAAAACAAGAAATAGTATGTCTAATTTTTCTCCAGGATTCAATTTCCTCTTCAAACCTGTCATAGTTTATTTAAATTAATATAAGTCATTCCACATTTAATGACACCAGATATATCTTGCTTGAGTTAAATCACCTGCAATACAGATGAACCTCTAATGCATTCCAGAACAGTTCCAATTCTGGGGCCATTTTTAGCATCAGTGGTCAGATATTTGATTTGTCTCCCCAGTAAAGGAAAGGAACATCATTGAGATCTGTAGGGGATCAAAGAGGAAAATACTAAAAATTGCTGTCTACCGTGACTGATGAAAGTTAAGTGTTGCTCAGACTCATAATAAAGCTCAGGAAGTAACCAAAGCATTTGTGATAGGTTTGTTTAAGTAGACCTTGAGTAAAATGTATATCCCATCTGGCTTCTTTTTGAGACTGAAAATACCTCATTCTGAAGAAAAAAAGAGGTTGAAAACCATAAAAGGCCTTAAACAACTTAAGTTCTTCCAGTAGGAGTACTTTAAAATCTTTTTTTTTTCAGTATCTCGTGCCAATTGTGAGAATCTAAAATCAGTCCAAAATATTGACCATAGTGTAAAGTACTCTTGAATTTCTTGTCTTCATTTAAAGTTACCAACTACATTTCTAGCAAGCCACATTGTAATATATAACTTTTTTTTTCAGGACAGTCTTCCTATTTGGGCAAGTATTTGCATTATAATTCTAGGGAAAAAATATTTAACATATAAGGATTAAAAATATCTGATAATATGTAAGGAATGTCTTTCTCATTGGTACTTGAATGACCAGAGGCCTTCTTACATTTTTTAATACTGGGGGCTAATATAATATTCAATCTGTAACTGCAAGCCTTGTACTATACATTTTAGGGCTGTGTGAAATTTCAGCAGCCATTTCATTTCAGAAGTGTTTCAGGCCGTTTTGGAGTCTGAGACACCAAATCTGAATCGAAACAGAAGGCTCAGAAGCATCTTTGAAATGAAACAAGGCATCCAAAATGTTTCGGAAAATTTCAGTTTCAGAGCTGGGCTTGCAGGGAAACAGCTGTACGCTGCTGCCCTGCCGAGCGACTTGACTCCACAGGGAGCTGCGATCCGTGCCAGGGGTCTCCTTGCGCCTGCTGCCTGCCCTGTGCTGCCCTGGTGCCATGGGGTTGCACAGGGCGGGTAGCAGCAGCAAGGAGATCATGGTGTGAATCTATACTCCCTGAGGAGACAGCTCATGTGGAAGGGCAGAGCTGATCCTTGCCACATGACCTGGCTCTGCAGGGAGCAGAGATCTGGGGCTGCACGGGGTGGGCAGCAGTGGGAAGGAGACTCCAGCGTGAATCTCTGCTCCCTGCAGAGCCAGGTCATGTGGCAGAGCAGTGCTGGTCCCTGCCGCACAACCTAGCTCTACAGGGGGCAGAAATCCATGCTGAGGTCTCCTTGCCATCACTGCCCAACCTGCACAGCCCCACATCACCACAGCAGCGCAGGGCAGGCAGTGGCAGTGAGGAGACCCTGGCCTGGGTCTCTGCTCCCTCCGGAGCTGAGTTGCATGGCAGGGACCAGCAGGTTTGCTTGCTGCTCTGCACTGCTTCCCTGCACCATGTCCCAGCATGACAAGGATCAGAGATCTGCGTGGGGTCTTTTTGCCTGCATTGAGGGCAGTAGCCCTCCCCTGGATGAGCCACCCATGGCCCCATCCTGCTCCCTGCTGGGGCCTTGCAGCCCCAAGCTCCACTGGCTGGGTAGGTCTGTATGAAGCTTCCCTTGCAGCCTGTGTGAAGGAGATTTGGCTGAAACAAGGCAGGACAGTGATCCAAAACACCAAAATGAATCACTGTCCTCTGAAACAGCTGAATCTGAAACCGAATCAAAGCACAGCCATTTCACACAGCCCTAATAAATATATACTGCCACTTGCTTCCTAATATTTCTTTTTGGGGGGTGGAGGGATTCTGTTTTATGAAGGTTGTTCCTGACATTTTAGGAATTAATTCAGCTTTTCTCTGCTTTTTGCTTCTCAAGATTCCTTTGCTTAGACTTGTGGAAAAGAAGGAAATATATGTCTTTCTCTTTAATTTGTGATGGTTAGCTTTGAACCTGAACAGACCTCCATCTTGTTTCATGACCTTGGTGGTTGCTGAATTACATCAGAACTTTTTTTAGACATTCATACAAGCTTTTGTTTTGTTCCAGCTGCTTGTGCCCTGGATTAAAATTTTATATAACTCAGTTTAGTGCCAAACCGTGATTCTTTTCCTTGGTGTTTAATTGTACAGGCTTATAGCTACATAAGATATATATATGATAAGGCTTGTACCTAAATAAGATAGTTTACAGCATGCTAAACAGTTGATGTTATCTCTATATGACAGACTATAGAACCCTCACGAACATTTATTAACCCAAACCGACATGATCTTTCTTGCAAAGAGAATAATTTGGGAATATGTAAGTTTTTTTCTGTACCTGTTCAATAATTTTTAATGCCACTTCTCAGTTTCATTCTACGATGCCTGTGCAACAACTGTTTCACAAGTGTGACAGAATAGTCTGTCACAGGGACTAGGGAAATCAGCAGGGTTGTTTGATGTAAGATAACTGAGTAGTTGGCATTAAATTTAAGTTCCAAGAAAAATGCAAACTTGATTTCTCCATTATTTCTGAGCTAACAGATTAAATAAGAGGGGGCATGTCACTGGAGTTATTCTGGATCAGAAGAAAGTATAAGCATTTGCATTAGCTAGGAAGTTCCTTTTTAAATTATACAGAAGAACCTCGCTGGTCAAAACCTAGGATTACATTAGAGGCACTGAAAAATCATGAGATTCTTGGCTTAGATATTGTGAGAGGTTTTATTTTGCTTCATTTTATTTTTAATCAAACATATGAAGTCCTTTTGCCTTCTGGTTTCTGACCTTCAGGAGATTAGGAAAGGTTCATTCTGCATCCAGAGGGATTATCTTTTTTTTTTTAATGATAGTCAAGATTCTTTCCTATTCAGATGTATCCAAAAGTGGTAATTTTAAGAAAAACAACAAAAATTGTACAAACTCTTTATGAAACTATGAGTTGACAATACTGGGAATGTGTTAGGAGAGGAGCTGTGTTGGAGCTCTGAAGTCTATCCCAGGCTCAGAAGCTACAGTTAGTCTGGAGATCAAATGTACCAGAGGTATGTCCCAACTTTGAAAGACTTTTTATCCTAGAAACCTAATAAAG
The DNA here is from genome assembly GCF_001723915.1 of Gavialis gangeticus. NCBI lineage: Eukaryota > Metazoa > Chordata > Crocodylia > Gavialidae > Gavialis > Gavialis gangeticus. The sequence goes on along the minus strand of NW_017729027.1, from coordinate 22,819,852 downwards.
GCCTGCGCTACGCTGAAAAGCATTCTTTTTTAGCTTGGACTAAGGCTTGTTTTAAAATGACAGTTTTTACTTGAGCTGATAACTAGTGGTACTTACAGACGTAGAAGAAAAAAACAAAACAGTGCTTTACTTTCTGCTCGGCACACCCCTGTGCTGAGCACAGTGCATGTCCAGAAGAGGAATCATGTCAGTCTGACCTGGCTCACCCAGCATCTGTATAGCACACATGCTTCGGCGGGGTTTTTTGGCATTTTTATCTAATAGCTGATTGAATCGGCTATTAGATAAAAGCACCAAAAAGTGCTGATTGAATCGGCTATTAGATAAAAGTGACAAGAAGCCCCACTGAGTGGTGCAAGCTATACAGGCACTGGGGAGCCAAGACAAACTGACGTAATTCCTTCTCCAGTAAAGCGCTGGGAGTTTTTTGGGCCTTTTTCCATGCCTGTGTTGTTATGATTTGCTATGGGAATCTTTGTAACCTAAATTATTTCAGGTTTAGTTATGGCTTTACACTTGAACTTGCAGGGTCATGTCAATAATCAGCCTAATGAGAAAAATGGTATTCCTGAGTTTTGCTTCCATGTTCCTTTTAACAATTCTTTATTTTACTAATGGAACTTAGAATATTGGAGTTTTTGGTCCTGAACCATAGTATGAGGTGCACTTTTATATTGCCAAATCTGAAATAGTATAGCAAGTATTGCTGTACTCCATGGGTGTGTCCACACATGCAAGCAATT
>NW_017729027.1:22813861-22814109 GCF_001723915.1 Gavialis gangeticus | reverse complement strand
CCACCCCAGCCCCCCGATTGGTGCCCCACCTGGCCCCATCCCCCACCAGCTGCTGCAGCTCCCTGATGGCTGCCGCACCGAGCCACACCCCCCAATGGCTGCTTCACCCAGCCTCACCCCCCGATTTGCACCCCCAGGACAGCATGACTGTGGCTGCTGGGGCTGTCAGCCTGTCCTGCACTGTGTGGGTGGGGCCTTAGTCAGCCAGGTGGCAGCCAGACTGCTAGTAAGTGCTGGGGTGAGGGGGC
>NW_017729027.1:22808591-22808861 GCF_001723915.1 Gavialis gangeticus | reverse complement strand
AGAAAATTGTGCCACTTGGGGCAAAATAACCCTACCTGGCTTGTCCTGGATCTGTAGCCAGGGGCAGCTGAAGCCTGGGGCCAGCACCTGTGCTGTCCCCAGCAGTTTAAAAAGCTGTCCTGCCCTGGCCCCAGCAGCCCTGGCAAGTAGCTCAGGGCTACTCGCTCTCAGGAGCTTTTGCAGCCCAGCCAATTGGTACCTGGGGGCACTACCCCTTGTGCCAGATGGACTGCTGAAGCAGCCCTGAGAGTTCCCTGCACCCTCTACCCA
>NW_017729027.1:22808253-22808487 GCF_001723915.1 Gavialis gangeticus | reverse complement strand
GGGTGAGGGGGCAGGGATTGGGGGGTCTTGGGAGGTTGGAAGGATGGGGCCATGCAGAGCAGGGGTCAGCCTCGGGGGGGAAGCTGGTGGGGGCAGACACAGGGCAGAAAAGTGATCGGGGGCCTCGGGGTGGCTGGCAGAGGGAGGGGCCAGCTAGCACAGGGGTTGGGGGCCTCAAGGGGACTGTCAGGGGGAGGAGCTGGCCAGGGCAGCTGTCAGGGGGAGGGGCTGGCA
>NW_017729027.1:22802828-22803253 GCF_001723915.1 Gavialis gangeticus | reverse complement strand
ATGTGTGCCCCCTGCCTGGCCATCTGAGCAGCTATCACCTGGAAGATGGTCCGGGTGTGGTGGCCTGCTTTGAACTGTCAAAGCATGTCCTCCTGGCCCCATTTGGCCAAGAGGTCAGCCATAGCCAGCTGGGTCCAAAGTGCCAGCTCTGAGCAGGCAGGGTCCTGCCACTGGCCTCCCTAGCAGGAATTTTGGTGTTCCCTATTGGAAAACTGAAAAATCTCTGATAAAAAAAATGCCAAAGTCACTTTGTAAAATACCCTCAAATCCATGTTCTTCCGCAAGTAAAACAAAAGATCACTATAAAGAGAGAGAGAGAGAGATAGCAATCAGTTGGATGAAGTTTTATTGATATATTTTACAGTGTTAAAGTAAGTCTCTTATCATAGTAATAAAGTGAATTCTAAATACATGTCTCATGAATT
>NW_017729027.1:22798167-22801741 GCF_001723915.1 Gavialis gangeticus | reverse complement strand
GGTGGGGGAGGGGCTGACTAGGGCAGGGGAGGGGGGGCTGAGGAAGTGGGCAGGGCCATTAGAAGTCCCCACCATGGTCCCCTCCCCCCTTCTCCAGCCCCCCCGACCCCTTATTCACCGGCACTGGAGCCCTGGTGCTAAAACACGTGGCCGGCCAGGCTTGGTGCTCTGTGGAGCACCAAGCCTCTGGTTGCCTGCTCTGCTTTTTTAAACTTCAATTTTTTTAGACCCCTGGATATCCAACGGTATAATTTTCTCCCTGCGCTGCAAGTTTGCAGTGTATAGAACATTTTTTCTTTCCCACACGTGCCTGTTGCCCTGCCTCAAAGGGGTATGAGATGGGGCAAGAGGCATGTGCGTGCTCATCTGGACGTGCCCCATGAGTTTCACTGGAATGTAATATCTCACTGCAGTGTGTGCAAACTGACAACCTCCTAGATTTATTTGACTTTGTACTGTTATGTGTAAGAATTTTTCAGTTATCCCAGTGGTACTTGTATATGATCTTCTGCTATGAGTGAAAGGATTAAAAAATCACCTAGATCAAAGCTTGTAACTTGCAATATTCAGTCATGGGCAGCTGGCAAGAAGCTGGGAGACTAATAACTAGTATATGGCTCAAAACTTCAAAGAATCCTAGAAACAAATATGCTGTTAGGAAGTAGAGATTCCTGGATATGAATAAATATAAAGATTACTGTCTCATCCTGACAGCTTGTTAAATTATCAGAGCTTGATTATACATCATTCAGATTATAATTTCACTTTTTTCCACAGTTCATGTGTGTCATGATTTAAGCAACACACGTAATGAAAGGAGTGAGAGTTGGAAATCGCTACTTTTATACTATCTAGAAGCTTGGAATCTTACCCGTCAGAATGTATTAATCCTTTACTGGTGCTAACTTGATTCATGGCTAGGGCCCTACCTATAGTAAGAGAAAGCAGTTTTCTTGTTGTACTCACAGCATGCAAAGCCAATTTTTACAGCATGTTGCCTTGCCCCTCAGTACTGACTGATTGGGAGGAACAAGGGGCGACCACGATCTTGGCTGCTGTCCACTGTGCTGCAACACCAGCCAGTTCCTTCCCCTCCTGAGCAAACTATGAGGCCAGGCTGCAATGGCAGCTAGGACTGCTGGCTCCCACTGGGGAGCTAGCACTATTTTTATTAAGTTTCGTTATTTCGGTTGATTTCCTGAGAACTTGCAGTCCATGCCATTTTTCACAGTGATTGCAGAGATCATTGTTTTCCACTGTTTCCATGAAATTGTGGAACCTCAACTTAAATAGGTCCCTATCCATGGCTTTAGGCAAGTCACTTAACCTACTACTTCTGCCATCTGAAAAACATGGATAGCAACTTTACAGGAATGTTGAGAAAACTGATTAATTAGTCAACTGTAAAATGAAAACATCAGCCTTCTTTTCCCCCTAGCAACATAATAATTATGTGGGAGAAACAAAAATTGCATTATTCAGCTAAACTTATAGGATAAATTTAGATAAGCAGCTGTTACTGTGTCAGAATTTGATCAAGACACTATGGCTAACTCATATTTATACAATACTTTTCAGTAGAATTTTAATTAAGGATCCTGTGGTTTTATTTTGGCCTGATTTTATTTTCCCTCTACATATAGCTAGTGAATTGACTTATTATTAAATCTGAATCTACAAAAAGCATTAATACCAATTGATGTATAATTTTTTTCTCTTCAAGTTCCACATTCTAGTCTGGATCACTTCTCAGCCTGCTGCGGTCTCTTTTTTCCCTTGTCTCCCCATGAGTTAATAAAGAGTGACAAAAGCAAAGAAAGATATAAAATGCAGATCTTTTTTCTCTCTTTCAGTCAATCTATCTTCTATCTTAACTTTGTTATTAAGGCGTAGCAGTATAATTTTAGTTTTCATGCAGTTTTATGCAGTTAGCCTCCATGGGGTATTTTATTGCTGAAGTTAAATTAGGGTATTTTTAAATTAGCTAGCTGATGTTTTACTCTTCTGAATATCTTGCTGAATAAGAAATCTTTGAGAGAAACACAGAATGGTAAATCAATAATGAACACAGTTTTATTACTATTTCTTTTCTAATCACGATATATACTTTTTGCAGTGTGCATTAAACATTCAAGGCATATAATAATCTGCTCTTTTATTTTCCACCACTGTGGTCTTGTATTTCTTGAAAGAATTCTAGGAAATGCATTTGTCCCATGAATTGGAAAAGTTACTGTATTTAGGTACAAAAATGTGCATGTTGAGTATTGGGAAAGATAAGGTTGAGACAATTTGGGTAGAATGCTAATTGTATAAATATGGAAAATTAGTGCTAATTATGAGATGGCCAAGATATGTCTATTATTTTTTAAATTTGTAAATTAATTTTTATGGCAGTATTTACAAAGGGAAAATCTGAATTTATTTGCCAAAAATCACACAAACTCTATCAAGAATTCTGTTTCAGTGGAGCTAAATAAATGTGCTTAAACTTTCATCTGAACTGAGTAGTCTTGGTTTTCTTCTATTAATATTTTAAATGTGGATAAAATTCACTTTTTCTAGGACCGATGTCAAAATTTCATTCGTGAGTTCTTTTAAGATCCCCTTCTCTATCTGTAGTGTGTCTGTGCACATTATAATACTTAGAACGTTCCCTTCCTTTTTTTCTTTTCTTTTAAGATTTCTGATGCCTGCAGCATTGCATACTAGAACAATAAGCTGTCAAAGACTAGATAACCAATTTACGTGGAAAGTGAATTAATGCTTTTCTCATCTGACATTAATTTTGTTGGAATTGTGTCTCTAGTAGGAAATGTTGGCTTTTAGTGCAGAATAGTAAGAGTTACTTCTTTAGGCTCAACAGGCTGAAATGCCAAGTTTGAGAAGCCATGTCACCAGTGTGGCTGGAATATCAAGTGACAAGTCTAACAGGTTCTGTTACATGTATGGTTCAGCCCTGTGTGGAAAATAATAAGCACATTGAGCAGGCATTAACATTTGTGCTGCATTAATAAAAATTAATGTTGGAGGCATCTGTATTTGCATATATTTGTATAATATTTTATAGAAGCCAAAAACATATTTATCAGACTGTCACTAATATTTTGTGGTAGGTCCCCAATTTGCATACGATTCATGAGGACCTTCTCCGATTCTTGAATAAACTGTTTAGGTTAACCTCTGCCTAACTTTGCAATTTTACTAGCCTGACCAGTTGCCCTAAAGACTTATCTGTGTCCTGTGATGGGCCTGAACAGGAGCAGAAGGAACCTCAAGAGGTCATCTAGTCAAGCTCCCTGTTCAAGGAAGGTCACTTCTGTTTAAACCATCCTAAGCAAATGTTTGTCCAACCTGACATTTATAGCTTAATAACTCCCAGTGATGGAGAGTCCACAACCTCCCCAAGTAATAATTTCAAATATTTACCTAAACCCTAGTTAGAAAGTTCTTCTTAATATCTAAGGTACATTTCCCATCTTTCAAATTAAGACCTTAATATTTTGTCCTGTCCCTGGGGACACAGAGAAAAATTGACTGCCATCTTCAAAGACATAGCAATGCAGCTCTACAC
>NW_017729027.1:22788703-22793167 GCF_001723915.1 Gavialis gangeticus | reverse complement strand
TAGCTTAATAACTCCCAGTGATGGAGAGTCCACAACCTCCCCAAGTAATAATTTCAAATATTTACCTAAACCCTAGTTAGAAAGTTCTTCTTAATATCTAAGGTACATTTCCCATCTTTCAAATTAAGACCTTAATATTTTGTCCTGTCCCTGGGGACACAGAGAAAAATTGACTGCCATCTTCAAAGACATAGCAATGCAGCTCTGCACCCTGGGTAGCCTCAATGAATGTGCTGGCTGCCACCATGCAGAATGGGCAGTGCAATCAGGTACTGCTGTGGTGGTGGCTATTTCTGCACCCTTTCATAAAGGTAGCGTCAAGGGCTCCTGTCTTTGTTTTCCTCCTCAGTTACACGATTGGCCATCCTCTTTATCATAGGGAAGTAAAGCTGGAAGGGACATCAAAAGATCACCTAGTCTAACCAAGGATTGAACCTGTGACCTTGGTGTTATTAGCACCATGCTCTTATAGAGACCTTTTTTGTATTTGTAGACTGTTACTAAATCCCCAGTAGTTCTTTTCTTTTTCAAACCAAGTTTTTTCAGACTTTCCTTATATATCATGCTTTCTAGGCCTCTAATCATATTTGCTATTCTACTTTAGACTCTTTACATTTTTTCTTGATAAGCGATATTGGACACAGTACTCCAGCTGAGGCCTCAACAGAGCTGAGTTAAGGGGAATAATCATTTCCTATGACTTTCTTCTCCTGTTAACACATCTCACTATGCTGTTGGCTTTTTTGCACCAATATTACAATATTGACTCAAGTTCAGCTTGTTATCCACTGTAACACCAAAGTTGTTTTGGTTGTATTTCACTCTAGCCAGTTGTTCCTTATGTTATATTCATGTGTTATATAAAATGTACTTCCTAAATGCAGTACTTTGCACTCATCTTTGTTAAATTACATCCAATTTATTTCAGATTTTTTTTTTCCGTTTAGGTTATTTTAATCCTGATCTTGTTCTCCAAAATGTCTAGTATCCCATCCAGCTTGTGTCCCATGGATTTATTAAGTGTACTTTCAACCCCATCCTCCAAGTCATTAATAAAGATACTGAACAGTGCTGAACTCAGAATAGATCCTTGATACCTTTTGCCAGTTTGATATTGAGTTATAACTACTTTTAAGTACTTTTTATTTTTATCTACCCAGCTATATACTCCCTGTTTTTCATTAACTTACTTATGAAAATTCATGTTATGTTTATTAGTGTCTATATTTGACTCTTGAACCACTAGGCATTTTAGTTTCTACAGGCCTGTTACATTTTCTTTTTATATCAGCTTCATTATAGTCCTTGCAAGTTTACGTCATCAGGAGGCTGCGGCTTTTTTTTACACCACATTCTATTTATAGTTGCAGTTTCCTATTCTTTTGTTTGAACCTGGATGATACTACTGCTATATCAAGGGGGATTTTGTATTAAGGGGAATTTTTCCTCACAAGTGAGGCAGTTTGGAGATAAAGCAGTTCTTGATATCACAAGGCAGCAAAGGTCACTAGTAGAGATATATCAGATCTCAGATTTGTAACATCATCTAATTCTCTCTATCCAAACAGAACAACCAGTTGAACAATCCATCCCTGAAAAGTGTTGAGCATATTGTTTTAATCCTTCAGTTTCTACTGACTCCATTGTGTGCTGGATGAACTCTCTGGCAGGTATTTATGACCTACTTATGAAGATGGCCTAGGCAAAAGAGGCCATAGGCAGCCAATAAGATCTTATTAGCTTGGATGTCAGAGATAACCATCAGATTGTCAGGAGAACCTTCAGTTAAGCTGTAGCAATTTCAATTTGAAGTTCAACAACTCGGAAAATTCTTTTCAGCAAATAGATTATTCACCAAAAAAGATAATTATAGTTATAGTTACTCTGAAACTATTCGTGAATTTGAATCAAAATCACTGATGGCTTTAGAAATTTTTAGGGCTCAAGACACAGAATTATGGAAGTAGAATAGACCCTTTTGGTATTTTGATTAGCCATTCATATTGAATAAGGTAGATACAGTTTCAATCCTCCTTTTCCCTCCGCCACCCACCCTACCACTTGAAGGGATTTGAAGCTAAGTTCCATGTCCCAGGAGATTCTGGAACCAACATACTGTAGGATATCTTGAGGTGACATGCTTTCAATCTCTTCTATGGATGCTGCTGTATTTTACTTTACAAGGTTAAGTCAAATAATGACTGAGTCAGTACTCCCTGCTGAATGAAGTGGGTTTGAATTTTAGTCTTCCAACTTCCAGTTGAAAAACTTAACTACCTAGTAATGTGGTATTCTAAAATGGAACTTATTCAGTCATCAGTATAGAGACATGGCTGAGCACCTGGGGCACAGTGGAAGTAGTGGTTTCCAGTTGGCACTGTGATTTTGCAAATGTGAACGTGTGGTTGCTGGCAGCAGCTGCTTTTGTTTTTTCTACCCCCACCAAGTCAGCCCCTGTAACCCCCCCCAAGTTACACCACTGCTTTCAGTCTCTTCTGTAGAAGCTGTTATACTATAAAATACTTAAATTCATGGAACCAGTGACTAGGCCCCAGGTGTCCTTCTTCGTAGGTGAGTGCTCTGACCAATGAGCTATAGAGTCATACTCATTTGTGCTCTCAGGCTGAGTGAATATTTAATTGAACCATGCAAAATGGAACAGCTTCAACTTGAGACCTGAGCTATTCTCTATAATACTGGTCCCTCTTTGCTGTAGCAGAACAACTTTAACAGCTGCAACAAGCACAGGAGGCCAAAAATTGCAGCTGAGGATCAGTGGCTACAAACAAATGTCACATTTTTTTCCCAGGAGGAACCATTTTTATCCTGGGATAATGTGTAGTTGTTCAGGTGTCCATGTCTTCCTCATGACCATCCCTAAAAGTGTTCGTAGATAAGAAATGCTAATGCTTTGTCTGAGGACATAGCATATCTGAACACTTGTCCTGGGATCTCATCATTTAATCAATAGGAAAAAAAGCAACAGTGCATTCAGTTGCTCACTAAACTCTGAGTGGAAGAGCAATGTGTGTACGCTCTGATCCCAGAACTTTTCTGTTCTGGAACAGACATAGACACAAATTGTCCCTGAACAAATGCAAAACCTGTTTCTAACCATTGTAGTACATGTATGCCATGTACTTTCTTTATTTTATTTCTTTTCAGACAAGGCCTAAGTGCAGACATTCAGGGAGATTAGGAGGAGGTTAGATTCTGTTCAAAATGGCCACCTAATCTAAAGTAAGTCAGGATGGGGAGACTAGCAGGGAAGACTTGAGGGAATGGGGGTGCAAACAGGCTCGGGGGGGATCCATGGAATCTCCACAGAAGAGATGGGTGTGGCAGGCAGCACCTGCAAGAGTGATCGGTGGGATCAGGAATACAGGCAATGTCCATAGGGAATGGTGGGGGAGGGACAGGCAGGATCAGCAGGAGGGATTGGAGGATTGGGGGTTTGGGTGGCATCCATGGGAGGGATTGAGGGGGATGGGACATGCAGCATCCGGAAGAGTGGGGAATTGCTGGGCTCCAGGTAGGTCTGGCAGGATCAGGGGGACTTGCAAGGTCCACAGGCAGGCTTGGGATGGGGGCAACGACAAGAGGCTATTTTTAGCCCTCTTAGTCCCCCTGTTGAACCTTCAGCACAATCCCTCGTGCCCCTGTCTTCACTGATACTTACTTGCTCAGCTGTGGGCAGCAGCAAACAATGATAAAACTGGTAGTACCCAGAATGGCTTGTGGGATAGGGCATTTGGGAGGGGGTGGGGCTGGCTGGTCCACAAGGGGGAGGGGAGCGGTGGAGAGACCTACAAATAGCCTGGTGGCAGATGGGGGTGGGAGGTGAAGTGAAAGGTGTGGTCCCAAGTCTGGGGCCAGAAGCTGGCCTTTCCCAGGCCTGGGGCTGGGCTGGTAAGTGTACTGAAGTTCCATGCCCTGGTCTAACTTAGACTGAATAAATCTGATGTTACATCAACTCCCAGGTTCCACCATTTGTAGACCAGTTTTTGTGCCCAGAACTTCTGTACAGTTACAGGTTTAGATTGATTTCCAATTGCTTAGACCAGGTCTGAATGCAAGGTCAGCACCAGGGTGGACTAAGTTAGATCAGGTACCTATTTTGAACCTGATCAAACCTCCTCCTAATCCTGCCCTCCACCCTCGCCGAATGTCCGCAATTAGCCAAGGAGTCTAAATGGCATAAAATATCCTTCATATGGTTTCTACCATCTCGGGATCACTCTAACACTGGGTTGATCCTCTGTATTATTTGCATCAGTGTTAATACCAGGTTATTTTTGTGGCACAACATATTCCTTCAGAGACTCTGGCTCACACTGTTTAGTAAGTTTCTAAAGTTTGTTCATGCTTTGATGTATTAAATAAACGTCAAAACAAAATTTAAGGGATTACTAAACCCATGACAGGAGTTTCATAGTTTCATAGTTTGTAGGGTTGGAAGGGACC
>NW_017729027.1:22785117-22786299 GCF_001723915.1 Gavialis gangeticus | reverse complement strand
GGAGGGTAAGTTCCTTTTGCTTGTTTCCCATACTACGAGCATAGCTCATAAATCCATATTTGGAAAGTCTTAATTAGGGAGGAGAATCCAATTATTTCTAATTTGCCTGGTTTATTATGACCATTTAAACACAAATATTTGCCCAGTTACTGTTTCTCTAGATATGAGATGTAAGTATTTTTTCTTTGTTCTTGTGCCTCGGATTTCTTTTACTTAGTTGCATATTGTTCTCTCATTTTTTTCCTTCACTCTTACATATGTTGTTTGACAGTCAACATTTCTAGTGGTTCTGCTTTACCTGCTTGTTACTAATTCTCAACAAAATAGTGATAGCTGTCTTCTTTCCCCCTTCCTTGTTTTTTTTTTTGTTTACAATCACTCCTATGTGTTTAAAAGAAATCCACAAATGTTAATTGACTGGTAAACAAAATCTTTAGTGAACCAAGGTAAGAGCAAGTATATGGTGCTGTTTTCATTAGCATTCATGTTCTTGAAATATTGAAATTTTTTTTTCCTTTAATATTGTTGGAATTCCATTTTATACTATGTTAGCTGCTTAACAGTTTCACTTAAATCTCATTTTCAGTGTCAATATATCATTGACCTTCACCAAACACACCATTTTAATACCTAAGACATCAAAATGACATGTTCACAATTTTGCTTAGATTTTGTTTTATTTCATAGAGATTAATGTCAACAAAGAATTATAGAATATTAAGAATATTGCTTTGAAGCAATACAAATTTCAGTAAACTGCTGTACTACTATCTCTCAGCCATTGTAATAATTAGGAAAATAGTTCTCTCTGCCAATAAAATTATTGCACTTCCTACACAGACCTCTAATTTGGGCAGAAATTTTTAATGGTATTTATAGTGACATGGACTCAGATGATCTCTGAGTCCATTATCTCAGATGGTAAAGATTTTGGTCTCATTTAGAAAAGTGCTAAGGCATGTGCTTAACTTTAAGCACAAGCATCAGTCCAATTTGACTTTCATGGAACTTAATCATGTGCTTAAGCAGCTTAATGAATTGGGACCCTCTTCATTAATGATCCAAGCCAGATCTGAATCTGCCATCTGGAAGTGGAAGGCAGCATACATATTACCTGTTTTTTAAGTTTTTTTTTTTTTTTCCTGACACGCTGCCTGCTCCAGCTGCACTTTCTCCACTGAA
>NW_017729027.1:22779812-22780117 GCF_001723915.1 Gavialis gangeticus | reverse complement strand
TCATTAAAGGGACACATTCTGCACTCACTCACATGCACATAGGACCCAGTAATGGGAACTGAACATGAATGCACAGGTAAAAATAAGGGCAGAATTTGGCCTAAATGTAGTAGTTAGAGACTCAGTGGACGAGTCTACACGTTTCATTAGGGGGCAGCAATAAACTGCCCCTAATTGCTCTGGAGTTGATTGCTCCTGGGAAGCTCCTGGGCATGCATCTGCATGTGCATGTGGACTTCAGGACATTGAGCTGGGTCTCAGCAGCCCTGGCTGGCAGAAGGTCCGGGAAGGCTCAGCCTGCCAGC
>NW_017729027.1:22759702-22774812 GCF_001723915.1 Gavialis gangeticus | reverse complement strand
TCTGCATGTGCACGTGGACTTCAGGACATTGAGCTGGGTCTCAGCAGCCCTGGCTGGCAGAAGGTCCGGGAAGGCTCAGCCTGCCAGCCCAGGGCTGCTCTGACTGGGCTCAATGTGCTGTGAAGGCGCTGGCTGGGGCACAGGTGTGCTTGACCTGTGCAGTAAACATCTCATGTACATGTACCCTATAGAACCAGTTTCAGTTCCCTCTTCCTCTGTATACCTTCACTGGATCACTCAACAAACCAGTTTAAGCCTACTTCATCTGCTAAGATAGTCATGCTCACATTTGCTCTCACTCCTTCCATGGCCCTAAGAAACAAGGTAAATTTAACCTTTGATGGGTTCTGTATTGCTGCAGACTGGCTTCTGGTACCCAAGCCAGTGCATTTTAATTTAGTTACATATCTTTACACTGCATTGCAAATGGCAATATAGAGTAGGATTCACAAAGAGAAACAAGGATCCACAAAAGCTAAAACACTTAGCTATGTAAGCTGGTCAATGGGATATGCTAAGGAGAGAAGTGAAAAGCACTATCCTTCAGTGGTAGTTAGGGACCATTTCTGCACAGGATTCTCAGCCAGAAAGTTCTCCCTGAGTTATGTGCCTAAGCCAAGACAGGCATTTCCTTGGAAAAAGTAAGCGGACCTACCCTGTTATAACCAATAACTAGAGCCCTCACTTGGGAAGTCTTTTTTCAGATTTTTCTTCTTTTTTTTTTTTTGGAAAGTGTTTCCCATGAGAATGCCTTGAGTCCCTAACTGGCCAGACAGTTGAATATTCTGGACAGTCTTTTATCAGGCTTTCCCTTTGCCGTTGTTCCTCTTTCTTGGGATTTGAACCTGAGTCTCACGCACCCCTCATAAATATCCTGACACTTGGGATAGAGAGTTGATATCTCACTTCTCTCTTTCTAGCCTAATTATTTGATAATGTATGCATGGTACATAACAACATACACATAACAGGATTTGTACCATTTTAACTACACCAGTACAATACAAGCAGTACTAATGTTATGGGTAGATCAGAACTAAACATTTACAGGATTATCTCTGATTAAGAATGCATTGCATTGAAAATCTTATCTGAATCTATCCTAGCCATGCAGTTGGTCCAATAAAAGAGATCTCCAACAAAAATATGCCTCTTGCATATTTCACGGACCATCATGACTACAACATCACTACAAAACTACAGGATCCTCTATTCTTCAGTTGCAAATTATTTGTAAATGAACTTCCTTTGTATACTCAAGGTGATCTCTCCAGTCAGGGTTTGCAAATCAATTGTGGAATAGTTTATGCTGCTACTGTTCATACTGCAATTTTCTTCTGATAAATAACAAGACTTCACCACCAAAGAATGTTAATTCAGCAATTTTCCATGAAATAAAAGAGCAAAAAAATTGAACCTACTAACATTAACTGCATTCCTTCAAGAGATATTAGTTAATTTTCAATCTTTTCTTATAGATAAGAATGCTGAAAGATATATTGATACCACATAAACAATTGACAGGAAGTTTGTGGTACTACATAAGCTTATTATTAGTTCTGCACAATGAGCATTTGCAAACACCTAATTTAGTACACATTTATTTGTTGGTGAAATGTAGCATATTAAAGGATGTATTTTTCCTCAAGATACAGTTTTGGCTGTACCACAACGTAAGTTGTACTGTATGCACATCAAGAACAGAGTAAACTCTTAGGTTCTGCATTATGAACAAAGGTGTACTTTTTGGCTTATTAAATAATAACAAGTGAATGTGTTTTAATGACTGGTCTACTGAATAAATAATAGTAGTGAGAGAGAACATACTCAAATGAGTCATTTTTGTTCACACCAGAAGTCTGAGAAGAGAAATTCAGTTCTTCATAAATCTAAAATGTTAACCCAGTTAACAGATAATGCATTTAATCTGCCAGAGAATTTGTAGCTGAATGCGCTTGATAAAATCAGTTTTCTAATAAAGAAAAATTAAGGTAAGTAAAAAAAACCAATGGATACAAACATGAGGTAATTATATCTGATGAGATAAGGAAGACCTTTATAATGGGATAATGGGAATAATTATATACAGCTTATATATAAAAAAAAGTTTCCAGGAAATCTTTACTGTGTTAAGCAGTCCATGAAGTTAAGTAAAATTTTAAGTGAATTAAAATACTAAATTCTAAAATGACTTAGGGCTCTAAGAGCCAGAACCTCCTCCTATATATAGAAAGCAACTGAGAGAATGCGGCATTGTGCACATTGTTCTGCAGCACCATTAACAAGATGAAGAGGCAAAGATCAGTAATTCATAATTTCATAATTTAGACCAGCAGCCAGTAACCTTTCCAAGCCACAGGCTGAAAAACACAGTTCTGGTCCAGCACAAGCCAGGGGCTTCCACAGTGTTTCAGTAGTTGGGGAGGCTTTTTCTGCACCTGAGCCAGGGCTAAAGCTGGGAGCTGCACCCATGCTGCTACCACTTCTGTACCACAGCTGGGAAGCAGGGTGGGACGAAGAAGAGAGGGGAAAGCAATGGCAGCATTAACTCAGCTCCTAGATGCCAGTCCCTGGCACAGTTTCCCACTAGTTGGAAGCTGTGCCCTTGCCCCAGCTAGAGGGAGGCTAAGGGTGGGTGGAAGAAACAAGGCAATGGCTTCCAGCTCTATGGCATCTAGAAGTTGTCCAGCCTTGGGGCAGCTCCTCACAGCATAGTTCTGGTGTGGGTTGAGCACCAGAGTGGGCACACTCAAGCACGGGCAAAGACCCAGGCTGTGCAGGCTGGGTCCACTGGCTCAGCGGGTCAGATCCAGTCCACAGACCATTTGTTGCTGACCCCTGATTTAGGTCCAGTCATGATATACTGGAAAAGTTTACGCTTCCACTGAAGTCACTGGGGCTTTTATCTATAAAGACTGAAGAATTTAGTTCTTCTTCCAGAAAACAAGCCAAAACAAAAATCAAAATGTTAACATTTGTATACTGCCAGGGCATGAGCCCACTCCAAGCCAAACTCACAGCCAACAAACTGTCCCTACAACTCTTGACTCTTAGAAGTTTACTATAAAAATCCTACAAATTTCCACAGGTAAAGAGGTAAGGAGGAACAGCAATGCCATCAGTGCCACAGGCCCCTGCAATGTCAAGGATTTTGTAAAGTAAGATGTACCATGGCACATGCTAGAGAAGAAAGTAAATCCCTTCAAAGATCCTTATGAATCTGAGCCTGGGAAATACTGCTTCCTGACATCAAATCTGGTAATCATATGAACTCTAAGTTGTGGATGAATATTGTCAATCAAAAAACTCAATAATCTATTTAATTGTTAGTTCAGGTCCAGTCTAATTATGTTCTTCTTGTTTTCAGAGCAGGTGAAGGAAAAATTGCTTTTTAGATAGGGGGACAGAAAGAGGCATATTTAACCCACTGAGAAGTAATTGGTGGATTCAGATGGAAATAGCAGAGAAAGCAATCATGGCAACAATTAGGGAACAGGCTATTTCTGTATCAAACTGCAGAAATATAAAGATATAGAGCCAGCAGATGAGGCAACTATCTGTGTCCTTCAAAGACAACTTCAGAAAAAGTGTCTGTGTAGTTCCCTTCTGTCAGTGGAGATCACAGGGAATAGATAAAAAAAAATCCCTTTAAAGAAATCTGACAGCTGAGAGTAACAAGGAATAGCATTTGTTCCATTAGTATAGTAAGATGAGCTTAGGTGGTTGGGAACAAGCACCTTGTACATAAACCTATTGCAAGATAGTTTATTGAGTCTTCTGGGACAGAGGGAGGTAAGGTATAAATGTTTGGATGAAATAGTGAAATACAGCTGCTTGTGGAACAATATTAAAGAGTAGGCATGTCTACACATCTGCATTTAATGTGCATTAGCCCAATTTAAGGTGCATTAAAGGCATGCGTCTACAGATGCGTGCCCTTAATGTGCCTTAAAAATGGTGATTGTATGCTATATGAGCCTAAATTTGATACCTGCAAATTTATACACAAATAGCTAAGTTGAAGTAGCGAATGTGTAGACATGCTAATGTGCATTAACACGGTGTGTGTTCATTCAGTTGAGACTAACTTTAGTCCCGAGTCAGTCTGCACACCCTCATTAATGCCCCTTAGCACATTCATGTGTAGACATGTGCCTAAATTGCCTTAATGCGTATTAGGCTAATGTGTTTAAAGTTTAGGCATGTGTAAAAGCACATGTAGACATGCCCACTATTTCACTAGCCTGTTTGGTAGTTTCATACGTATGTAGAGCAAGAGAAGAAACACAATGGGACTCCATAGTACCCCTCAAATCCTTGCATAGATGATTTGAGCAGCTGTTGTGTAGTTCCCACTAGTGCCTGGCCCAGCTCAAGCAGACATGCTTGCTTCCTGTTTACTCATAGGTAACACAGTGCTAATTTGGTTATGTACTTGAGTATTCTTATGTCTACCTTCCCACTTACATTATTCAGCATTTCAAAAGAGTACTTACATCTAGTATGCTTTGCCAATGGTACTGAGGCTTAATTAGTGTTTGTAAGGCATTTTGTAGTCCTTATATATAAAAAACATATTTCAAGTGCAAATAATTATTTATTTTTACTTCACTACCTGTATTCTTAAGGCATGTCTAGAATAAGAAAAATAGTGTAATGTGAACATAATTTGTATAACAGCAAGAGGAACCAGGGGGCAATCTGCAGAGTTGTGATGACTGTTAATTTGGACTACAATTCCCAGAAATCCCTATGGACTGGGGGGCAGGGGAAAAAGGCAGAGAAAGCTTGAGGCTAGAGTAGGGAGAAGAGACAGTAGCATGTACATGGAACCGGGTCAGTCCTTCCTACACAAGATGGGTGCACAGTGGAGCTGGAAATCCTACTGGCTCAGCCAGACAGGACTATGGATTGAAGGAGCTGAACTCAGGCTTGGGAGCAGCTTCAGGGTGCACTCTGGGAGTAAAGGCTTCTCTAGAGACACCTCTGGAGGTATGAGGGGAAAATTGAGGTGCTGAGTATATGTTACCATAGTGTGAATGTTTCTTTATCTTTTATCTGTTCCCTGCCTTTGGCCTGTTGGCTTGTGAGCCATATGATTTTCTATATAAAAGTGGAAACTCCCTGTTGATTGTTGTGTTAGTTTCTGGGGCTGCAGGATTAGCACAATAGTATAGTATTAAATCTTGTTAGCTAGCACAGGTTAGCTAACATGAGTTTATGTTTCAGGGTTTGATTTTGACAGGAGACAACCATAAGCATGAAGTTGCCCATTACACTTAGACCATACTAAGGGCATTTCAAACACCAGTATCTGCATATTTAAGCTTGTTAACTTGTGAGAATTGCTCCCTGAACATCTCAAAATTATGCCATTTCCAGTGAGGGTTAACTCTGGGCTACTAGCTTGTGTTATTTGCTGTGCTCCAGTATCCTAGGATGTACCACTCCCAACCCCCATCCAACTAAGAGAAGGGATAGAGTCCAAATGTACTAGTCACAACCCTGCTCACCAGCCTTCTAGAGGCAAGTCAGAGATGTGCAGGTAAGAAATGGTATAAATCCTTAATGTGTGACTGCTCACAGCATGTTCTAACTATAACACCACTTAACATTCCACAGATTTAGTATGTTGTCAGTGTAATCTCTAACTTGTGTTAACATATTTTAAGATGCAACCATGTATTTTGCTTTTGTCACAGTCTTAGTGCCATGTTTATTAAACGGAGAGAGTCAACATTTTAGTTTGCATCACAGAACATGTTTTATACCATATTTATCTGAATACAATATGACTATGAATTTAAGATAACCCCCAATATTTAGATTCTATACATGGAAAAATTATAAGTGTATTATAATTTTCCATGTGTAGAATATGATTATTGGAGGATTATCTTAAATTTGTTCCCCCACTACTGTAGGCAGTGGGGGAAACAGTGATGGGGAACAGTGATGGGGACAGTAATGGGGCAGGCAGTAAGGGGTAGTGGGGGATAAGCAGAGGGGGGCAGGTGGCAGGGCAGGTAGTGGAGGGACAGATGGTAGGGGGCAGCAACGGGGCCGGCAGTTGAGGTAGCAGTGAGGGACAGATATTAAGAGGACAAGTGGTAGAGGGAAGACAGTGTGGAGGCTGTGGAGCAGGTAGTGAAAGGCAGGCAGCTTTGCTCCTGCTGCCTGTTCTATCACTTATCCCTCATTGTGTATTGCCTACCCCCCAGCAGCCTCAGGCTGCCCCAATACCCCTTATCCCGTCCCCCTTCTTCCCCAGTCAATGCCACTTTCCCCCCACATAGCGTCAGGTCCCTGCACCTCTGCATTTTTCCCATCTCTCCCCTGGACCTGTCCCTCCCCACCCATACCATTGCTTCATACTGGCAGGCTCCATCCCTGCTGCAGCCTGGGGCATAGAGCATGGCTCTAACCTGCTCCTGTAGCAGCAGCACAGAGCCAACACTGCTGCTATGGGGTCAAGCTGGAGCATGTGTTTCATGCTCCATGTTCCAGGCTGCAGTGAGGATGGAGCCTGTCAGCGCAGGGCAGAGTAAAGAGGAGTGTGGCAGAGGGAGAGAAAGGAAAGAGAAGTGGCAGGCAGGAGTTGTGGCTCTGGCTCTGGCCCCAACCCTGGGATCAGCAGCCCCTGGCATGTGTGCCAATTAGTGGCATGAGGAGACATTTTCCCTGAGATGCCAGGAAGCAGCCAAGGAAATTGTTTAATTTTTTTTTAACTTGCTGCTCTGGGCTCTCCAGAGCAGCCACAGGTGCCACGGGCAGGGTTGCTGTCTGTGTTCTGCTGACCCTGCCCCATGTCCCTGGGCTGTGCTCCCCAGCCTGGCCTGAACCCTGGACAGAGCTGCAGGGGGCAGGGCTGGGGCCCAGGCAGATGCTGCACAGGGTTGCTGTGCTGGAGGCTTCCAGTGGGTGGGCAAGCCGTGGGCCTGGCAGACAGATGCCCTGTCCCACCTAGGTGGGGACAGCACTGGGGTACTAAGCACTGGAACCCGGCGGTCAGGGCAGGGGCAGGGTGGTGTGGAGGGAGGTGCCACAGGCAGGTCGGCCCAATTGGGCCCTTAGGAAGGTGGGGGCTGGGTGAGAAGCACAGGATGCCCCTGGGCTCTTACGGACTTGGGTCATGGCGGGCAGGTGGGGGTGCCCAGTGGCACCTGAGGTGGGGCCCAATCTGCACAACTCTGGGGATGGGCCCAGTCTGCACAACCCTGGCCAGGGCAGGACATTGGGTTTGGGGAGCTCCTGGCTCTGGGCTTGGCCTCCCTGCACACAAGGCACAGCGTGAGCAAGGCAGAGCGATCCCCAGTGCAAGGGCCTGGCCACAGGAGCTCCTAGGAACAGCCACCACAGTTGCCCCAACCTACCTGGGCCCCGGCCTTGCCTACCCACAGTTCCCCTCAAGGGGCCAGGGCTGGGGTAGGCACTTCACAGGGCAGCTGCACTGCAGGCTCCTGGACTGCTCAGCCCTGAGCACCACCTATAGCAGCTGTTCCCAGAGCCTGGGGGGCTCCTGCCATGGCCCGGGAGGCTCTGCCTCACTTGCACTGTGCCCAGCACGCACAGAAGCCAAGCCAGGAGCCTCCCCCAAGCCTGGTGTCCTGTCCCAGCTAGGTGGCATCCTTTCACAGTCATGGCAGCTGCTCCCCATCGCTGTGGAGTTGCATGGGCCAGGCCCCACATCAGGTGCAGCTGGACACCCCTGCCGCGGCCCAAGTCTGCAGAGCCCAGGGCAGCCCCCACTCCTTGCCCAGACCCCCTCTCCTCCAGCTGCTACCATCCCAAGGGCCAGGCCAGGCCAGCCTAACTGTGGTGCTTTCCCCCCATACCTATTTCTCCCTGCTCCTCTATCATTCTTCTCTCTTCCTTCTTTCCTCTCTCTTTCCTCTCTCTTCCATCTCCCCTCTTCCCTCTCTCTTCCCTCTCCGTTCCCTCTTTCTTTTTTGTTTTTCTCATCACAGCATGATTAACAAAAAAAGAATACACATGAACAAAGCTTGTATATGAAGTTTTATTTCTTGTCACCAGGTTTAGAAAACCTTGTATTTACTGTTAAAAAAGCTACCTGGTATAACCACTGAAAAGCAATATTCATGATTATTAGCTATATTAATATGCAATGCATCGTGCCATGTACCCCCCACCCCAGTTTTGTTTTTTTTGGCGTGCTGGCACTCCGGCATTTTACAAGGTAGATATTGCATTTTTTTCAGCACTCCAACCTAAAATGTTGCCTACCCCTGCCTGGTATATTTTTTCAGATACAGTAATAAAAGTAATCATACAATTCTTCTGACAGCATGTAGTGGTATTTTGGAAACTAGTCCTCTTTGGTTAGTTTTGTGAAATCAAGCATGAGACATTTTAGACTGTATTAAAGACATAATTGCAAGGCTTATATGCAGAACCAGTTCTATTCAAAAGGACTCATATATTATGAAATTTAATGGAAGCAGCCCTTCTGGAGACTATGATGACTGCTGCCATTAAACTTGTTCAGACCACTGGATTCTTATTGTGCATTTTCCTCTGGGGGCTGTGAAAACTGTAGCTCATGCCACTATCTTACACCTCTCATAAATATGCTGGTGTGACTATTGTGACAGATTCAGTTACTAATGGTGTGTAGGTCCCTTAGTATTTCAAAGAGTATTATAGGGAAAATGAGTCGACTTTCCGTAATATGACTGTTTATGAGAGTTCCTTGAGACAGTGCCTAGCTTTACTACTTCACCTTGGAAGACCTTTATTTTTGGATGTTTGTTTTAAGTAACAGATTTTTGAATTGGGACAGGTATATTTCTTCCTTAGAGCTAAGTAGCAGTTTTAGTGCCCGTGTCCCTTGAACATAATGATTTTGAGACTAAACCTTCTCTCGACTCTTTAACAATTTAGAGTTAACCTTAACTAGAGAAATCCTAGAACTAAATAACACATATGCGAACATAACCTGGTATGAAAGGAAAAACTGAAAATAATTTATTTAGACTCTTTTCTTGTTGTCTGTGTGGGTTGAGCATACAGGAGAAAAAAACATCAAAATAGCTTTAAAAACATAACAAAGGCAAAGATTTCTTAAGGTGATAACTTTTATTGGACTAACTATGTAGCTGGGATAAAGTTAGACATGCTTTCAAATGCAAGATATTCTTTGTCAGGTCTCATAAAATCATACAAGCACCACAACCACAGCGATTTTTCGGCTGCTTTAAACTCCTTCCTTAAAATTTTTCTCTCATGTACTCCTTCCTCTTCTGACAGTATAATCTCGCTGATCTTTTCTTAATGAAAAAGATTACAAGTTCTGACAAATCTTTAGTTTATGGTCCTCCTTTTCCCTGACACTGTCACTGAGATTTCCCTTTGAAATCCTTTCTCCCAATTCCTAATTCCAGATCCATCCCAAATCCTCTCCAGTCTAATTTCTATCTACATTGTACTGGAAGTAGAATCTTATAAAAAGAAGAACAAAATCAGATAGCCTTTTCCTGACTAACAGGCATGTACTTCATCCTCACTTGAGCACCTCAGCTACCACTTACTTTATTAACCACCTCCTGCTACTTGAACTCCTGTCCTCTATTATCCTTTCCCCCCCCCTTCTACTTTTGATTTTTCCTTCAATGTTCTCATGTTTTTCTAATTTAGAAAAGTAAAACATTTCATTTTTATTCTAACCATTCTAAAAATGTGTACAAATTACTACTTCAATTAATGTTGTTAAATGTGCATTTCTGGAATCTATATGGATCTATATGGTATCTAATAAGGGCATGGAATGAAATGTGAATTTCAAAGTAATATTTCCCTTAAAATGGGTAAAGTGAAATAAATAAGGAGATTTGATTTCTAGATTATATATTTGGGTTGGGTATGATGATAGTAAAGAAAACCATATGACCTCAATACAGAATTTGTTTCTTGGAATTGCTTCTTATAACCTGAAAGAAACTGACCAGAAAAACTAAAATGTTTTAATATTTAAAAAAAGGCTAGAAAAAGAGAAACCCAGGAAGCACTGGAGTATGTTGACTAAAAACCATAGCAGTTTATATGAAAAAATTATCCCAATTACAAACGTTTCTGGGTGTAACCACATAATTATGAAACAGTGTACAAAATTTTACTCCATAATTTCTACTTCAAT
Source organism: Gavialis gangeticus (assembly GCF_001723915.1). Classification (NCBI taxonomy): domain Eukaryota; kingdom Metazoa; phylum Chordata; order Crocodylia; family Gavialidae; genus Gavialis; species Gavialis gangeticus. The sequence goes on along the minus strand of NW_017729027.1, from coordinate 22,764,659 downwards.
TACTGTCACAAAAAAAAGTGAATGTATTCCTAGTAGAATGCCTTTATTAAATATTCTTATTATGAACCGTGAACCCAGATGCTACAATTGCTGATTATATAACAAACACACTGATTTAAGTGTGTGATCTCATAGCTCCCACTAGTGGCTGGCCCAACTCAAGGATAAATGCTTGCTTGCTTATGAATATAAGTAACACAGGGCTAATCTGGCTAGGTACTTGACTACTTCTGTGTCTGCCTTCCCACTTGCATTATTCAGTATTTCAGAGGACTACTTACCATCTTGCAGGACTTGCATGCACATTTAGAGCAAGTTATTAGGGCTTTGTGCTTTTGTTGCTGCCAGCTCTGGGTTTACAGCCAGCACATGTGAGTGTTTGTGGTGATAGTGTTTGTGGTAACATTACTGAAGTTAGGGAAATTCATCTGCTTATCCTTTTTCTGTTTCTGAGTTATCTATGAACATCTGATTTTCCTAATATGATCTGAAGTATTCAACAAATAGTTCATAAGAACAAATTCTAGATTACTATTTGTTCACAAAGCAGCGAATTTTTATTATTGCTTTTTCTTATTTATAGCATATTGATCACCTATGTCATAGGCATTGTTTATTTTGATGATTGAATAATCTAAGCTTTATAGAAAGAGAGGGATCACTCTTGCTATTTGTAATTTAACTGAATATTATATCATGCTGTCAATTATATCATGAATTGAAGGTGGGGATTAAAAGAGGTTTTCAAAAGACAGTTAGAGGACTGCTAGTTAAAATATTCCTATAAACATTTTTCCCAAGTTTTGGCATCTACAAATATTTTTGGAATAACATTCATTACACAAAATTCATGAATAATTAGAAAAACATAAATTATAAATACAAGTTAATTGGAAGGCTTTATATAAAAACTAAAATACATTGCATACTTTCTGTTATATTCACCAAGCTATAATTTTTACACTTGTAATAACCTTGAGATTTTCATTAGTGATTCAAGGTGATTGTATGGTAACTGAATAAAGTGAGATTCAGTAGTATACCTTTTTTAGTAATTTTCCACTATATCTCCTGTCTTTATGTGTGTATTGCATTCATGTGCCATTATAGTAAATTTCTGGGTATTTTCTACTATATTAAGTTTAAGTAATGATTTCTATTCAAACTCCTTGCATCCATGAGACAGAATTAGGACAGGTTAAAATGGTTCTTCCTGAAAACGCTTCCATTAATTATCCACTTCCCAAGTTTTATTATTTATATAAGTATTATTCATGGGAAAGTTGAATACTAAAGTATTAAAATATCTGGTTGAATTTGAAAGCAAAAAAAAAAAAAAAACCTCCAAGAAAAATCTGTTCCTGACAGTATTAAGCCAAACATCTTCAGATTTCAGTTGCCATTTTGTTTTGCTTTCTTGCTCGCTTGCCTTTTTTTCCCTGTAGCTGCTTTTTTTTTTACTTGGTTTTCATGTTTTTATAAAAAAAATATTTTGCACTGCAACTTATTAAAATAAATCAAGGGGGTTTCATTTTTATTAAAACGGTAAAACAGTTCTCAGAGCAGCTCTATTCAAAAACTCTAAATATTTTTGGATTGCATTTTCTAAGACTAAGATCTATCAGAAAATACAGTTTTGGAAGAGACTGAATAGAAAGTATTCCATCATTTTTAAATCCATGTAGAAAATGTAGAAAAAGCTTGGTAAAGAATGGAGCAAAAATACATCCCTCATTATAAAACCCACTTCATTCATTTTGGTCCATTTTATTTTAGTCGCTTTCAAAAGGTTAAAGTCATTTAGTCAGATTTTTAAAAGCATAAAGAATATTTACCTCCCCACCTCGTGGTGATTTTCAGTGGGAGTTGGACACCCATTTGTGCTTTGGAAAATGTTCCCCAATCTGTTTAATTATTTTTAGCAGTTGAGGCCATAACATACGTATGTTGCCAGAGCTTTTTTGCCTTTTTGAAAATTCAACATGTACGTTTTGCAAGGCATACTGTATGCTGCTTGCTCGTTGCTGTTATACAAAATGGATGTTTTCTTTTAATAGGCTTTTTGCTTGTATATTTTTCAGGGAAAAGTATTGATGCGACTTCTATAAAGCTATAAAAGACCTATTTCTCCAGTGTTTTTCCCCTTTTGTAATTTCTATGTTCTTATTATTAGGAAAGTGAATTACCAATGAGTGGCAAATTCTGGTTTGATGGGGGGGGAAGTTTCCATGCTCATTTTAAGTAGATGTTAATTGTCATCCAAGGTACAAATCACTGAAGAATCAGGCCTCTGCTATGCCAGTTGCTTTAATAGGATTTCAACAAATGTACAAAGTTTAAGTAACAAACATGCCCCAGGTGTGAGTAGCAAAAGACAAGATCATCTTAATTTGTGATTCTTTTTTTTTAATCAGGGGAGGGGGACTACGTTTATGACTAAATTAATGCATTTTTGCAAGGGAGCATGCAGTCAGTTTTGACTGTAAAGCAGAAACAATTGAAATCAGAGGGCTACATACCCATGGTATCTTTGCTCTGGATAAATGAGTTTGCTAGAGAAAAAGCACTTTAGAAAGAAACTGATTTCAGGAAGCTTGAAATTCTATTAGTCTCAGTGGAATGAGAAATCTTAACCATTTTTCAATATTTTTATATAAGAATGAGAAAGTAAATATAAATATTGTCTCAAAAGTTTTCTGTTGTTATTTGCTATTGTAAAGTAACCATATTTGAAATGTTGATAAAGTATCTGCAGTTACACAGATGGTTGCTAAATTAAATTTACTTGATGGGCTGTTGGTTTTCTTTGTATAATCAGATTTTTGATCAAAGATGCAACAGGATAATATACATTACAATTTTCATTGGTGATGTACAGGAGGGACTTTCAACTGGTTTTCAAGTACTGCTTGAAAAAATCCACATTTACAGCAGTAATTAGTAGAAAGGAGGCTTGGATTTTCTAGCATGGAAATATGTTTAGCATTTGTTCAGAAGCTTCAAGGTTCAATTTTAAATGTTTAACTCATGGTGATAGGAGCTGAAGGGTGACAATGACAAAGAGTAAACAACATTTGCATAGCAAAACCTGTTTGACAACTCAATTCATAAATATTGCAAATGAGAGGAAATGTGTGTTTTATTTATACAGAGGAATCTTAATTCTTTTTTTCTCCAGTCTTATATGAGGGCACAGGTAAAATGTCATTTACATGTGAACATTCTAAAATCCTTAATTCTAAAAGAGGACTTATTTACAAAACTGTAACAAATATCCGTTTTGATGATTGGTTAACCTCAATAACTGCTAAGGGCAAAGATGTAGTCCCATTCATATCCTGTGAATCTCTTACTTCAGAACCACATTTTTCTAGTTTATTCTGCACTTGTACACATGCAGCGCTTCCATTGATTTTAATGGGAAATTAAATACTATGATACCATCTTGTGTCTAAGAGCTCAGGAGTAAGGACCAGAAAGGACAATATTTCTGTATTCCTGGAATTATTTTGGCTCATATGGGCTGGATACTGCCGAAGTGAAAGAGTCAATTGTTATGTTCCCTGACACAATATATTGCTAGCAGGAGAAAGCCTCAATAGAAGGGAAAACATATTTTTTTCAGGGCTAATTTAAATCAGTTCTAGAGATATAAATGTTTTACAGTCTGAACAATAATAGCAGTAACTAAAAGGCTATAAAGATTCCATGAAACTGCTTTAATTTTGTTTCAGAATGAAATTCAGGGCTCAGGACCTGCAAGTTATAAAGCAAGGGTTTTTTTTATTTCAAATGTGGAGGTTTGGAAATCCTCCCTCTACCAACTACAGTGGAGTAAGAATTCATGTTTCATGACCAAACCTATAGCTAAGTCTACATTGTTAAAGTCAGGCTAATTCAAGACAATTTATTTTGACAAAACACTGACATTCAGACTGAGGCGGAAGTGATCCAAGTTTCATGCTTTACTCTAAGCACCAGAGGTTAGGTCAGGAGTGAACAGACCAGATGTTTGCCCTTTGGTGGTGGGGGCACGCAGGCTGCCTGCACTGGCTGAGGCCAGGAGGTTGGGGGCACTCCCTCATACCTCTTAGTTCTCCTCCTCCCCAGCTGGGCCACCCCTGATTAGCTGCCAGGCTTGGCCAAGCACCCCTACCTCTGCCTCCCCCAGCAGCATCAGCTACAGGCATGACAACCCTGCTCAGCTGTGCCCAGTTCCAGCCCTGCATCAGCTGGAGCAACACCGGAGCCTGGCAGCCTTCCTGCCACCTCCCCCAGCAGCACCAGCCACATGCATAACAATCCCGCTCAGCCAAGCACAACTCTGGTCATGTGTAAGCTGGTGCACCACAGGAAGCAGGACCTCCCACAGCTGGTAAAAGGGGAGTGCTGCAGAAGGAAGGATCAGGCCCCTCAGAGATCTACAGCCTGGCAGGCAGTGGTATCAGGTGCCCAGCGCGATTACAGGAGCCACAATTCCTACAGTCACACTGGGACCACAATTCCTACAGTCACACTGGCACCTGTCATTCCCTGAAGCTCTGAGGGCCTGATCCTTCCTTCTGCAGAGCATCCACCCTCTCCCACCTAGGGACACTGCGTATAGAAAAATACTGAGCAACAGATGCTCTCTTCTCCTTCCAGCCTGCGGCTGACAGCTCAGAGCAGCCAAACACAAGCCAAGTTCTAGCGTGCAAGGAAGGAAGAGAAGGGAGCCTCAAAAGCTCCTGGGATGCTGGTGGACTGCAACCTAATGAGTCAGGAGGGGATTTGGTACAGAAGTTAGATATCCTGGTCTAACCTAAATCACTTAAGTCTGATACTACATCCATCCAGCTCTATTTTAGGCTGGGTTCCACCATTTTTAAATTGGTCTGCGTGTGCTGAACTTCTGTTCTGTTATGGGTTTAGGCCAGTTTCTGATCATCACTTATACCAGCATGGGTGACTGGTGCCT
>NW_017729027.1:22743930-22754702 GCF_001723915.1 Gavialis gangeticus | reverse complement strand
CAGCTCTATTTTAGGCTGGGTTCCACCATTTTTAAATTGGTCTGCGTGTGCTGAACTTCTGTTCTGTTATGGGTTTAGGCCAGTTTCTGATCATCACTTATACCAGCATGGGTGACTGGTGCCTCTCCAATCTGGGGGGCACCAGACGAATGGGGGGGAGGGTCACTGAGCGGCCGATCCCCGAGCCTGGAACTTCCACCGGCACTTCCGGTTTTGTGGCTGGTGCTTCCAGGGGGTGCATGGCTAATCTCAGAGGGTGCACGTGCACCCACATGCACCCCCCTACACATTGCCAATATATACCAGTATAAATTTAACATCTGCACATAGCCAGAACAAAGTGCTCTTGGAGACTACTTGGATAGTAACTTCATGGCCAGATGAAAAAACACAAAGGTTGCCTTCCTGGGTGTTTTTGACAACTGGTACATGCAATGCTGTGTCAGGTGCAGTGATTTCTGAACTATCTTTCATCACAACTGTCAGTCCCACTTGAAACACTATGTCCTATGTCCCATCTGTGGCCCATCAAAATAGTTACTCTGATGTAACAAAATCAGTCATATTTATTGTGTTAATTAGTAACTATTCCCAACATTTATTTTGGTAATACCTAAAGAATAAGGTATTTTGTTTTGCACATTGCCCTGGAGAGCTTACAAGAAATAACAGAGACAGGATAAAGGAAAAGGGAAGGCTCTTATAACAGAACTGAGTGACCAATGCAGTGGCTATAAACACCCTGGTATAACAGTGAGGTTAGGAAGAATGTAAAACAAGGTAGGCCAGGAGGAAGGAGACTAGCAGTCAGTCAGCACAGTGGAGACCATTTAGAGTAGGATCACTGTCTGTGGGTTCCTGCTTTAACTTCTTTCTACAGGAGCTGCAGGGTTTCAGCTTTGGGTGAAGCTTGTGACTCAAAAAACAGAACCCACCTAATTGGGAACATACCTGAAAGATGATGATGATACTTCTAGTGGTGAGAGTGTTCAAATAGGGTGTCCATAAAGTCAGGAAATGTGGGGCGGGGGAAGACAGAACTGGGCTGGACTCCATATACTCTTTCATCCTGTAGTGCACCAGTGAACTCTTTTCTGAAGCTGTTAAGCTGGGTTCAGTTTCTGTCTGATGCCTCCCCGCAGTTTACTTTTTAAGGGCCACATGGTATGAGGGAGCACAGACATGGAATTAGGTGCTTATGTCTTATCTCCTGTCTGGCAGGTATTTAAAATAATAGGGCAAATTCAGGAACCAAGATTGTGGAAGTTTTCCTAGTGACTGAAATGTAACCAGCATTTGGCCTTCTGTCTCACATGGCTCTATACTTTTTTTCCAGGACTAGAACAAGTTGCTTGAATTCTGCTAGATTGACTTCTTCATGGTTCATTTTGGCTTCTGCTATTATTGTCTGCAGGAGGGCTGCTTCCACAAAAGATGCTATTGTAGGTACATTTTTGGCACAGTCAGATGGCTGTGGTGAGTCATTAAAGCACCTGCTGCAAATCAGCCTGTTATTTTGGCAATCTCAGTTGCTCATGAAGTCCAGATCTTGCTTTCTTAATGTTATCATTTCTTGGCATGTAACTGTCAACAGGTGTGATTATAGGGAGGCATGTAGGGATAATGCTTAAAGACTTTCAAAAGGAAGGTGGGGGCATTGAAAACAGGGAATGGTATTTTAGCAATGGGTAGTATTTGTTTCTCATTCGAATCAGAATCCTTTCTCTTCTTGCTGTTTTCCTTCCCACTTTCCCAAATTCTGAAAAATAAGATGAAAACTGCTAGATGAACACTGACTCTGAAGTTATTTTCATGGAATACCGTGGGAACTGTTCCACAGTGTTTCTAGTGATAAACAGCCACATTTCTGCTGGCAGGGAGAAAAAAAGGATAAATGGCAAGGAAAGAATGAGTGCCTGAAGAAGGAAACATTAAATGAGGAGGAAGAGAGATAAACAAATGAATAAAAAATGAATTGTGAAGTGTTAGCAGGGCAATGAGCAACGAAGCATCCTGAGTCAAGGAACAGAAATCAGAGGGAAGGGGATATAATGAGAAGGAAAGAAAACTGGAACATCAAGAAGCAGAAAGTGAAGCAGTGAAAGGAAAGATTTTGTAGAAATCTGCAAAAAGAGAGAGAAAACAAAGGAAAAAAATTTGGAAGCTGAATAAATTAATTATAGGGTGCATCTACACTTGTGCTTTACTGTGAAGCTGACTAATTAGCAGTGCAGTAAAGTGTCACTGTCTACACACGTGCCTGTATTAGGGCACAGTAAATTAATTAACTCTGCTGTAGGATAGTACTGTTCGGTCACATGCACCGAAACACACATGTAGACAGTGACCAGAGCTATCTGGGGCACTACAGTGCGGGGGCTACCTGCCAGGTAGCCCCACACTCTAACACCCTCATGTCTCCGCCAGCCCCTCCAAAGCATGTTGCGATGAGGCGAAGTAGTCCTGAGCTGGCAGGCTGACACCCCAGGACTCCTGCTAGCTCTGGGCTGCTCTATCCTGGCTCAACATGCTCCGATCCCAGGCACATGTGCAAATTCTGCACCTGGGAGAAATAAACTTTGGCACAAACTGCACCAGAGTTTATTGCTACACGCTAATTGCACATGTAGACACATCCACAGAGTGTTAAATATATGGAGAGAAAATATGAATTGGGATCTAAAACTTTTGAGAATTGTTTTTTAAACACAGCTATTTTCTAAATTATAGTCCATCTGCAAGTTCATGATATATTGGAAAAAATATTCTTATGTCAAGAAGCTATCAGAATTAGATTAGATTAGTTCAACTGCATGGAGAACAAGTCAGCAACTCAAGTTCTTCTATACCTCATTTGAAATGTTTCCCTTTTAAACTCACCATTCACTTGCATCAAAGCAGTTACCTTTCATTGCTTGACACCTGTGCCCTAGGGCAAGGGTCTGATGAACCTGTAAAGAAGCACCATGCTTGTTGATGAGACAAGGATAAGGGAAGACAGCAGATACCACATATATGCATAAATTATGAGGTTACAAAACAGGATCCCTATCCAAAAGTTACTGTGCCTCAATTTGAAAGGATGCGCTGTTTCTAATCCTTTTCTCAATTTCAACAACTTTAAAGGACCAGATCTGATCTGAAGTACATCTGCACTGTGGAGCTAGCCAGAGCTTCCTATTTGGCCTCCACTGCAGCAGAAATCTAATATAGTCTTCACATTTGCCCAGGTGACACCTAAGTAGTCTAATCCTGCTTTCTGTTAAGAAGTCTGTTACTGCACCTCTGCCAGTGCCAGGGAAAGTCTTGTGAGAACAGACTTCTTTGTAAAGTTTGCAGTACACCTTGGAACTAGAATAGTTTTTCTCTTGGGTCTTTTTTCTTGCTTCAGGTTATAGCTCAAATTAGTAAGATAAAAGATAGGCAATCATTGAAGTTTAATGGACTTCAAAAGTGTAATGCTAAGCTCACATTGTGAGCCCAGACTTTGGTTAATTTCTTATTTCCTTTCAGTTGGTTTATCCTTCACCAGTGTTTATATTTATGCCAGCTCATAATTATGTCAAAATCTAATATCTGTCAGTAAGCAAAACAGCTGGCTAGTGTTTGCTGGAAATATAGTAAGCAGTGGCATATCCAGCTAAAAATGGTGTTCACATTAGTCCTTCTTCCTTTCTACTATGACACCAGTGACTCAAACTTCAAAATGAAAGGGAATCTATTTTCACATTTTGTGATGTCCATGTGTTTATAGGTATACAAAATATCATTAGCCAGGAATAACCTATACTTATCTAATCCCCTCACAGCCCCCTCATCAAATAATAATGTTATTTTATTAAAATAATAATATCCACCTTCCTTGCTAAAAGAACATAGTTGAGAATATTTTGAATACAAGTTTTTTCAGAGAATCACAATTTGTTAAGGCCTTGCCATAATGAATTATGTCTAGTGATGCCAGTCATATGAATACATCAGGTAGCTGGATGTGAAATATTACAGCAATTATGTATTGCCTTGGGAATGGTAAATAAAATAAAAATTCTGAAATACTGGTTTTCAAGCAGGAAAGGTTTAATTACATGTTTCTTTTTGCTTAAAAATGTTTTTATAAAGAGACTTACTATGAAAGCAGATGGCAAGGGAAATAAGCAGGTACTTTAGATTATGTCAGTATTATTTGAAATCTATTTTCTTACAGTAATAATAGAGTTTGGTCTCAACTTCACCCATGTCTGGGGGGTTTTTTGGATTTGGTTTGATGTACCACATCATAAAGCTAAAGGGCAGATGCAGTGTTTCCAGATCTATTTCTCTTCAAAACCTAGGAAGAAGCCAGTCAGGAGAAATTTGAAACAAGTGTATTTTATCAGGATACATGTATCTAATGAATCCTAATTGCTTCATCAAATTAAGTTAATTTTTCCAGTATTTAAGGGAAAATATACTGGGAAAAATATATGACCATGTCCATTTTGACATTTTTCTAATGGTAACATTTTCAATTTTCTATATGCCCTTTTTTAATGATACATAATAACAAGTCAAAATTAAAATGCAACCTAGTGGTTTGTGTGGGAAAAAACAGTTCAATGGACTCAAAGTGGAAAAAAAGTTGGAATTTTCCTCTGAAGAAATTTTTTATATGTTTGGATCCTCATAGTGATTTTGAAATCTCAGAAAAAAAATAGGTCTAGGAAGTATCTTTTGAATCATTGAGACTAATCCCCTGACATCAGAGATAACAAGTTTTGATAATTCTTTGTGAAACCGAACTTCCACCCGTCCACAGCTAAGTCCAGGAGTAAATGTAGTTTCTGGCTCAACTATAATGATATTTGATTAGAAATTCTAAGAAAGTTATTGGTTCTTACACTCCCCTTTTGCTACTAGATGGACTATAAACTAAAAGGAAAAAATATAGAAGCTTAAGTAAAAGGTGAGAAGGTGAGTATCAGAGAGAGATATCATCTTGGTGATGTTAGTTTGGAAAAGACATTGGTTTAATGCTGTTTCTGTTGCTGAAAGTATTCTGACTAGTAACAGTTTAGATCCCTGAGGGGCATTGTACAGTAGCTGAGACAACATTTAATCCAGTAGATGCAGGTACAGTAAATGCCACAGGTGGTGTTTGAATTTTGTGGGTTAGCAGCAAGGAACAGACATTTAAAAAGCAGAGAAATGGCAACCCTGAGTGAGGGGATATGATGAGAAAACATTGCATTTGTCCTGGGTTGGCCTCTTCAGCAATTAACCACTCTTCTCTTTGTCGAATCTTTATGATGGAATTAGCTAATGAATAGGAAAAAAAGTAATTAAGCCATTTAAGTATCTTTCATCAGTAAACACAATTAGGGGTTGTATAGCTCTTGAAAAAGGCCTCTGTAATACATTTTTCAGGGACAATAAAGTAGAAATGTGTCTTTGGTGTTGAAGGCCTGAAGGACAATCTTTACTCAGCCACAAGAAAAGTTACAAAATAAGGCCCTAAGAAAGCTTATAGACTTTCTTCCCACAGTCTGTGATGTAAACAACAGGATCTCTATCCAGGCAAGGTCTGTCTATAGGATCAGACGTTACACTGTAATAAAGTGAATAGCATTTCTTTATTTCATTGGGCCTGCAATTATGCTGCCTCCGTAACCACACATATTTTGGTGTTATTGAAGAAACTCTGCCTTCGAAATGAAATATTTGAAACTTTGTGGTTCTTAAATTATATGTGAAAAATCAAATCACAGCTATATAAATTATAAGCCCCTGAGGGCAGAGATCATGTGTTCATATTTCATTTCTAAAGCTAGTAATCTGGAGAGAATAATGTTTCAGATTGTACTGCATTCCTAATTGCTACAATGCTATTAATGTTAGATCAGTCTTCAAAGGCTTTAACGTGGTTGGTGCTTAATGAAGCTGATGCAAATTAATGTAAATAAAAATGATATAAAATATAATCTTTTGCCTAAACTCTGCTTTCTTGCCTTAAAACCCCCTCCCTTGGAATATACCATAGAATGCTAATCTCTGTCAGAATTCCATTTCTTAACTCCTATTGTTCTCTACTTTTCTTCCCAATTTGTCAGTATTGACCTCTGTAATAGATTCATATTATCATTTATATCAGCAGCACTGCATTGCAGCCAGGGAGTCACTTTAATCAAGGGAAAGGATCAAAATTCACAATTTTTCTTTTCCCAGAGAGCATCCAGTCTGAATGTCCTGGTTTTCTAGACCAGAAAAATAGATACGATATAAAAATAAAACACTTTTCATTGGCCAATTATCTTATTAAGGAAACTAGAGTAGTAGGTGGAAATATGTTAGTCCTTTTGAAGCTGTAGCAAGGATTTAACACTGTGTATATTTGTTACCCATGTAAAATTAACAGAGAAGTTTAGAAAAAATAATCTTTTGGTAAGAAACCAGTTTTGAATTCTTTCTTCCTTTTTATCAGTAATTATGATTTTTTTCAGTGTAGTCTATCTACTGCAATAACAAAATAAATGTGTTTTTTTCTTCTTTTTTATTTTAAGCTGTTTCCCCCATATTAGCCTGTTGAATTAAAACTGAGACCTGTGGAAATGCAGAATTATATCTACAAGTTTTTATACTCACCTTTGTTCTTTAGCACATTTAAATTCAGATTTTATTTAAGCCCACTGTAGATACGTTTAAATGTCCTTGCTCCTAAATATCATTTTAATGCATTGGAAATCTATACTTTCATATGACAAAATTAGACATGTTTTCCATTTCATTGTGAGAGGTCCAATGCTAATGTTACACTGCAAGTTTTTCCTTTTTCAATATATATTTTTCTGCCCTCATTTGTTATATTTTAATTCTTCACTTTCCCTAGGATTAAATTCACTTACAGATTTTGAGAGAGAGAAAAAAATAGCTCTGAACAAATTGGTTTGCATTACTTTAGATTTCTACTCACCATGCTCATGGTTAATTTCACACTGGTAGAGAGGGACTGGCAGCTAGGTCATAAAGATCAGTAGCAGTGGATTAATTTGCTGAAAAATGGGAAAAATATTCATTTAAAAAGTATCACCTGAACTATACCTTCAGTCCTCCTAGCAATTCACTTCCTCATACCACACACACAAAACCATTCAGTACATAATGTTTCATGTCAATAAATCCAGTAATTTCAAAGTTAAAATGTAGAAAGCACAATATTTGATAAAAAAAAATTATTTCATTTTTAAATAGTTTTAAACACTAATGATAGCATATATGAATTGCATTAAATGGGAATTAAGTTTAGCTAAGTTCTTTTTATTATGCCTTAACTGTACTATGTTGTTTATCAGAGTAAAGAAGTGATCCTAAAGTAACTAGCAATTTATTTATTCTATTTATAACTTGCCTTGTAAGAGTTCTGTTACATAGAAGGTAACAAGTTGTGGCCAAATCAGTTTGTTTTTCTTTTTCATTACACAGTAAGATTAGAATAAAATATACAAAAGAACTACTTATATATAGTTGTTTACATTTTTCTGACATATTTATATGATTATCTCCATAACAAATGTCTAAATATACTGGATTTCATACTTACCATGAATAATCCACTCAGATAAAAAGATTCCTATTTGATACAAGTGGGAATCAAGTCTGCAGTGTCTCAAAAGGGAAACAGATGCTACTAAACTACGTCTTAAACCTAGCAGCTATGCAGTTCATGAAAGATATGATTTTACTTGATATTTAGATATGTTTAACTTGATTTTCCAGCATGATGATGTAGCAGTAATTTGACTGCTAATGTTTTAGTATCAAATGCTAACCTGCCTTTTGAGATAAGTACATCTCAAAAGCATTTTAGCTTAATTAGAAATATGGGTTTAAATAAGAATAAATTTGGCAAGCCTGATTATATATTTCTAGATTACAAATTTTGGATATGCTTTAACTATGTCAAATTTGCTGCTTGCTTTTCCCTGCCCCCCCCTTTCCCACCCCCCCTACAATCACACTTCTCTGGTTATACTGCTATTTAGCCTTTAGGTGGCAGCATTTGAGAACAGTTTCAAATACGAGGCTGCCACCATCTGGAATGCCTCTCATGGACAAAAATTATAAATAGATAAGATCAAACATATAGCAGCTCTGCTCATTATCCAGCCCCATGCAAAGTTTATTCAGAGACGTATGGAATTCAAAAAATATGGATTTTTCTTTCATGAAAATGCACTTCCCCTGTCTATATGATGTTTTAGAAATATATATCTTTTTGAAAATTCTTCTGAGTGAAGACAGCTGTTCCCATTTATTTATTCTGAGACACCATTATCCCCTTCCGTATTTCCTTTGTCTGTGTGGTAAAGCATCATTTATCTTGCAATAGGAACTTGTAGAGGATGCTATAAGTCAACACTGTTCAGTTTTTTTAGTATACATGTTGTCTAAAGAGATATTTTTGTATCTCAAAATCCTATTTGTTGGAAGTAAGAACAGCATCAGGATTATTTTAAAAGACTGACCCAAACAAATCCCTGTAAATATGCATATAATATACACATTCTAATTTGGCACCATCAAAAAATGCATAAGTGATTTGTCTTAAGCTACACCAGTTCAGCAAAATCAGCAGATGTGACAGGGAGCAGAACTGTAGCGTAAATATCTAAATCAATTTCAACTTAGTTTAGCTTACTATTTATTATATAGTTATTTAATTGCCCCAAATGGTCGAGGATTTCTGTTAAATATTTAAATGATTTCAGAAACACAGATGTTTTGAAGGCTGGTACACACTTGTGAATGTGTTTGTGTCCCTGTGTTTTTTTAATTGGTGTTTCTCTTCTACATTCTGAAGATGTGTTTGATAAGATAGGACTTATTCATCCCTTATTTCAGAATTTGAATTTCATGCTTCCATTCAGTGCACTACTAGCAAATGGACTACAAGCCACTGGTCACAGAACTCCAGAAATGTAGCTCTGGAAGGGACTTCAAGAAATTTAGTCCATCCTCCTGTTCTACAGTGGGGACAAGTATACTTAGATCATGCTTTGAAAGCCTCCAGTGGTGCAGATTGCAAACTTCTGTAGGTAACGTCCTCCACTACATAACTCTCTTTAATGTTCAAAAGTTTTTCTGTTATCTAACCTAAATCTCTCTCGTGGCAAATTAAGCCAATTACTTACATCCTGTGCTGAGTAGACTTGGAGAATAATTGATCATTATACTGTTTCTAATATTGTTTTATGTCATTAAAGGCTGTTCCCTCAGTCTTCTCTTTTCTAAATTAAACAAATCCATTCCAAAAACCACTGGCACATACATTCAATTGCATCTGCACATAATACTGTGAATCCCAAAATTTCGGCAAGCTACATATTTTGAAAATCAATTTCAATGTATAGTAACGGTGTTCAGGGGTTTCCAGTCTTCACAGGCCAGACCAGAGCCTTATTTCTTAAATCTTTTTGGAAATTTAAGATTTTTTTTCATGCTATATAATTTAGGTTTGTAAATAAAAAGAGAAATGTCAAGCCCTTTTAAATGTGTTAGGGGCTGCTGGTGCTGTAATTTTCCCGATTCACAGTGACATTTAAGGTAAATGGGTCCCATTTTCCAATTTTTGATATTTTCTTGCTGCCAAAAGCTTAAGAACAAATACAAAAAAAATTTTGAAGCTATACCAGGCTATATAGCTAAGAATGCCTGTGACCTCACAATGTATAGAAGAAACATTAAAAGTGTGTGCTGTTGAAAAGAGGACGTTTTAAAGGAAGGCAGAAAGAAGACAATTATATTGGGATACCCAGGCAGGTAGACAAGACAAATATTTCCTAAACAAACTGATACATTATGTTATTAACATGTTTCTACTTTATGAATATACGGAAAGATAGAAAATAATCACCAGGAAGTAAATATCTTATTGGTATTTGCTCTTCTATAATTTCTTCACTCTGGTGTTATTCTGGGTTCCTTTACAGTTCTTCTGGATCACATGCATGGATATCTCATGTCTGTCTTTACTTGGAGCTTGTTATAAGGATTTATGAATGGCTCAGCGTATTTACTTCTGTCTGGATTTTCTTTTTTTCATTTGTATGTGGAAATGGGCTATAAGGGAATTTTAAAGGTAAACATTCAAATTGCCATTCCCTTGAGATCCACCATAGGATTTTGCAGCATTTTGATTGTAACAAACAGGCATTTTTAAAGACATGTTTCTTTCACGTTCTTACTTTTAGTTTTATTTTTACTGTACTAAGCCCAACATACCAGTGTTCTTGACAATCTGATCTGGGGATTAAATCTATATACCTTAGGGGTCCAAAGACAAATAAAAGAAGTCAGAAAAAATTAAAAAGTAGATGCCTAGTTGGAAAAAATAAACTTGTAAAGTGCCGGGGGCAGGAGTGGATCAGGTAGAATGTAGAGCTTGTCTACACAGGAATGCTCGAAGGCTTAATCTAAAGCTGTGACTTGAAAAAAACAGTATTTGAACTGTATTGAACACTGTGAACACTTTCTTTTGGAAATCCAGTTGCTTTAATTCTGTCCAGCTTGATTTACCAAATAAGATTTGATAAATGAAGTCCACTTTACCAAATGAATACATTTATTCCATAAAATTAAGCAAAGGTGCCTTGGTGAGATAAGCCAAAAATAATATCTAGATTCTGTAACAAATGGTGGTAGAGAAAGACTAGTTTACTTTAGACAGCATGATTCATGGTATACTTCTCTCCTGTCCCTCATATTATAGTTTCATAGTTTCATAGTTTCTAGGGTCGGAA
>NW_017729027.1:22697396-22743919 GCF_001723915.1 Gavialis gangeticus | reverse complement strand
ATCTAGGGCCACCACCTGACTGCTTGCCTTTGCTACCTAACAACCTAAAACCCATTTAAATAAGGTTATAAAGTTATCTTTTCTGAGAAACAACTTTTTCTATAAATGGTTCATAATATCTTGAACATATAATTAATTAAATATAATGCATGTTGAGGGAAGCTACTGCATATCTAAATGAATTATTAATAGTTTTAACTACCATCATTTTATTCCATTAAATGAAGTAGTGCACATGTCTAATTTCCAGCCCTGAATAAGTATATATTACAAGGGGCAATTTAATTATTTATTTATTTTAGGCATTAATTTGAGATGGTAAAGTTAACAGAGGTATGAGAATACATTGTGAGACAAGACGATCAGAGGATCACTGCATACATACTGGGATGCCAATACATAACCTTTCTAGCCAGACATTTAGTCACGCTCGGATGCTTTGTTAGCACCAGTGTCCACCAGATAGTGCTTAGGGATTGTTAAAGCACAATTAACCTTTAAATGGAGTGAAATACAAACACAGACAACTCAGTGTCCTAAAATCATAGTTTAATTTTATTAATGCATCAAAGTTTATCTTAGCAGTTTCTATGTACACAGAGAGAAAAATACTTAGTACAATGATCTCACCCAATCCCAGATGTTATTTTCCTCAACAGAAAAGGTGTCTGCTCAGTTCTAGAAAGCAAAGGGTGCATCATTGCCTGGGATGATCCAGGCATGTGTTGAAGGATGGATTTATAATGATGACAATGGCAGACACAAATTTCTTGCTGCCTCCTTCTATGCTTTTCTTCAACTTTACTCCTTCAATGACTCTTTTCTTTTGGATTGGTCTCTGTGCGGTCAGCATACTGTCCATATTTTATCCTGTCAGCATATTTCTCTGTTCAACAAACCCATCATGAGCAGACCTCTTAATCTGGTCTTTCTGCTGTCTTATTTTGGGCATTGTCCCTTGGTCTCCCTATCACCTTTCGTATACAATCATTTCATCCCTCTGATTCAGCCGGTTAGTGCCAAGTTCAGTTCATTTGAGCTGGTAACAAAACTATTACTATGTTATGTTAAAAAATCTTCTCACAGTGATAGAAAAGGAAAGAAACATCATGCAAGCAAACTCAAGGTCATAAGATGCTTGTGAGAGGCAAGGCCAGCTGATATTGCAGACACCAGCAAAATGAAAAGTTCAGATAATAATGAGGCTATACAGAACTTAAGCAATGATCAAATAAGGCTGAGTATAAAAGAGAACTTTAAACAATACTGTAATTAACCAATTTATAAACAGGTGCAATTTTAAAGAATAAAATATGACAAGCTACTCTAGCAGCTTGCATAAGTATATTAATACATATATTAGATATTTACTCTTTACTTGAGATTATAGCTGTTTGGAGTGTGAGATGGACATTAATGGCTTTCTGGTCATGCAAATAATGCAATACCTTGACTCAGCAAATTTAAAGGCAGAGATACAAGGAGCCCATAGATGAGCAACATGTCACCCACAGTAGGAAAGGCTGTGAACAACATAAACTAACGTTGTAGTCCTCCTGGTTCAGCAGACACTTAGAGTAGTGTAAATCTGCAGTAACACTATTGTAATCAACAGCTTAAGAAAAGAAAATATGATTTTTATGCTGTTGTATAAAATACTGCATATTGTAGTCTGCTCTTATGCAGAGGATCTTCCAAAAGGTAAGGCAGTATAGTCATGCAAATGAATCTAATTTGCACGTCGATACCTCAGCCAGGTTTTTAACATGACTCCAGAAGAGGATGATGAAATAAGAGACATTTCCACAATACAGATACAATGAGCAGGAAATTAAATTATTATTCTTTCAAAGCAAATCAAAGTTCCATGCTGATCACCCATATAATTGGCATATTTGTTCTCACTTAGTTGTTTGTATCCTGAATACTCTACTCTGCTTGACTATTTGGTATGTATATTTTGAATTTAGTCTTAATTAATTGGTGTTATATAATAGTTCATTACTGCCTGTTGGACACATTTTATAAGGTCATGTCTTCATATTGCAGGTGTTACAGATACTTTTGAAGAGTTATCTGAGAGATTATCCTTTCCAAATCTCAAAATGCACTTCAAACTAAATCTAAATATACTCATAAACATTTAAATTAACTAAAATGATGTTCTGTATTCTAAAAGTCAATGTTTAAAATTACATCTATCTCTGGAAAAGGAGGCTTGGAGCTTACATTTATTGGAAAGTTAGCATACCAATTTTTAATGTTTAAGTCTGTGACATTAAAAATAAGATATTTCTATGCTATAAATGAAAATTCATCGAAAGAAAGGGGATCAAGAATACAATGTTACCTAAACTGCCTCAAATGACAGATGAGTTAGCTTTTCTTAGGTAGTCTATTTCTTATTGGAAAAAAATATCTAGGATCAGCATCATTGTAAAAATACCTACACCCACAAAATGTGATAAAGTGAAACTATGAAGGAACAAATAAAAACAAACAGCTTTAGTTAACTGACAGCTTTGCTTCCATGAGATTGCTTCTCAGTTTCCGCTGTTTTAATAAGCGTATCTGGAATTAGAGTTGCCTTGAGACTGGTCAACAGAGAAGGAAGGATGAGGGGCTACTGAGCTGTCAGTATTCAGTAACTTCCACTGAGAAGCATTTATCTACTTTACCTAGCCTCTGTGGGAAAAGACATTGCGAATACAATGCAAGCCAATTTTCATTTGTCTTCAAAATTCATCTCAGTCAGTCATGTCAGGGAGATCTTCCATTATTCCCTTCTGGTATTATGTTTCTTGTTCTCTGGTTTACACAGTAGGTTTTATTTGTTCTTTCTTCCAAATAATAGAAACAATAGAAAGCATGTCTCCCTCTAATTTACTTTGGACAAAAATCTTGAACAGTAACAGTACAGATGTACAAGACAGTATTTCCTATACGTCAAATTCCTTCCTCAGAGGTATGTTTATGATTCACCAATTTTAATATTAGCCATGTGTACACATTTTTGAGCCTAATTGTGTCATCAGTTTTGCTGAGAAGCTTGGAATCATTTTAAATCTCTAACTAACTTTGCATTAACAGCTACTCCCATGTTTCCATTTAATCTTGCTGTGGGATTTTTAATTTGAATTTTCCTGCTTTCTCATCTATATCATTCTGAGTAATCTTCCAAATGGGATAGACCTGTTTACTGCTGATTATGTTAAGAGAAATATGAGACCAAAAAGATGGTGCTGAAAGGGGAATGGTTTTTCTTTAGCTCAGAGACCAGGATGGGGAATCCTGTTGGCAGAAACAAATTTGGTTTTTCCTTCTTCTTACGTTTTTGTGCAAGGCATTTAGCAGAATTCAAAGATTTATTGGAATCTGACTGTGGCAGTGCCCTGGTTGTGCCACAGTCAGACTCCAATAAATTGGTGAAGCACTGTGGGGCCAAGGCCCACCAAGTGGGGCCTGAAGTCTGAGGGATGAAAGGCCCAGGAAGGGGGCAAGGCCCGCTGAGTGGGGCCTGAGGCCTAAGGAAAAGTATATAGGCCCAGGGAGGGGCCAGGGCCAAGGTCCAGTGAGGGGCCTGAGGCCTAAGGACAAGAATGTGGCCCAGGAAGGGGCCAAGAGGCTAAGGCCCACTGTTTTATCTAAACAAAATTGGGAGCATGAGCCAGTGCTTTTCCCTTTCCAAAGAAGTGACCCTCCTCATTGGGAGACATACTTTATTTTACATGCTTTACATCTGACTCTGTGACTCTTACACTCTTTTTTGCTCAGTGATCCAAATTCAACAGAAGTGAGGGAAGATGGTTCACACCAGCCTATCTCACAGCCTGGCAGTGAAGACACTTTCCCTGGAAGTGGAAGGTTTGTGTTCAAATGCACTCAGGTGAAGCGAGGCTTCTAACTAAAGTCTGCCACTTCCTAAGCAAGTGTTATAACCAGTAAGCTATTGGGCGAAAGTTGTGTGGCTCTCCTTTTGCTCCTTCTAGTATTTTGCCTTATCTTACACTGCTCTTAGATATATTGCTTCAGATAGTTATGTCCCTTCTGAGTAAATTGTATCCCAGTATGACAAAAGCAAATGAAATGGCCCATTGAGAGTACATACAGGCATTACATTTAGTACATACAGGGATTGCCTTTAGAGCAACCTATTATTAGGTTGATCTAAATATCGGCCTGTGCAAGTGTTCAACGAGATTAAATCAGGCTTGATCTAAGTTCACCAAAGGTAGTTTATCAGAAATGGGTTAACTCAATCTATTAAACACCTGTATGCATTCAGAGTGCGGCACCAGGACTGGAAAAACCCAGCTGCTAACCCCAGCACTGGGGCTGTGCTCTTCCTACCACCCCCTGCCCTGAGCAAGTTATTTTTAGCCCCTTCTGTAGACAACTCCTCCTGCTGACCTACCAACCCCCGCACCATCCCACCAGACTTCCTACCTCAGACCCTCTAGCTTCCCCCACAATCCTGCCTGTCCCTTCCCCCAGCCTGAGTTACTTACTCCAGTTTCCCTGTGCAGCTCCTGGGACTGGCTGTACATGTTGCTCCCACTCTACTTTCACACATCTTAAAGTAAGGCATATGAACACAGACAGGACATAGCAAACACTTTTACACACCTCAAGGGAATGGGAGAGTTATATGTTTCCAAGGGGCAGCATAAGTTTTATACTCCTGATATGAGATGTGTATTCTGTTTTGGGGGGGGGGGCTGGTTTTTTGCATCAACCTACCTAAGTCTTAGATGTTTAATAAGCAGAATGGGATCTGGGTCACTGAGTGCTGAATTCACTTTGTGCAAGGTTCCACCCTGCATTCTAAAGCCTAAAGACGTTAAATTGGCAAATACCTGTTATCTGCCTTTCCTCAACCGGTTGAGAGATTACATAAATCCCTTGTGGAAATTGGCTCTGCAAACCAAAATGAATTTTGGCTGGATATCTGATATAGATGTATCCTAATTCTCATTTGTACCTTGATATACCAGATATACCTATTAGACTTATTGGAAAATCTTATTGCTGTAAGTATAACATTTCTGGTATTTGTGTATGTTATTGCCTGGGGCTGAATTATATTTTGTGAATCGGCATTGAAGACTTCAGTATCATTAACATATAATTTAAAGTACATTTAAAAATCATTTCTCCTCTTTAATTCCCACAAATAGTGAAGCTTCTTTCACTTTCCTTCCTTAGCTGCTTACATATCCAGTGGATACATAGCTAGATCTTCACTATTTGCCATTCCAGCAAGGTATATTTCATATTTTCTTGTCACAAAACTAATGACATCCACCTATCTTCACTTGTTTCTCTCATGTCTGTCTTACAATAATCAAGATGCTGGATAACACTTTGCACTAAGTAACTTTTTCTGAGTAATTAAAATGCATAAAATTATCAGCACCAGTCTTAACCAAAGGCATCTTAGTACCCTAATGAATGTAACTAAAAAATAAGCCAGGCCTTGTTTCCTTTCATTTATAATGCAGTGTAAAATTATGTGCCTATGTTTTGGAGGAAAAATAAGAATTCATTTCTCCTGTCACTCAAGCAATATAGGTGTCTGTATTGTCCTTTGACTGCGTAATGATAAGCTTAAAGCCAACATATTTTCCCAAGAACCTGATGGATGGATAGATGGTTGAGATATAGAATGCTACTTTAAGATGTCCTGAAAATGGTTCAGTTTAAATTCCTTGCTATGATAACTATTCAACTTCAGCTCCTTGGGAAAGTGTATGTATGAAATGCTTTACAAATATAGTTTTATTTGGTATATGAAAATTGCATATTATTCTAGGAAATTTTCCCCTATAACTGTATATGTATAGTACAAACTAGAATTAAGATTTCTTTCTGGGTATACTTTAGAATTAAAATAAGGTGAAGAAAATGTACTTACCCTGAAAACTGTTCCTTAAAAAAATAAAATAGATATATTCAATACAATAGCAAAAGCTAAAATACAACCCCAAATATGTAAATGTTCATAAACAATATCCCGGGTGTGTCTAAAGGTTCATTAATGTGCATTAGTTACTGCACATTTAAGTTAGTACTTGCTTAATGAAGTACTAACTAAATGTGCAGTAACTCATGCTACTGCGCAGTAGCACCAGCACACAGTTTTTTTGTGATGATTACTGAGCAGTAGCCTAAAAACACTGTGAAGTAGCATATTAGCAGGGATTTTGACCAGCATGCTACTGCACAGTAAGCGTCTTGTGTAGACGCACCCACTGTGACACACGCTAGAAAAACGTAGTAAAAAATGTCATATTCATTCCTACAAATGTGTAATATTTGGCAATCTATTTGGGCTTGGAAAAAAATCACACACAATATTCCTTGAATCGTAATATTTTCCAGAGGACGGGAATCTCCTGGAAGTTATACAAAACAACAACAGATCTTCTATAGGACTTTAATACAAGACAACATAGTTGTGTGCTAAACAGGTCATGTAAAAGAAACTTCTCAATCTTTGATAAGGTTATAGTTTTGGATGATAAAGGTAATCATAGTGTTCATCTACACATGCAGTTAATTTGAAGAAATAAACTCTGGAGCAGTTTGAGTCAAAGTAAACTACTCCTGGGTGCAGTGTCTACATGTATGCCCAGGAAAGCAGCAATTTGTTCTGGGACACAGCAGTTTATGCTAGGGCTGCTCCTGCACTGCTCGGCCAGGGCTGGCAGGAGGCACAGAGAGTCTGCCCCAGGCTCTGGGTGGTGGTGTCCGGTGGTGTGAGGGCTGGTTGCAGCATGAAGGTACTAAAAGTGCGGAACCATGTTGCTAGGCAGCAAGCAGGAATCTGGCCCCCTGCTGGCTGGGCAGACTGGGTACAATTTATGCCCACACTCAGCATCTACATATGCATTTAATTACAGTTACCCCACCCTAAAATAGTCCCCAACACCAGTATCTTACAGTGTTGTTAATTCATTTACTGCAGCTTAATAGCATAACGTGCAGACAGTGACACTTTACTCTGCAGCTAATTAGTCTACTCCAAACTTTAGTCTGCAGGTAGATGAAGCCACACTGATTTAATATACTTAGAGTTGTTATCATGTTGGCTTAGAAGCATATGATAACCTAACTAAAACTATACAGTATGATTATATAACAAAATCATAGGATTTGGAAAGGACCTCAAGTGTTATCTAGTCTAACCACCTGTACACATACAGGTCATGCAAGATCCTGAAAAAGTGATGTTAAATGGATTATATTCTAGCAAACTGTCAGATCTCAAGAGTATTCATCCATGAGGAATCATTATAGAATGGGAATTGCTATTAGTGATTTTCCAGAAAGATCAAATATCTTATTGATTATTTGAAGCAAATTTAAAACTAGAGCTGATAACATTTGCAGCTAACAAAAGATTGGCAAAATACTGTGTTTGATCATTTGTTACATCACACCCAGCCTAGCAAAAATTGTGTTAAAACAGTTAGAAGAAGAAGAATACTTTTAGGAAGAAGGAATTTGGATCATATTTACAGACTATCATAGAAAGCAGTGATTCTGAAAAAAAATTAGGGATCACAATGGACAAGCAATTCCTAGATATAAGAGGGATGGAGAAGACTGCCAGAAGTCATCTACACCATTCTACCCTAAAGCAGGATTAATCATTCCAATACAAATGTTCCACAGCCTCCCTAGTTAATCTAACCTTGT
Organism: Gavialis gangeticus; assembly: GCF_001723915.1. Taxonomy (NCBI): domain Eukaryota; kingdom Metazoa; phylum Chordata; order Crocodylia; family Gavialidae; genus Gavialis; species Gavialis gangeticus. Next base: position 22,736,218 of record NW_017729027.1, on the reverse strand, counting down.
GTTTAACTAAGTAATGATGTGCTTCTAGTGTGAGGCTGTGCAAAAAAGGGTTAGGTGGGTGTGTAACCAGGGAACTAGTGAGTAAGAACACGGTCAGGATTTTATCATGATACATGGACAGAACTGTTGAAGTTGACAGTGGAATATTACGCACTGTTCTGATATCCAAATTTTAAAAAGGAAGTTGAAAAATTGGAGGAGCAAAATAGAAGATTTACAAATATGATCTGAGGCCTAAAGGCAATGCCTTACAGTGTGAAGCTTAAAGAGCTCAGTCTGTTTAGCTCATCAAAAAGAAAACTGAAAGGTGGCATGTTTACAGTGTATAAATAGTAGTGAGAAAAATATTTAGTAAGAGATTCTTTAATCTAGTGAAGCGAGTAATAACAAGAGTTAATAACTGATAGCTGAAATCAGAAGAATGCAAATAAGAAATAAGGTACAGATTTTAACAGATTAACCATTGGAACAAACTACTGTAGGTAGTGGTAGATTCTTTAGCTCTTGATAGACAATCTCCTAATCATAGAAAATAGGTATGGAATAATAAACCATTCCTTATAGACACTTTCCTAACCTGATCTTAAAAACCTCCAGTGATAGGGAGTTTACATGCACCCTAGGTAATATATTTCAATACTTTAACTAACCTTACAGATATAGTTTTCTTGAAATCAAAGCTTAATTTCTTTTTTTCTGTTTAAGCCTGTTACTGCTTGTCCTATATGGAATGGAAACAGTGAACAAAGCCTCCTATTTGCATTAACCTTTTATAAATTCTAAAACTGCTGTCATGTCTCCCTTATTTTCTGTAGTTTTGTTTTAGACTAAAAAAACCCAAATTCTTTCAGTCTTTCCTCATAGGTCGTTTTCTAGATCTCTGAATATGTTTGTTGCTGTGTTCTGGATTCTCTCCCCAGTTCATCAAAATCTTTCTTAGTGTGGTCCTCTAAAACTAGCTTTGTCATTGCTGAGAGGAATAGGAAGAGTAATTCACAGGTCTTAGGTACAGTATTTCTGTTTCCACATTCCAGTATTACGTTGCTGTTCATACGACATTGTGACTCATATTTGCTCGTGTTCATCACGTAATCTGCTATAATCCACAAATTGTTCTCTACATGACTACTACATTGCCAGTTATTCTCCATTTTGTTTATCTCCAAATCAAGACTGAACACCTTTTTTGTAGAAATGCTTTGTCTAAGTACAAATTATTTTTCAGTTGATCACAAACTATTGGACTTAGCACAAGGGTAACTGGATGAAATTCATTACCTGTAAATGAATCAGACTAAAAGATAATCGGATCATTTGAGAATAATAGGATCATTGGAAAGTAGGACTGGAAAGGACGTCACAAGATCACCTAGTCCAGCCTCCTGCTCGAGTGTCTAAGTCTAGTGTCTAATTTGTTCTTGAGAATTTCCAAGAATGGAGATTCTACAGCTTCTCCAGGTAGCCCATTCTAATGCTTGCCCACCCTTATAGTCAGAAAGTACTTCCTAATCTCCAATCTACATTTCCTCTGCTGCAGCTTGAGGCCATTGCTCCTAGTCCTGTCAAAAGCCTACCTCCATCCTCTCTGTAACTGCCCTTCAGGTATTTGAAGATTGTCATCCAATCCCAACCTCCTCAGTCTTCTCTTCTCCAGGCTAAATAACCATTGTTCTTTCAGCCTTTCTTCGTAAATCATGTTCCTCAGGCCTTTCATAATTTTTGTTGCTCTCCACTGGACTCTTTCCAATTTGTTCACAACTTTCTTGAAGTGTGGGGCCCAAAACTGGACATCGTCCTCCAGGTAAGGCTTCAACAGTGGTGGAAAGAGTGGAATTATCACTTCCCTTGATTTGATGTAGTGGTCTTATTCTACATTCTAGGACTCTGCGCAAACTGTCATTAACAATATTTTGAAGCCATTAATGATAGTGTTTGAGTTACTGTATTGTATTATTATTGTATTTATAACGTGCACTTCATTTTTACCAGGGTGTGAAGAAAATAGGATATGATGAACCTTCTGCTCTATGCAGAAAGTATCACAGACCAACATCTCCCTGCCTCTCACTTTCTTACATGATAAACAGGGAGTGATGGTCATTCACAAAACTCAGAGCTCAAAAAGGAATAGATATGGGCAGATGAGTGCTTTTCTGAATACACTCTTCAAAACTTCTCAGAGGCAGAAGACAAAAATTCTCTGCCTCTGTACACTTGGCACTTGCCCATTAAAATACATGAGTTCCAATTACACCGGAACTTTGCCCACTGCTACCTTGGTAATTTTCTGAAATTGTGTCCCTTCTTGCCCCGCCCCACCTCACAAAGTCATAGGAAAGTGCTGAAAGTGTCATAATTCCTGTATCCAATATCTCCCATTTATTTTTGTTATCCTCAAGGGTCCAACGCATAGATTATATGCCTAATTTCCCCCACCGTGTCTAAATCATGGATAGTTAAACTCGTTGTTTTTGTCCTCTTCAGAAACAGGTCTGCATCCATTAAGTTGGACAGCCCTGTTCAAATAAGATAAGCCTTGTGTGCAAAGTAGACAGAAAATTCCCCAGTGCATGGACAAACTGTCTGCTTCCAGGAGATGGCAGTCAGCCAAAGAACAATCTCTTTGCAAGCAGTCACACCTTCATTGGATCAGACTTTCCAGATGCAATGATAGAAAACAAAAAATTTCCTTTGGTTGTAGTGTGCAGTTCACAAAGCTTTAAGAACTCTCTATGCTGCAATCCATCTGACTCAAAGCAATAATATCTACCACTGTCTCTCCAGCCATCACCCACAGGCTTCATCTGTCACAGTTTATTTATATCAAAGTGACCTTTGAATGCTATATAGGGTAGAGGATGTTTAGGAGACACTATATTGGTGATCAAGGAAAATGTCCTACAAGGATACAGTTACAAGGCATTCTCCCTAGAGAAGTATGACAGTTGATCAGCAGTCTTTCCAGATAGAGCCATTTGGCTTAATAGGAACAACAGTTAGTCATACTCTTAAATCGGCATCTTCCAATTGTTATGATGACAAACTAATCCATTTGTGAAGTCCCCCTACAAACAAGACTTAGAAGGATACAACTCTTTCAATGGAGACCATAATCAGTTGAAATGAACACTAAGTTGTTTATTAGTTGATTAAAATTTCCTTAGCAAGACCAAAAGGAGACATGATTATTTGAAATCTAAGAAACAAAGAAAAAAATCAGAGGATTACCATGTATACACATTGCCCTTCTAAGGAGGGTCTAGTGAATGGCTGAATACAATGCTGCTTTTCTGCCACTGATTCAGTGATGCAGTTCTGAGATAACTGTTCAAATGTACTTCACAACATCCCAGGACAAACTGTTAGCACTTCTTATCTGGGAAATTTTGGGGGGTTTGTCCCAGGACAACAGATATGGACGTCTGAACTACAGCATTTTGCCCGAGATAAAATGGTTTCTCCTGGGACAAATGGGACATCTGTATTGCTGACTAAATTAGGAATTAACATCTATGAATCCAATTCTACTGTCACATATACAAGTTTGGCACTGGTATAGTTTCACTGACTTCAGGTACTTTTGATTTAAACAGATGTAAATGAAAGCATTAATTGTGTATTTTTTCTGGTTTGAAAAAATTATAAAGCTGATATGGAGAATTAAGACATACCTACTCTATTGATGGCTTCTGAGGATTAAATGAGTAATGTGCTAGGTAAGAGCTAATTATTACTATAAATAATATAAGGTAGTCTGCATATTATTTCTAGATAGTTGTTTTTTTTTTGAAGGAATCTTATTTAAAAAGTACCTCTTTATATCCTTTGGGTGTTTCTAATGCATTCAGAGATTGCAACATATATGGCAGGAAGAAACAGAAGCCTCTGATAAAGGGTCTAGACCCCAGTCATGCTGTTATGTGATACCAGCCCTTTTCCTAGACTCAGGACATAAGCATCCAGCCTCTCCTCTCAGAATATTTTACATATGTTAACATGTGGGCATTCATACCTCCATACCTTGCATGGATGGAGTGTGCCTGGGAAACAAACAGCTCTGATTGTGGGGGCATGCCTACACATGATGCCACCATGTGTGTCTACATGTGAACAGCAGCTACTTTGCCATAGCAGCATGCTCCCTCATTATAGCATACTGCTATGGCAAAGTAGCAGCTAAAAATAACCATGTGCCTGGCATATAGCACAACATGGGCTGCTATCCAAAAGGAAGTTCTAAAGCACGGCACAGTTGCAACATTGCCATATAGGCATGTGTAGACACACCCTGGATATAGCAAGAATCATTACTGGTATAGGTTAGGGACAGAAATTGCACATAAATGGGCATAAGTGATTGGAAACCAATCTAAACCTGTAACAGAACAGAACTTCAGTGCATATAGACTGGTTTCAATATGGCAGACTCTGGTTTCAGATTGACCTGGATGGATGTAGTATCAGATTGAATCACTTTAGGTTGAATCACAGGTCTGTTGAACTTCTTCTGTTCCAGATCCTCTCCTGACACAAGTTAGGTTGCAGTCCCCCAGGATCATTTGCGGTCTCGCCTGCTAACTCCACCCCAGGTTATCTGCTCCAGCTGAGCCAGGTGGTCCCACCCCCAAACTGTCACAGAGCTGAGGCAGCAAAGCCTCTGCTCCATAGCCTGGAGGGGATAGGGAGTGGGGGCAATGGCCCTTGCTCTGGCCCCAGTCCCCAAAGCTAGGGTCTGCACAGCAGGTGTGGGGGGCAACCCCCAAGAAAGGGGATTTTCCACTCTGCAGCCCAGCTCTGTCAGGTTGTGAACACCCAGCCCTGTCCACCTTGCCAGTCCCCTGCCTCTCAGCCACAGTCGGCAGAAAAGCAGAAAATGGCTTTCCTCCACTCTGTTGTACAGACCCCAGCTGGAGGGGGGGGCGCAAGGCATTCCATTCCCCACCCCTCTTGAGGTGCCCCCATGGCTGACAGGTTGGAGGCTGGCAAGGGGGTGAGATTAGGGTGTTCACATCCCAGCAGATCTGGGCAACAGGAGTGGGGAAGCCCCTACCTTGGGGGCTTGTCCCACCACCTGCTGTGCCGACCCTGGCTGTGCTGGGCATTCCCCCTCTGCCATCCCGTCCCATGGCTGAGGTATCTATCTGCCTTGGCCAATTGAAGAGTGAATGTGAGTTCTGTTCATTAATGGTCCAATCTGTGCAGCTTAGAAAAAGCTGCATAAATTGGATCAATTCTGCCTCAGGCTTTTTGACTGTCTGTACTTAGCCATAGAGCACACTAGTTCTGTCAGGCTTTGCAGGCCTACTGCTGCAGCAGTTAGAAATGCTGCATTAAAACTAATGGCACATTTCTTTTGAATCCTGGAATTACTTGCCTGGATTTTAGTGGAATTTATAAGTAATACCTCAGCTATTTTTTAAAACTAAAATTGTATTTTCATTTACAAAGAAATGGTTATAGAAGCATGAAATTTTGTTTTTGGCAAGTGCTGTATTTCCTCCTGAGGTGTAATTGAAAATCAGCCTGAAATAGCAAATGCCTTTATACAGATCTAATTTAAATATGCCCTACCCAAAGGGGTTTTCCCTCCCCCACCCATAAAATGTATTCTCAGAGCCAATCTTCTGTGACTAGTCTTGGTATTTAAGCCAGAGTTCAGTTTCTGAATGAGGTCTGCTTTTGAGTCACATAGGATAATGACTTTTCTGGAGAATAATACCATATATGTTTCAACACTGCCTTTTTTGGCTAGTTAACATGTGATGCTCCAAAGTGGGTCTAAACCACTGAATCTCAGCCAGGCTGCTACAACAACCTGGGGTGCTATGAGATCGTTTCAAGGGTTCTGTGGGGTGCTACACAATATTAGGACTGTTAGGTGTGCAACCCCCTACATATGATTCACAAGATAAATCTAAAGATTTCATATAGGAATCCATTGTGTCAAAAACCTTCTGACCTGTCATGGTATTTCTGAATTCTTTGCAATAGAATAATTGCTCTATTACTTTATGTATTTGAAAAATAAGTGAAAACCAAGATCCAGCATTTTCCAAGGGATGCCTTGAATCTAAAAACTTTGAGAATAAATTGTCTAAACAAATAATTCATAGTTAAAAAATTCTGCCCTTATTTTAGCCTGAGTATTACTGTTTATGAATTTTCAGCAAGAAACTCACAGTTTGTATCATATTTGTTCAATATTTGCAGTTATTTCCTGACATTTCACTTTGACAAATCTTTCTATCAACAATTAATTGAGATGGTTTAATTTTCAAAATGAAACATCTGTTAGTTCTGACTAGATACATCCTATGGTTTTGATGCTGTTCCCCAATTGGAAAATATCACCCCAATGCTCAGTTCTCCATTGAGAATAATCATATCTAGGAGTTCAGAATGTACCATAAATATTCTATTATATTTCCTTACATTGTCCCATTTCAGAGAATATTCCTTCCAGGTAACTCAATTGTTAGAATATTTGCAGAGAGCCAACACACAAGAGGCACAAGTATAACTTGAAGCAAATTCAGTTTGTTATTTGAGAATATTCTCAAATAAAAGATGTTTGCCCAGATTCCAGGCTGAACTCTTTAGGGAGTCCATTCTTATCTAGACCTTCCTGGCCAATGAGGACTCCAGGGGAATTTCACAGATGTCTGTGTACATACATGAACAGGACCAGTTGTAAAAAGAATTCAAAGAATGGAAAGTCTGAGGGATCATCATTTTGCTACTGGGAAGAAAAGACCTTTCAGGGGAAAAGATGGGAATTCCAAAGTTTTAGAACACTAATTAAAAAAAGTAATGATATACATATGAATTGCTAGATCTTTAACTAAAGTGTCTTACATGAGACTATGGGCCTTGTTGCACAGTAATTTGGGGCAGCTCCTGGAGTTCTGAACACCTGGGTTGCCCACACAATACCTGAAACTAGTTTTAAGACTTCTTACACCACTCCAGGACAAGATTATCTCTGATCTGTCACCCAACTCCACCCTCGCCTCCCACTGGCCAGGATCAGGCTCACTGTCCCCTCCCACCTTTCCCAGCTTCCCAGATCCCACCTGCCCCTGTCAGTTCCCCCTCCACTTCCTTCCAGAGGAGCAGGCAGGGAAGGGTTAGCCTGCCTGTCTGGCCACTGCCTCTGCTCTCCAGGCTGGCACAGCCCAGAGAAGAACAGGAGCCCAGCTGGGGGAGGGTGGGTGGGAGGTGGGGGCTGGACAGGTAGATTAGGACAGACACCATGGGCAGCCACAAGTAAGCAGGGGCAGAGAAGGCGGGGGGGCAGCTTTGGGGGTGGGGGGTGCCAAGAGAGACCTCCAGAGGTGGAGGGGCAGGGGCAGGAAGGAAGCCCAGAAAGAGAGTGGGTGGGGGTGGGTATCTTACCTTTCACTCCTTCAGGCCCCTGCTGGCCTGAAGAGTAAATGCTCCAACTCAAGATAGCACTAACATGGATCAACACTTATATATAGGCAGCTACAAGTAAGCAGGGGCAGAGAGGGTGGGGGGAAAGCCTGCAGGTGGGAGGGGGCAAGGGAGAGCTCCAGAGGGGCAATGGCAGTGGCAGGAGGGAATCCTAGAAAGGGAGGGGAAGAGGGTGGGGGGAGGAGGGAGTATCTTACCTTTGGTCTGAAGAGTGACTGCTCCAAACTCAAGAGACCACTAACACTGATCAACATTTATGTGGCTCAACATTTAACATGTAACAAAGCTCTATCATGCTGCCATAAGACTAAGTAAAATTCACCTGAAAATAATCTATTCCATGTTAACTGTGTTTATTTTATTTTGAAATTTCTTAAATTCTTTAGGCATCTTTATTCAAGAGGTCAAGTTCAGAATGCATTTATGATCAGAGGAAAGCAGGGCTGGAAGGGACCTCATGGGATCACCCTTGACTAAACCAGCACAGCCAAGTGTCTGTCTATTCTGCTCTTGAAAACTCTCAAAGATAGAGATTCCACAATTATCACAATGCTTGCCTGGGTACTTTCAAAAGTTTAGTAACAAACTTCTAATTGGGCAAGCATCTAGCAAACAGAACTAGGTTGAGATATTGCTTAGGGATGCCTTTGTTTTATCGTGATATTCTAATTCCCTTTCAAGTTGTTTTTTTCTCTTTCACTCTAGTGGGGGGCAACCTTTTTGGCAGGTGGACCACAAGGGAAGTCCAAAACCCTCTCTGAGTGGCACTCAAGTTCCTTCCCTTGCCCAATTGGTTGCTCTGCTTTCTTCTCCCTGCCTTGTGCCTCCTGGATGATCTGTTGTTCTGTTATCTGTTCCTCCCCTATCTTTCACTGGATTCCCTGCTTCCTCCCTGCTTCATGCTACGTATGAGGGGTTCCTGCATGTCATGGGTTGGCCAAGCCTGCCTAGTGGTTAGAACAGTCACCCAGGAAGTGGAAGAGCTAGTTTCTAGGCCCTCCTCAGAGGAGATTCACTGCAGGGAAGTGTACTAATCACTATGATATAGAATGTAATAGACCCTCAGCCTCCCCTGAGGTTGAAGCTGGCCCCCAGGGCAGCCAGAAATTTAAGAATCAAGGGGCTAGAAGGACAGTAAACACGAGGTAGCATGTGCCTGTATCCTCTCATTATGGCCCTTGGGAGGGAATGCTGACTTTTGATCCAGTTTTCAAAGGATTATACAGATCAACTTGGGTACCTTACTTCTAAGTCCTGTTTAGTCATTTCTAAGTCTTTTTCGTGTCTTATCCAAGTTCACACAGGATATCTCCTGGGTTTCTAACCCCTTGAACCATTCTTTCTTTCCCAGCGCAAATTACATAGTTACATAATTCCACACAGACTAGGAACATAGGGTGCAGCTACATGTGCGCTTTACAAGGCTCATCTACATGTTCATTAATGCACCATGGTTACTGTGTATTAAGTTTAGTATTTGGTTAACCAAGTACTAAATCAATAAGTAGTAACTTGTGCTACTACAAAGTAGCACCGCTGCATGGGTTTTATTGACGCTTACCGCACAGTAGTCTAACACTACTGCGCAGTAGCGTATTAGCACGGATTTTTCCCAGCGCACTACTGTGCAGTGTGGATAGGCTACTGTACAGTTAGCATCTTGTGTAGACAGGCCCACTGTGGAGTAGAGTAATTATCTGCAGTAAAGCTTCACCATCTATACATGCACTGGTATTAGGGTGCAGTAAGCTAATCAACTCTGCCATAAGATTGTACAACTGGGGACAGTACTGTCTTATGGCAAAGTAATTTGCTGTGCTGAAACACGCATGTAGGCAATGACAACAGGTGTAAATTGCACCCCGTCAGCCCAGCCAGCAGAGGCCTAGAGGATTGTAAAGTATGAACTAACTCCCCTCCCATTGCACCCTTCCCCCTGGCCCATGGGACACCCCCTGTTCTTCCTACCCCCAGGGCTCCCCCCTGCCCCTTGGGGTGCCACCCTAATTTGTGCCTCCCCCTGCTTATGGGACATTACTTATCTTTGGCTTTTGTACTGTCTGTACAGTACAGGGGGCAGGCAGGGAAGGGTTAACCTGCCTTTCTGGCCCCTGCCATTGCTGGGCTGCTGCTCTTCTGGCCCAGAGAATGGCAGCAGCTGTGGCACCCTTCCCTGCCTGCTCTCCCAAGACAGGGCAGGCAGCCACAAATAAGAAGGGGGCAAGGAGTGGGGATCTATGGTGCTGAGCTGGGTGCAGAGGGGTTGGGGGTACACAGGGCCCAATCCTGGCCTAGCATGTGTTCCTAAATCTCTTAGGTCTCTCAAATCTCTTGAAAAATTCTCCTTAACATTATATACACTTGTTTGGTAAAGAAAGGAATTAGGGGTTCTTTGCCCTTTCATTTTATAATTTTACTTGAAATCTATTGTTGGGTCTACATTTCATGTACCTGAGTCTCAACTCACTTGTATTATTTAACACCCTTGAATTTAGTCGAGTTCCAAATAATTCACACTGACTTAAATCAGAAGGAAATCAGGCCCTACATGTGTCACTTTTGTGTCCAGGCTTTTGAGAGTTAAAGCACAAATTGCTCAGGTTCATTTCTAAATTCTAATGCACAGTGCTGGCAAGTATACACTTGAATCATAGGTCTCAGATGTGTGGACTCAAATAAGTTTGCATTTTTAAGTTACCTTTTAATTGCTGACCTACAAAGTCTTTTAGAATTATTACTAACAGCTTATGAAGATTTTTAAAAACAGCCAGATATTTGTGTTTTTTGAGCAGGAAGTCTTTAGACTGTATCCTCAGCTGCTGTAATTTGGCCTAGTTCTATTGATGTAAAATGAATTAGGCCATTTTTAAGCAGCTAAAGTCACTTCATGCCTGTTCCCTTTGCTTTTTGTATGTAGTCTATCTATTGCCCATGAAATTTATATAAACACAGCCACAGTTTTGTTACAATATGAATGATAAAGTATAACGCACAGATCTCTGTTAGTAAAAGCTTTTCTATTATGAACCAAGATGCATTCCCTGTGGTTTTTAGTTCCTCATTCATAAGGATGAATAGGAAGGCCTGAAATAAGAAAATATATTTAAAGGACACAGAGGAAAATGTACCACAACATTAACTTCAAAACAAAGCTTTAATATCTTTTTGTATAAATAAATGCGTTCAGATAAATGGTAGAGAGAAAGATAGAGAGAAAGGTGTGATGTGCTTATATAAAGGTCTGATGCTAATTTTCTTTCATTTCTTTGTTCAGTGTCATAGTTTTCTGTAGACTATAACCTTTCTTTTAAAAAATAAAGTCTCTAGGTAGAATTCATCTGGTTCTTCTGCTGCTGCTTCATTAGCGTTTCCTGTTTATCAATGTTGTTGTAGTGAAAAAAGAAAGTTCAAGGTTTTGTTGTTGTTGTTTAATGTGCTATTTGCTATGGAAGTTCCTGGATTGAAGAATTGCTTAGAAAATTGCAGTTGATCCTCACTGATCTTAATTTGAGCTGTAATTTTTTCTGTCTACAGAGCAGTAAGGATTTGCATAATGCTATAAACAAAATATTCAGGCTATGTACAGTAATGTTAAGTTAAAAAGAGAGTATTATATAAAAATTCAAGCTGTCTAAAATTGCTACAGGGTAGATGAATGGTACCAAGCATTCAAAATAAAATAATTTATCAAGCATATAAGCAAAATATGTAACGCGAAGACAAAAAATGTATAAATTTTACAGAAAGATTAAAATATTAAAATGATACTATGTCATATTTATTCCTAAGGGATCTCACATGAAGAACTCATTAAAGATTCAGAATTAAAATGTGGCTAAAATATAGGGGGGAAAACATTTCAGAACCAATATAAAAACCCTATGAAAATAAAGATAAATTGTTGGCATCTCATTATTTCAATTGAAACCTATGTTTCTCCTTAGAGACTAGTGGGCTGTGGGGCTCTCTGTTCCACAGCAGAGCTGGCCCCTCCCCTCTGCTCCCTGGCTGAGACTTGCAGGCACAGCAGGATCTGCTGGCTTCCCTGTACCCCTCTCCCCTCCCATGCACCACTTGCTGCTTAAGAGAGATCCCTTCCTCCTCTCTCCTGCAGCACAGACCATGGCCAGCACCTGGTATGTAAGGCAGATAGGACAGTATCTGCGTAGAGCTTTTTGGAGCTAATCAACAGCTCAAATGGTAATGTCCCTGCATTCCTTCCTTTGGAAAAAGCTGTTTATAAAGAGCTTGAACTAATGATCAAGGCTTTGTTTTCTGAGGGGGTGCTAAATGCTGATAACAGAACTGATAAATGGTTTGTTATCAGGGTGGGGGGGACCCCTTCCTAATCACAGCATCTTGCGAGGTCCTGGCCATAGGCCCCTCAGCTCAGCACTGTGGAAGGGTAGGAAGAACATTCTAGCGCCTCCCAGCTTCCAGCCTAAGCCACTGCAAGCATATGCCAGCATTTTTTCAGTCCAAGGGGGATGTGTGGTTACAAAGTGATTTAGCCTAGCCAGGTTACACTAACCTGCAAAAACTGAATCAATTCAGGCTCATGCTTTCTGAATGTCTGCTCCTAGACAGGATGTTTAGAGATTGGGGGTACATATGCATGCGTATGTGGGGGAGAGTTGAAAGTGTTATTGTATCATCTGATTATATTTTTTTAATCTGTGGGTTTTCCCTGAACATAACTCAAGAGTGCGGTAGTAAATTTAAAATACAGAAATTTTTTAGCACAGATACCATTACAATTAGTAGTTTTACTACTTCTTCATATAAGCATGATTAATAAGGTATTTTTCCCTTTATGTTAAAAAATACAGCTCACTAAGTTAAGCATTCATACTTCAGATTTGACAACAGTTTAGTGGGAGAGCTTACTCTGTTCAACATGTAATTATTTAGAGCTGTTCTCCACCCCTCTTGGCAGTTTACAAATATCTCTTGATGGGGTCAGGACCCGTGTGCATGGAGGAGGCAGGAATTGCTTGGGACATGTAGCAGGAGTCAGAGGTGGCATTTGAGAGACAAATATTGTCCTCACCTTGGCTAAACAGAAACATCCATGGAAATCTAATACTTTTCTCCATATTATATATCAATAGCTTATTCCTTGGTGGGGAAATCAACTTTTAAGGGATTCTCAGGGGAGCCCATTGTGAGAGTCCCTGCCAAGGAGTAAAGATTACCACTGGTACCCTAGTGCCTTGTGTCCAGTCAGTCTAAGGTTTTAGAGCAGTTCATTATAGGGAAAAATACTTCTCCAGTGGAAAAAGGTTGAAGCAACTCTAAATCTGTTCATGGAATTTTCTTTCCTTTGGTCCCCTATTGTAGGTTTTACTATAAGTGGGAACAACCCCAGCCTACTGTTTTTATTCCAGCATTTCCCAGGGAACAAAAAGCACACTATCGTTGAAAACCCCCAGAAGTTATTGCGGGGGGGGGGAGAGGTTGCCTGAGTAAGAACATTGGGGCATCTTTTAACAAAATACAAGTGGAAAGGATTTTGAAATTTACTACAAACCTGTGTTGGTAAGTTAGTACATATTCTACCATCTAGTGACAGGAAAAATTTAATTGACCAGCTGAAAATAGCACTAGAAATGTATGTTAAAGAATTAGGAGACCCTAATCCTTCAGTGCACTGCCAAATAGGTGGCAGAAACTGAAGAAATGGCTACAGAGGCAAATCTATGCAGAAAACTTTTCAAGCTTCTTGCAGTCTGAGGATGGGCTGGATCTATTAAAAAGTGTAAGTAGTTCTGCACAAAAGATAATGCTGCAGTCTGGCTCTTTGCCCTAATGCTTCCCACATCTCTTCATACCAAACCCCATTTTGTTATGGTTGCAGATAGCTTGAAGTTTGGACACCTTCTAAGCAGGACTTTTTGTGTTAGTATAAGCCAAAAATCAAACTGCTTGTATATAAATTTGGAGGTAGGATTTGTGGTATTCCAAATCATGTACACCCTTGGCAGCACGGACTGTACTAGTAAATCTTTAGTCAGTACTAATTTAAAAAGCAAAATTACATCTTTTACATTTTAGAATCAAAAAGAGACAACTTGAGGAAGTTACAGTGCCCTGAAGAACACTGTAGAATAATCCTATAGCTGGGGGGAAAAAAAGCAGCTGACCTTAATCAACAACTCTATCTATGAAAAGTGGATCATTTCCTGGGTGTTGTTCTGTTTCTTTGATTTTCAAATGAATTCAGTGAGAGTGGAAGATATTTGGCACTTCTCAGAATCTGGACCTAAAAAAACAGCAGCAGAATTCTTACCATTGCTTCTTTAGTCCAAGAGATCTTCCATACCGATACCACAGCTACAACAACTGAACAATGCCATATTTTCATTATGTCATTGTATGCAGTTCCATTCACAGTGTCATGATTCATATTACATAAATGACAGTAGACAGATAGCTGTAAGAAAATAAGTCTATGTTGTGGGGTTTAATGATATAGTGATTTTCATGACAGCAAAGTAAAAGTGATTTGGAGTGTCATCTAATCTTTAGGTTGTACATGTAGTACCATTATAAAAAAAAGGGGGGGCTAAAGAACCAAGGCCAAATTTCATTGGCTTTCTTATACTTCATTTCTAAAGATAATAAATACAACCTCATTATGCGTTATCCGTTTGCCCTAAAAATATTAGGTAATCCGTGATTACAGCCATGTAAACTAGTATTTAATATTGTGTTATGCAATTTCCTAATTGGCATTTTGGTACTATTAACAGACTTTTTGTCCCTACACATGGTGCCACTCTAAAATGCATATCACTCTAAATATGCATACCTACACTGGGCTCAAGATATATCTCCAAATTAAAAAAATATTAATCAATATGGTGGTATAAAATATCCCATAATATGACATGAAAATAAAACTAAACAATGTTGAGAGTAACACCTGCCTGGAAGATTCTGCATTTCTAAAAGTTACTGTCATAATTAAATTTTGTACTAATAAAAGACATGGGACCACATTACCATATTTCAAAATTATAAATGACAGAAAATTATAAAACTACATCCAGATTAATGGATTTGAATGTGGACAATATGTTGCTAAAATAGAGTCAAGTTTGACCTTTTAACCTGCAACTGAGGTGAGGAAAGAAAGGATGAATTCCATTCCTGGCTGTAATATAGTTCAGAGCTTAGTAAACCCTAATGCCATTAGTATGAAATACTCCAAGGATCTTCCTTGGAACCTAGAAAACAGAAGTCTGGCGCATATTATGATGAGCTAGGAGTTAATGGATATGGTCCATAGGTTAAGATATGTCCTTTTTCTGACTTGGCCAAGAACTTTGTGCAGTCCCCAGAACACAGTGTTCATACAGTGTGCATTGGTGGGGGAAAGGTTAATGTGAGGGTGTGTCATAAATAGCGGTAGATGAATTTCCATATAAGGTAGATTCTGATATTATGGTATCATAGCAATACCAAACTTTAAAGCTATGCTGGTGGTTTATTCAGTCTATACCTATCTTAAAGCTATTGGCATTCAGTAGAAAAGTTCTGTGACTTCATGAAGTATTTTTATTCATATCCCTGGATTATGATTTTGATTTCTATCCCTGGATTATGACAGGGAATAAGAACAGGAAAGGACTTTCCCATAATGTTTAAGAAAGTGTTGGGTGGTACAGCCAGCTAAAGGGCTAGTCAGAAACCCACATCTCCAAATGTTTCTGGTATCAACTTAGGACATGGCTTTCACTTAGTGGCCTTTTCACACAGGGCCATATGAACTAGCCAAACATAACAAAAATGGACACATTTCTCTTGCGCAGAAATTCAGTTTAAAGCACCAATATTACACAGCAGCAGCCTCCATTGCATCACCTTGACCTGTTAGTCCAAGATGTCTCTGTGTCAGATGCATCATATCACTATATAATGTTTCTCTTTCATTTTTCC
Source organism: Gavialis gangeticus (assembly GCF_001723915.1). Lineage (NCBI taxonomy): Eukaryota > Metazoa > Chordata > Crocodylia > Gavialidae > Gavialis > Gavialis gangeticus. The sequence goes on along the minus strand of NW_017729027.1, from coordinate 22,720,843 downwards.
CTTCATGCAGCTCCCTCAAACAGCTTTTGGCCATATTTCAGCAACACAAAAAGTATTTAAAGTTACTGTACGGTTTGAGGGGCTGTGCTCTCTCAACATATTGTTGGGAAACAAAGAGCTGGGTGGGAAACAAACAGCTGGGTGGAAGTGGACACTTTCTTTTATCTCAGGGATGTCAATGTCAAACTCATTTGGCCCTGCAGCCTGGACAAGGGTTGCTGGGTTGATCTGTGGACTGGATCAGGACCATGCATTGGAACTAGTGCACAGGGCCAGTTCAGCGGGTTTCCAGGTGCAGTGCATGCCCCATGATGGCCTAATGTGTTGCATGCAGGGTGTGTCCCAGAAGTGGGCCAGCGTGTGCTGCATATGGCATGTGGGGCTGGACTGACTGCATGCACTGCATGCAGCACAGGGGCTTGGCACAGGCTGTGCGCTACATGTGGGACCTCCCTGGACCAGCCCTGCACACTGGCTCTGGTACAGCCCAGTCTTGATGAGAGCCAGTGGTCAGGGCCAGTCCAGTGCAGGCACTTCATGCAGTGTGCACTCTGGACTGACCCCCTGTACTGCATGTAGTGCTGTGGCACTGGAGCAGCCTGAATGCCAGACCGGCTCTGCATGCCATATGGGGCTGAGACTCACAGGCCAGATCATAGGGCTCCACAGGCTGGGTGCAGCATGTGGGTCATATGTTTGATGCCCTTGTTTTATTTAGTATCGGCTCTGAACCTGGTGGTGGAACCATTTGGAAAACAAAATGCTAAGCCATCTCTTCATTAAAATATGCCTGTAACGTTTCATAAAAGTATATCAAGCAACACAACCCAATACATGCCAACCTGACCCTTCTAAAACTGAATATCCAGTTTGCTTTTCTCTATTTTGTAGTTGTTTCTTTTTAAGTTCTCATGCATACCAGTATAGTGCACTTCTTGTTACTGTTTCTCTTTTGTAGGACATATGGCTAAGCATTTCAACTTAAATATGCAAATTAAGATGAATACATATTTCCTGGGGTATATTTTTAACAAGCTATATAAAGAATTTTTTTTATACTACCAGTATTTACAAGAGATACTACGATTGGCGTTCTATAAATACCTAAGAACTTAAAGACAGATTAGATATAAAATTTGCTTTAAAGGCAGGCCATCAAAAATAGCTCTGACAGTCTGTGAATTAAAATAAATATTTGCTGGGTTTTTTTTAATGTAAAAAGAACTGGAGTTTGTATAAAGTTAGGTCCCTTAGCCCTTAGGCACATCCTTTAGTGTAGTGTGTTTTCATTCTTGTTCTCTTTCTGCTCATGAATAACTCCATTGTGGCAAATTGAGTTATCTATGTGTAATACTGGTGTAAGGTAAGTTTCCTTATCTCTTCATAAGAAGCTCAGTCCTATTACCATAAGTGCTGAGCAACAGCTCCAGAAGATGCTGAAAAATTTGAACTTCCCATGTAGCTCTTTGCAAGGATGAGGCCTAAATTATCACCATTTCTTTTTAAGCTTCTGAAACAGTTTTCTCTAGCAAAGAACTCCCGATGTTGCACTCATTTTGTGACATGAAAGATTGGATAAGAAACCCTCCGCAAGAATGATGCCAGTACCACTCAGTTTGCTGGCAGGAAATGAACTGCTGTCTCCAAATAATTTATGTAGCACAAATACTGTGCTTTCAAAGGCCCTTGGATTCAGGTGGTAGCTTTATAGGCGCTCCTAAATTTAAAGCTGTATCCTAACTAGGAGATTTTGGTACCAAAGTTTTGGCAGCTCATAGCAGTTCACAATACTTAGCCACTAAAATCCCAGTAGGTTTTATAGCATGTTCTCTTACAATGTGTCTTGGAATGTGGGAACAGTGCATCATGGGAAATAGATGCTTCACAGAAGGAATTGTGACTCCTTGGAGTTAACCCCATGCAGTGCTAAATAGCCATTCTTTGTCTATTCCCACACTTTACACACAGGTTTTTTGAAAGCCTAGTCCTTTGTGCTTTCTCTCCGTGCCATCTGCATGAATGCTTAAGAGAATTCCACCATTCTTGATTCCATTCTCTTTTGTTTTTTCACCAAATGGATAAAGGGAGTATGAAACTGGGAGGTTGTTATGTTCTGTATGCAGAAGTATACAAGGAAAATGAATGTATGTTGAAGTCCACTGTTGCTGTGGCCATTTTCACTGAGATTTGCACAACCATTGGGCATGACCTTCAGTCAGTCTAGAAGAAATCATTGTAATGTCAGAAACAGTTGGATTCCCAAATTGTAGAAAAGCAGTAAGACAGGATTTATCCTGACTGTGGTACTCCTGGCCTCTGAATACATCAGTAGGAAAGGGTCCTCCTTTCTAATGATGCAAGCATTTGTAGATACCAGGGGCAGTTCTCAGACATTAAGATTGACTGATGAGGGAAGCTCCAGGCATCTATGCAAAACTGCCAATTGGACACTATTGGGAGTACTAAAATTCCATTCTGGGAGACCCAACCTACCTACTAGTCTCTGGCTACCCAGCCTTTTCTCTAGCTTTTGAGAGTATATAACATTAACCTGGACAGCAGCAAAGATGGGTTTAATTTCTGACTAACCAAATATAACCTGACAGTTTGGTCTGCTTTGGGGGATATGAAGGAGAGTGCTGAATATCTCACAGTGAAGCTGGAATTAAGAGCCAAGCATCCCCATCATTATTTCTGCCTGCTGTGTCCAGACTAGCAGTTGCAAGGCTAAAGGGGAAGCATGGTAGAAGAAGAGATGGACAGATTCTATGGACTTCGCAACATCAGATACAAAGGGTATGACTATATGACACAAAACAGAGGTAAGCAAAACTACCTGAACTAGCACTTCAAGTGCCAGCTGCCAACTGGGGGCAATATAGCCATGTTTGTGCAGTGTTTCATCTGGCCTAATTAGCTTTGCTGAACCTCTTGAGAGGCAGAACTAAATAGCCTGAGTAGCATAAATGTGGCTATACAACCTCCAGGTTAGAAGCTACCATGCACAGAGCTAGTGTTTCCCTGAGGCATACATTACCCAAGGGCATAAACTAGAGCCCATCATGATGTTGCTGAATGTAGGAAGAAAGTCTGTTGCATTAACACTGTCAAAATTATGGTCTGTAAAGTCAAGAAGGAAGAGGCATAGATAATGCAAGTTGTTTATCACTACACTGCCTAAAGCCTGTATATCTAAAGTTGTAGTTTTCTTTTTCACCCACAGGCATCAAGTGGCATTCTTGGAGTGGTGCTACTGTTTGTGGGTTCAGTGTTTTCCTTGGATAAAAATGGAGTGGTGCAGGATGTAGTGTACAACATCAACAACTTTCTTCAGCATTTTACCTGTTGCTTAAGTAGATTCATAATGTCCTCCTCCCACTTAATTATGCACTTGCCTCCTCATCTGCTCTTCTTTGAAGATGTTCTCTTTTCATTCCTTCTCCCAGAGCACTCTTTCTGCCTACTGTTTCTCAGCCAGGCTTATGCATTACACCAAGGAGGGACATACCCTCCCTGGAGCATGTACATTGGTTCCTTCTCAATACCAGTCTTTCTGCTGAGGATGTTCTTTTCAGGAACACTCCAACCAGGGACACTCTTAAAGACAAGGAAGTTGACTTACAAGGATAGCAAAGAGGGAAAGGTACCTGTAAAATTCATGAAGTATTCTTCTATATATTTGGAATGGGCAGAACTGCTGAGCCAGCATGTAGGGAAGGGAAGCCTGTTGTAAGAAACACCAACTAATGGTGTCATGGTGAGTTCAGTCAAGTAATAACATTCCTGTATTTCAAAGGTGGCCTTGGGGGAGGATTGTGCAGGAAGGGAATTGCTGAAAGGGCCAGAAAAGTAAAAGTTAAAGAAAACCATTCATTACAGGGTGTTCTGATTTTGGCTGATACTTCACTGTGGAGAGTAACCAAGGTCTGGAGAAAGCAAGTGCTCCAAGGCAGGCAGTAGAAATGCTGGCAGCTTCATTGTTAATCTGCTAATACACAGTTCACCATCAGTGATGGTGCTGATGGAAAAGCATGCAGAGCAATGCAAAAGTAGTCCTATCATGGTAGAAGAAACAAAGCAGCTTTGTATAGGGAACTCAAGGGAAAAATAGGGCTGTTTTTGCTTGAGTGCTGTATAAAACAGAAATCTCTGTGCAGGTGAATAAGATTATCTGCAAGGAAGCACAGGCTGAGCAGGCAGCATTAGCTCCAGTTGCTGCAAAAAGCTGGAGACCAGAAAAAAATAGCTGGAGACCAGGCCTCTACCTCCCTTGTACTCCTCCCACTTTTGTCTACCTCAGCAAGGGTATGAGTAAACACCTGAACAAAACCATGTTTACATGTCTGCAAATAATTTTTCCAGGTAAAACAAAACATCACAATGTACCATCCCAGTGAAACTATACACTATTTATTTGGATTATCTATTTATATTATGTACAAGCCCCATTTTCTGACTGGAAAAATACATTCATTAATGTGCTTTTCTTAATGTGCATTAAATTGAGTGCCTCCAATGTGAAGTACTAAATGCTCATTAAACTGCCATACTGCGCAGTAGTGAAAGCATTTTTTTTTAGTGATGCTTAATGAATAGTAGCCTATTTTTCCTGAGCATTAGTGTATTAGCATATTTTTTTCGGTGACGCTTAAATGCATAGTAATATAAGCTATTGCACATTAAAGTGCATGTGTAGTAGGGAGCTTAGATTTTTCAGCCCTTATCATTTACTATCTGGTAAACCTCTACGAAATAAACCATTATTCCAAATCTACAATTCCTTTTGGTCTATGCACATGGAAAAGAGCACTGTATCAAAACTGGATTGGGGTCACTGAGAAGGAATGAAGGAAAGAAATTAGAGAGAAGGAGAAAGAAAGAAAAACTACAAATCTACTACCTTTCCTTCCCTTGATACAATGTGTTCATTGGGACTAGCTCTGGCTTTGGCTGTCACTGCCCAAATGGTGGTCTGGGTCTGCATTGCCATCCCCTTCCTTCTTGTCCAAAGTAATTGTCCTCCTTTTCTTTGCAGTAGAGTTGGAGAAAACCTTGTTAAACCTGAAGAAAACACTCTTTAAAGATGGTATAGCTTTTGGGTATTTTGTTTTGTTTGGTTGTTTGTCTTAATTAAGGGTGATCCTATGATAGGTCTGGTGGAGATCCTTGGTCTTGGCCTGGTGTTGCTTAATATCCCACTCTCATACCCTTCAGCCCTCCTCTGACAACCTACTAGGCTCCTAATAGACATCTCTATTCCTGCAGTTCCCATGGAGTTGAATTTCAACAGCTTCCTATCCTCAGAAGATGTGAATATCCAGCACTTCTTTCTTGCCCAAGGCAGGAACAGAGTTTGGTGTGCATTTCTCTTCATAGCCAGCCATGTTTTTCTATTCATACATGCAGGCTACTAGAAAGAGATGCTTTTCCAAAATAAAGGGCATGTTTAAATGGAGGGAAGACTTCCTGTTAGCTTGATCTTAGATAGTGGAGTTCAAACCTGTAGCCACAATGGTTTTCTAGTCAGGGACTGCTACAGCAATAGAAGTAAAGTTAGGCATATACAGGCTTTATGTTGATGACTGTATAATGGTTGAAGTCTTTGGTTACTTGGGGAGGCATTTTACATAGCCCACACACACTTGGAGATTTATGGGTTTACTGACATCTAAATTCTGTCAACAAAGCTTGACTTTTATCAGGAAAACATTCTAGTGTAGATTAGGTTGAAACTGTGGCAGTTATTTCAGTTTAAATGAACATCCAGACTACAGGTCCCTATATCATTCTAATAAAGGTAATGCTAACTTTTATTTAGATTAGAGCATGTAAATCACAAAGCTAGTGATTATGATGGGCTTCCCAGTCAGAAGGTAAATCCATAAATTGGGGGGCATAAAAACTGAATATATACTGAATAATTTAATCAACGGTAATAAATAAGTCTAACTTGTATATAAAATGTATCATATATAATTCACAAAATATTTTATTAATTAGATTTTTCAAATATTCTCTTTAGAATGCCAAATGCACTGTCATTCTCAAATTAATTATTACTATTTTATTAGAAACAGCCATTTAAAAGAATTTTTACAGAATGAAATGACACTTTTGAAAGGCTGTCTTGATAATTATTAGATATGTAAATAATTAGTTGATTTGCTGATAAATTGTTTACTTATAGTTTATTAATATTTTCTTATACTGTCTTTTTATTTTAATAAGTCTTGGTTAGATTGTTTAAAGCTTATACTAAAATAAAGGTTTTTAGCAATAGCATTTAGTTTGTACAGTATTTAAAAGATAGTAACTTACTAATCCTTACTCAGACCTTTTGAAAAAGGTAGGTAAGTGTGATTATCTCCACCATTTAACAAAAGGGAAATTTAGGAATAACCATTCTACAAAAAGGAAACTCTAAATGTTGCAGCTTCTGGAGTTTCAGACATGCTCATCTGTTTCAGTGGAGTTGTCTCCTTGTAGGAAAGGAGAGATTTACTGCATCACTTCATAGATCCCTTGTGCATGTCTCTTGCTTTCTGTCTTCTCCCAAGCTAGCAGAGCTTGAATTTATAGCAACCAAGCCCTGGAAATTCTTTTGTAGGGTTAGCAGGGAAAAAAGAGGGAAACCTATCCTGAAGTCAAAAATCCACTTACATAGCATGCTCTGCCCTGCATCGTGAATCAAAAAGGAGAGTGCTGACTCCTAGTAAAGAGATGAAGTAATTTGCCCAATGTAAGACAAGGAGCTAGTGACAGAACTGGGATTAAAGCTCAAGAGCTCTTGGCTCCCACACTGAAAGCCAGGTGATGCCACTGATTTTTATGCAGATTGACTTCAATGGGGACTTCTGTTTAAAAACTAACATCAAGATACAGCCCTGGGCTGTATAACTGACAGTTTTCTGAAGCAACAAAGGTAACAAATAATATTCTGGTTGAATTCAGTCTAAAAATAAGCACTTTATTGGCCAATTTATGAACTTGAATTGGCAGCATTCTCAAGGAAAGCTACTTGTCTGATGATAAAATCACTCAGACTGATGAGTGCCTGTACAGGAGTTCTCTGCAAAAGGAACCAGGTAGTTTCACAGAACAGCAATAATTAACACTATGATGGTAATTTTATGGTATGGCTTGCACTGATTTAAAATATTACAAGAGAACAATGTTGCATTTGAATAACTGTTTTTGTCCTTTGTCATACAGCTGATTTATTAGTATGGATGTCACTACATTGAATGTTTTTATTCTTTCATACAATCAATTCATGTTTAAAGTTCTGCAAACACATTTTAAAAGATGAGTGTAGCAAAAAAAAAATAATTGATGTTAACTACCATGTTCACATGTCTGAACTTTGCCAGCAATCTCCAGGTATGTTTAGGAACATATTGCATGAGACAGTATGTAACTTTTGAGAAATGTCTACACACCAGCTTTCATAAACCTTTATTCTGTCTTTAGAATTTGGAATGATGGGAGATCATACAATTAAAAGTCAGCGACCTCGATCTGTTCATGAGAAAAGGGTCCCTCAGGAACAAGCTGATGCTGCTAAATTTATGGCACAAACTGGTAATACATCAGTTACATTTTTCTATTTACTGTTGTTATTTTTAGCAAAGCCACTGCATGTTTCCATGATCTTTTGCTGCATATTTGTCAGTTTCTGAGCTGATACTTTTTTTGAACCATTTATTATTATTTTTTTTCACCAGTTAAAGTCCATAAATAAAGTAGCTGAGAATTAGGTAGTTCATATTAAAAAAACAACATGCACTGTCAATGTGGATACTAAATGATTTAGTATGAGCATGAGTTTCTTTTAATGATAGAAACAGACTCATACATGAAAGGCACCATACAGCTTAGGGATAACTATAGTAGCTTACAGTGAAATATGTTTTTCTTTAAAAAATAGATGTTAAGGAATTACTTTACAATTTTAATATAACTAGAACAAGTGAAGTCTAATCCCAGATTTAGGCATTTATCAAATTAATTAATTACTGGGAAACTTTAATGTGCATGCATTTAGCATTTAATATCTTTGGCTCAACATAATGCTCCATTCTCCAGTTTCCAGAGTCATAATTGCTACATGAAAGTGGCCATAAATAGTTATTAATTGGATATGTAAATTATCTAACAATTTTACATCTAAGACATATTTTTCAACTTTATTTTAGTAACCTCATCTACTTCTGATAAAGATAGAAAAGTACACTATATACATGCAGCTGTCGTCATGAAAAAGTCAACATTTACCAGCAATTATCACAATTCAAAACCTTTTAAGATCCACAGCAAAGATCCCAGGGACTTCTGTGGGAGATGGATGAAGGTCTGAGATACTAAAGTCACAACTTATTATAAGTCTAGGGTCTTAGCACTGTATCTCAGATACTGCTGTGTTGTAACAGTTGGTAAATATTGACTGGTAATGGTAACCACCATAATGCATTCTAATAATTTATTCCATCAAAATTTTGTACCATGTAAGCATTGCATGGATTTGAACCAACTTACTCTGTATTCCATAAATACTAACCTAGCAAAATGTTCACATCCCTCATGTATAATGTTTCCAGTTTTACAATCATTTGAGAAAATGAGCTATAACTGCTCATGTTAGCTTTCTTAGACATAAGGTACTTTACACTTTTATTTTAACAGATTTACACAATTTCTGGCCTAAGTAATCTGAACACATATACATAACATAGCAAGGTAGATGCTGTTTTTTCTAATCTTTTTGAAGAAAAAGAGTGCTGCGGTCTTCCCATTAGTTATATGGGTCTATTTTTATGCCTAACTTTCAGCAGGCATTACTAGTATACCTGCAGTTATGTCACACACAAACAGAAGAAACAACCCTGGAATTCCCTTGGTTGAATACATTTTTAGTTTAGACCAGTTGGAGCTTGTTACTCACATACTTAATTGAGACTTCTGATGCCAGCTGCTTAATATATAGAATAACCTTTGTGCTTGTATGCTGCTACTTGATTTCTTTTAATGACCCTAAAAGGTATGTCAAAATCTGCTTTATCTCTTCATATAAACAAATTCTAAATCTGCTACCTAACAGTGTCTAGATATCTACTGCAGTGCAATTACTGTGGGTGTTAGAGAATTACATGTTAAAACACTACCATTATTATGGAAATTTTGTGACTGTGGACTGGGAGATGGGAGTTACAAATACATAAGCTCGGTGTCCAGGGTTTTATTTGGGAAATGTAAAAGATGTACGAGCAGAGCATATAAAATTGTATGCCTAATTTTGAGGAAACATACCTTTTGTCTACTGTAGGGTAAGTCATTTTAAATAATGCTGTGCTTTTTTTTTGGACATAGTTACTAATTTTCATCTCTTCATTTTGATTTTACTTTGTAGTGATCATTTTACCACTGTGATGCATTCATTTGCTTGTGATAAAATTAATGTGATATCTTCTTAAACAAAACCATAAGGATTTTCTAACATTATTCATGTTTTTACCCATATGCTAAGGAAGATGAGAGTCTTTATACCTGAAGTTTTGAAAGCAGAAATAATTTAGGTTTCTTTGAGTTTATATCAGTTTATGTATTTTAGTGTGTTTATTTTCTTAAATGAAATAAAGATTAAATAAAAATGTGTAGTAAAACTATACACCTACCTTGGTCTGCAAAGTAAGGACAAAGAGATGGTAGAAATTTAAAATAATGTGTAGGAAAAGAGTAGAGGTCTAGAAAAGAGTTATGAAAAACAGACTTTAAAAAAAGTGGAACCAATCCAATAGCCATTGACTCAGTGGAAAAATTCCAACTGACTTCACTGGAATTTAAATGAGGCACAACATGCATTGGTAAAAATGTGTCTGTGAATGATACTAGGCAACGCTCCATATTTAAAACATTCAAACAAATATTTTGTTAATGATATAATTATCCAATATTTGTTATTTTTTGTTCCTGAAATTATCCTTTCCTTAGGTGTTATGGGACTTAGAAAATATAAATACAGGTAAGTGTTTTATAGATCAATGAAACTTCCCAGACAGTAAGCTTTATTTCCTCCTCCATGTCTAGCAACTGTGGAGAATGAGAGGTCATTAATATTTTGCCTCTCAGTTTGAGATCACCGGTTTAGCCATGGTAGGTTTAGAATAAAGAACTGAAGGGAAAGTGAAGTATGAAAGTGAAGTATGAAGTGAAGAGAAAAACAAAAAGTATGGTTTGGGTTTATGCTATCTAAATTTAATCTAGACTATATAGAATAAAATAGGCTATATTTACTAATAAAGAAAATAAGTTGGCTGCCTATTGTAGCATGTCTTTATACCATTTTCCCCTTTGAAAAAAACCCAATAACATTAATCAATTCTGTGGACAAGCCGCAGTGAAATGATAAAAGTAACATAATGTGCAAAAGAAATGGGAATATTTTGTGAGACATCTGTTCCTTGATTTCAATAGTTCAGTGTTTCTTAAAACTTATTTGGCTAGTTAGCCCATTTTGTTTGTTATGCTGTTGTGTACATCTATGTTGCTGTGTTAACAACAATAAAAACATAATACTTTATTTCACTACAACCATACTGTAACCTCTTAAACAACCTAAATACTGTTGTTTACAATGTTGAGCTGTTCTTCATTTATTTTTATTTTTATTCCTGTGCCCCTTTCCTTTCATATGCTTTCCTATTCCTTCTTCTCATGTAGCTTCTGTAAGGTTCTTGCATACTCCCAGGATACACGTTGCATGACAGGATACTGGCCCAGTCTCATGAAATAGTCCTATTCCTTTTAAAGAAAGCATTGTGGTACTTTGTAAGGTCTTAATCCAATTATGAACTAAGCATGTGCTTATTTTCTCCTGACCTTTGTGGAAACTTCCCATTTGCTTAAATTTAAGCACATGCTTAAGTATCCTACTGGATTGGGGCCCTGATAACCGGTTGTAAAATATATACATTTTTCAACTAATTAATTACGATTCACTTGATATAACATTTCTCAGTACTGTGATGCTACTCTGGTTCATCATATTACAAAGGTTAAGAACAACTTTTCTCCAGTTTAAGATTTCCAACATTTTTAATTTTTAATACTTAATTTCTGTATTTTAATAGCAGTGTACTGTTACCAGTTCTGTGCAGGATAATGGATAATTTACATTCAGTATATAGGACTGTTTTACATAATGAGGAACAAATTGAGAAGCATGGCTTTGACTTTTTGTGCTGTTTGACCTTTCATTTAAACTACTTTAACAAAGGCAAAGTCAAGTGTCAAAACTGGAAGAAGAAGAAAAAAATAATATGAAGGATTTTCCTCAAATAGAAAATACATTATTTTACTACATTCTTCCTAGGGTCTATCGTATATGTTATATTAAAATACTACAATTACTGGTTGCTTATATGGTACTTCATTTAATTTTTTCAGCCCAAATCATGAAACAGCCTAATCAAAATGCCACACCAGTGAGGTTAATAAAGCAATAAACATGCTTAATTTACTCCTTAAAGCTCTTAAAAATGAGTGAAAAGCTTTTAAGAGTCACATTTTGTGAACTTCTACACACAGAGAATCTCAACCATTTTGTTGTTCATAAATATTATTGGAACCATTACACAATTTAATAAAAAGGTAAAGGACTTGTACGTTCTATTCATAAGGTAGACTTTCTTGTTTCTTGAATAGGCAGCAGATGTTTCTGTGCAGGGATCTGGTGAGGTTTTGAATAGCCTAAGGACTCCTACTAAATGACCTAGTGGAGACCAGCATGTTGAAAAGGTGATGTGCTTGGTTTATCAAGAAAATGAAGGGCGGGCCAGATGCCTTGGTCCATAAGAATTATTTCTGGAAAATCACAATGTAAGACTTTATGTATTCTTGGAGGATACTACCTGAATCTTTCTGACTGGAACATTTTCCATAATTACTCACTTCTGTGGTCAAAATCTTAGAAGAATAGATAGAGGTATAGTGATGCATGCAATCTAGCTACAAGGTCATACATTACCATTGATTTTGGAACTAAGTTCCCTCATATTTAAAAGCAGCATGATATGGCCAACAGTATCACATTTTATAATTACGTAATGGAGTTAGGTGAATACCTTTCCACACATGTTTTTTAAGATTATTCAATTAAATTCCTTCATCCATCTTTTGCATCTTCACAGACTTCTTGTTTACTTTAGCTTCTTTTCTACCTTGGAGAACTCATAACAACAGCAGAGTTTCCCAATGCCTGAAGAAGGCTGTTTGTGCCTGAAAGCTTGCAAAGAACTTTTTTTCCAACTATTTAGTTGGTGTAATAAAAGATATAACATCTACCCAAAGAACCTTGCCTGAGTATGTCCTTAGACCAACATGTCTACAACCAACAATTTGTCAGCCATCTTTGCACACTTTCTGTTTACTTCTTTGTCAGCACAGGAGTGATCAAGTTTTCATTGTATGAATGCCTTTCAGAATTTCAGAATTACATGTAGGAGTATGCAAGTTAACTGAATTTTAAATACCCTTGCCTGAGTAGGGATCATAAGATTAGGGAATAGAAGTTATATCATGTGATACATCTCACCAATACCAAACAAAGTTAAAAATAGCCCAAATGGGGCTAGTTTTGCACATGTGCTCTCACTGAATATTACAGTATGCTGAATAACTTAATCTATTTCAATGTGATCATGGTAGTGGACATTATGAGTAGAACTGGGAGTTCACTTACTTTTGTAGATCCATAGAAAATCCATGGGAAAAATGTTGTTAGCTATTTTGAACTAATGAATTTGAGGATACTACAATCTGCATGTGAATATCCTGTGAGCAGAAATAGCTGAAAAAATTGTTGAACAAAGTAGTAATTATGAATTATTTATTCAGCTCTACTGAGTTGTACCTATCAAATGAGTCCATTGAAAATAGGGGTAATGGTGGTAAACAATAACAGTGCTAAGAACAACAAATACCCTAGGGCATCTTAGCTCAAAGGCTGGTAATACAATCCCAAAATGCAATATCAAATCATATTTCTTATCCCACTATTCACATTAATATTTGTGTACTTGCTGCAAAATGTTCCTCTTTAGGAAGTTTCTTGCATATGCTATGTACCCTTCCCAATCTCTGTCCTATGCCCTCCCTTTTCTGTCTGTTCCCCAACAAAAGAATAAGGCTTATTAAAAAAAAAAATTCTCCGTTGTCATGTTACCTTACACTATCACCTAGTTTGCACGGTGGAGAGATCAGCATAAACAACAAAAATGAATTCTTTTCTATGTAAAAAATGACTTTTCTGTATTGTTTTAGTGTCCTGAAGACAACATTATTTCTGAAATGTTAAAGGACAGTAACTGTTATAAAGCCAGAAGTGATGCTAAGTGATTAAATAGTTTTAATCTGGCAGGTGTTGTGTGCCTTCAGCTTTTGAGTGTATTTATTTTCTATTCACTGCACGTTTTCATAGGTGCTTTCTTTCCTTGAAATTTTAAGTATTTACTTTAGTATGTTTGTCTTTAAATTATACACAACTCTATGCTTACCATAACAATTTCAGACATAAAATTTGTACTAATACTTATGGCTATATTCATGTTTGTTTGTTGTCTTGAATGCAGGTGAATCTGGTGTTGAAGAATGGGCCCAGTGGAGTACGTGTTCAGTTACTTGTGGTCAAGGGTCGCAGGTGCGAACCAGAACTTGTGTATCACCTTACGGGACACACTGCAGCGGCCCTTTAAGAGAATCAAGGGTTTGCAATAACACTGCCCTCTGTCCAGGTAGTGTTAGCAGCCAATAAATAAAATTGTGGATGTTTTTGAATTGTATAATGCTAAAATTTTGAAAATATTTTTGGAACTTTAATTGAATAGTAGCACATTAAGTAGAATGGATTAATGCAATACTTATTCAGCTGTGAAATGTTATTATATAGATGATTATTTCCACTTTCAGAGCAGTCAACAAACTGAATACAGGTACATTTTCTGTCAGTTTCAGATCCAATGTCTCAGTCCTCTTGATTGGAAAAAAAACAGGCAACAAATGGCATTTTTAAGGGAAGAAATATTTATCACCAACAAATTAAGAAGATGCAAACACTTAACTGATCAGCAAAGGGGTCTAAGTTAACTTACTGTCAAGCAATGAAATTATTTAGCTGCTTAATATGGCCAGGACATACTCATGCAGTAATCCCCTTTGTTGTGTTTCCTTTTTCTGGTGGGCAACACTGACTCCCTGAAGTGAAACCTGAGGTAAAGATTCATGTGTGAAGTCCTATGCCCCCACTGTAGTTCCCAAGCTCTCAGTCATACTCATCACCTACTCGTTTCCATGTCCTCGGGATATGACTTATCATATGGGGGGGAAAGAGGAGAATGAATTTGACTGTTGTTTTACAATTAAATTTCTGCAGTGAAAGGAGTAACCATTCCCTAAAATTCCTGAAGAACATGACCCCATAACCACAGTGAACCTTCTGATGGTTCTAGGGAGATGGAGGGGAAGATGTCTTTATGCAGAAGGTCCTTGGTGCCTGACTGATATTAGTAACGAATTGCAGAACCCACCTCCTAATCTATTGCTTGTGTTAAAGAATTGTCGAGTGGTGAGATCATTTCAATGTTGATGATCACTGTAGGTTGTATATCAATTTCATAAGCATTTGGGGAATTTATGGGATGAAAGATACTGTAAAATATAAAATATTAAATTGAGGTAAGTGACTGCTTTAATGAGAAATAGTGTCAATATCTGATGGCTTTATGTTTTGCTTTACATAAGCAATTAATATAGGATTTATTAATACTGTCTGGTGTAAAAGCCCAAGCAAGCATGGAATTGATCATTTTAAATATGTCCACACAAGAATCCCTATTATTTCCAAAAGAGGCTAGAATAGCTCAAAGAATAATGGAGGTTTCTCTTGATTTAAAAGTTAGCCAAATACAAAAGAAAATTTGCAAACAAAAAAAAAAAAGAACACTTCAGTATAGTTCCTTTAGGAACTGCGTGAGTCATCAAATCTCATAGTACACTAAGAGGCACATTTTCTGCCTGTTTCCACTATATTTTCAGTGCTATCTAAGAACCACTAAGTGCCTTGCATCTGTTAAATTCCGTTTATTTTATAGGATAAATTTATGTCTAATATTGCTGCTAAAGCGTTATAAACTTCTCATTCATAGGTCAAAGCAAAAAACTCACTATTTATTATCATGCGATTCAAAAGTCAAATAGATGTATCATCCAAATATTTGATTTATTCTTTAAACTCATGTTCTTCAATAAGCTGTAAAAGCAGGCACACAAAAATGATCCTCTATTTCTTACAATACATTTCCTTAAAGATACAAGGGCTCTTCCTGAAGCTCTTCAGCCTCTGGGTATATTTCATTATTTGGACACTCACAGTGGGCAAAGGCTTTCATTTCTGACTGACTATCCTGTGACACAATGAACAAAGTCACTTTCACTACCACCACAGCTGACATCTTCTTGAGACTATAAATGCACTGAGTTACTTCACATAAATAATTGTAATTTAGGGCCATCCCTGCTAACCAATAGACACAATTACACCCCAGTCCTTTAGCCCCACTAGGCATGTCCCAGTGAGCATGCACATGTGGTTTGCAGGGCCTCAAAACAGGTTGAGGCACCACAAATTGCAGGTAGTGCACGTGCACCTGTTCACCATGATGCTAATTAGCAGCATGGTGGGAGTTTTTGACACCAGGAAGTCTCAGCATCCAAAAAACCCACCACTAAAAAAAGAGTTGTGGAGCATGTGGCAGCAGCGTGAGCCACCAGAAAGGGAGTCTGGCCAGCCAGAGCCACACTCTGACTTCAGCCAGGCTCCAAGTGGCCAATGTGGAACCACTGCTGCCCCAGAAGGCTCCCAGAAGCCCAGGTAGGGCTTGGAACCTGTGCCGGCCCCAGCCTCGCCTACCTCACTCAGGTCACTTTACCATGCATTGGAGAGCATATGCAGGGGCACACCTGGGGGAAAATAGCAGCAGCACAAATATATGCAAATGCTATTTGTCCCACAGGAAACTCATGCCCCAGCACATGCATGCTCGTTGGGATGCAGTCACTAACTCCTTGAAGTACAACTTGGGGCAAAGGTTCATGCGCACATACCTTCACTGTAGTTCCAGACCACTCACAGTCATACTCATGATCTTCTGGTTTCCATTGCCCTGGTATAAGACTTATCGTAAATGGGGAACAGCAGAGAAGAAATTGGGTGGTGCTGAATATCTATAAGGATTAGGGTGCATTGCAGTTAGCAAGACTGGAGTCTTAAACATTTATGTTTCTTAGCAATAGCTCTCTGGATTCTCATATTTCCATATACAATCCTTGTTTATTATTATCTCTGTCTCAGCCCAAGAGCTCCATGAATCTGGATTGCCCCTGGTTTA
This sequence comes from Gavialis gangeticus, assembly GCF_001723915.1. Taxonomy (NCBI): domain Eukaryota; kingdom Metazoa; phylum Chordata; order Crocodylia; family Gavialidae; genus Gavialis; species Gavialis gangeticus. The sequence goes on along the minus strand of NW_017729027.1, from coordinate 22,704,404 downwards.
AAGCAAAATAAATTGTTTGTTGTCCAGCTAAAAACAACAACCCTTCATATATATGCTGGTGCATATTCCATTCATTTCTACCATTCCATCTATTTCAAGTAGACTGAACACCATAATTACAGCAAGCTTTTATATCTCCATAAATACTCTCTGGATAGCAAACTAGAAGCTCCCATGCCTCACATTCACTTTAATCACCATACAAACATAAAAATATCACTCAGGTCTCTTCTTACCTTAAAATCCAGGAGAATCCTACCTCCTGGGGAATATTCAAAGCATACAGTGTCATCTGGAAGATAGCAAGCCAGTTCAAAAATTGTAACAATGCATCCTCAAACAAAATGTTATCCCCAAGAACTAATACCTAGTGAGGATCATGGGATGTGCCTCAAAAACCTATCTACAAGCTTCAAGGATCAGGATCTCTAGCACTTAGTATCAAAATCATAGAGCAGAAAGGATTGTTAATTATAAGAGTATGTTATCACTTACTATTTATATTTCTCCTGTTTTTCCAAGCCCCTTTCCCTGAAATCAGTAAAGTATCACAGCTGTTATATTCTATTTGGATATGCTTTGAGAATGGTACACACTAGCTTTATCGCTAAATAATTAACTGGGCCACAAATATCCTCATACAGGTGTTGAATGAGTTAGCAAAGCTACCTGGAAAATCACTTCTGATTTTTTTTCTGTGTTGGATGTCATTCATATTTATTTTTAGTGATGACACACCACATTCAGTTTCAAACTCTTACTCCCCATATTGAAACTAAATTTAAGAAATCACTATTGTTTAATTTTTTCTTGCTTTAATGATATGTGGAGGGAAGAATAACAGTGCGCATTTCACCCAGTTTATTGGATTTTGTTGCAGCTATAATCGTAAAGTTGGTCCTAAATTGCAGACAACAATGTACCGCTTAGCTAATCACTCTTGTTAGCTAACTTCTTTGTTGCAAATGAGCTGTCAGGGCTCATTCTTGAAATACTGCAGGTTTACTTAATTTATTAGATCGTGAGTAACAAAATGAAGGTCCTTAGTAGTAATTCCACTGAATTCTACTGAATACTCTATCAGGTTTCTACTTGTCTATGTTTGGTTCTCCTCTTGTCTTTATCTTTATTTTTTCACAAAGAAAATGAATGTGTTTAGATCCTGATAAAATCTCCCCAGATCTGCTAGATGGAGAAGAACTACAGTGATCCTACACCTCACCGTCAACCTCATATTAACTAAGTATTGTGAAGAGTATGACCTTATACTTCAACATAGTTAGAGACAGGAAGTGCCAGGACTGGAGAAAACCTGCTCTGCAGTGACCTACTTTACCTAGTTTTACTAATAAGGTTTTTGACAGATGCATTTGCAGTTCTTGAACATTTTGATCCCAACTAATAAATCTGCAGCTGAAACTGCTCTATTGAAAACAATAATTCCACCACAGGCCAGTCCTCCATTTGGTATATATTGGCACAGTTCACCTGTCTCATAATTCTTCAGAGCATTTTGCCTTTTTTTAACATATATGAAATGATACGATGCAAAGGAAATCTAAATGAAAAATCACAAAATATATTCTTGAATAAGACTTATTAGACCCTGGAAACACCATTTTGGGGGCCACTTAAATCTGATCTGGACAATGCTAGAGAAGATGCACAGTAGGGATGACTCCTGCTTGGTTACTGATATAACATTGGTTATAGTATTAATATATATCTTTTCTATCTTTAACTGCACTTAATTACCTTTTATCTAAATTTGCATATGGCATCTCCAAACAGGAAGGGACACTGTAACATGGTTACTTCGATACCCACTGAGGAAAGACCGTACAGGTTGCAATTTTGCCTCAGAAAGCTTGTCATGGGACACACAACTCCTTTAAACTAACAGAGAGAGATTGTTGAATCCCCAGATCCAAACTGGTTCTTGGTTAGATTCCAAACCATAAAGAAACATTTTATATTGGTTATGGATTGGATGCAGTGAAAAACTTGTGCAAAAAGTCGTTTTGTCTCCAGGTACTCATGCAATACCTTTAAAGAACAGCTGATCTCATAAGAGTTGGGTCATCTTAAGTGAAGTTTTATGAGGACAGTTTTATGAGAACATCTTATAGTTTGACCTGAACTCAAGCTTAAAACTTAACTTTAGCTTAATTTGTATTAAAAATTGAACAACATTCTGTTAGCCCATTTCTGCTAAGACAAAGAGTGTTCCCACTTAATACTTTTAGTAATTCGGTGAAATGTTAACATACATTTTTAGTTGGCCTGAAAGGATTGATTCTGTATATTTTGTACTCCTTTAAAATGATCCTTGTTTCAACCTGAGCCTCTTGATCAACCACTATATTTTCAGTAAATGAATTATCCCCTAGTTGTTGTTGTTAATTGCCCTCCAGAAGCTAAACTGACAAATTTCTTCCTCATTAAATCCTTTTCATCTGATCAAAAGAATTTTGAGACTTAAAATCCGGGATAGATTGAAAATGTAACACATTGCAATTGAAAAAACTTTAAAAGCTTTATGAAGCATCTCCATATGAAACAAATATCTGTTGAGAATAGTTGAAACCATAAAAGCTTAACAAAACATATATCCATCAAGTTGTTAGTTTTTAGAAGCTTTAGGTTTCATCATTTAACCAAGTTGTCAAGGCCAGTCAAGGTTTGCAAGATTACTAGTCTAAAACCTGTCACTTTAACATTCATTTAGAATGCTCCTGTTTCTCTGCTAATGTAATACTGATTGATGTAATATTTAGAAAGTGAGAAAATAAAGTTAGAAATTTCAAATAAGAGTATGGAGTAATCATGATATTTCTAGAACTCTTGTATCTGACCAACTAAATAACCTGTCAGCAACAGAGAATTCGTCGTGTTGACAAAAAAATGTAACATATTCTCTTACATACCAGGTTCTCTTACAACCTGCAAACATACAGTGACATTTCTTGTCAAGAAGTGATTCTCTGAAGTTATGCAAAACTTTCCATCTCAACGTAGCTTTTAAAAAAACAACTCTGTATTTCTAATGGAACATATGATTTCATGATACCATGATTATGCCCCCAGGACAAATTTCATGTTTAGTGAGAATCACCTGGTAGTAGAAATTGTGTGGTTCTGCTGCACAAGAGGAGAATTCTTAGTTTGCAGGAACTCAATAGAGATGTGGCATCTCTGGTGATAACTAAGCTAGTTCCATGGGTAAATCAGAAGCCAATGCTGAGGAGAGAGTAAGACTGGAGCCAGAAAAGTCTGGCAATACATGATACACTGATGCTCATCTCTATGCCAGGAACATGTTGAGGCCATGGCATATTATTTAGTTTTTCCAGACATTTTAGAGATGAGCCCTGAAGAGAAACTCCTAGAGGGCACCTGGCTGCCCTCTAAGGACTTTAGGTTCTTGGGTTGAGTCTTAAATGTCTGTCATCACCAGCATGTACCCTTGTGTGTAGCAACCTGATCCAGTTTAATGGAATTACTCTCAGATTAAGGAAAATAAAAAGGACAAGAGTTTTCTCTGGAAGAATTTACTTTATATAGAGAGACTGTTTTCATTAAATTAAGTTTTAACAGAATTCTGTTAATTATAATATGCTGTCTATATAATGTCTTCTGCAAATTTGATTCAGATTCTATTTAAAAAAGAAGTACAATGTATTAGCTGGCAAACTAAGAGGGAAAATACTTCCCAGTTTCTCCTATACTGAAAAGATAAAAGAATATAAAATAATGCTTATCACAGATTCTTTAAATTAATTTAAGGGGCTAATTTTTAAATATAAATATTTGTTGTATGTGTCCATTATTTATTGTAGCTACAAAAAAGTAATTGAAATATTATAATGCACATTTTGATTTAAAATATAGAGATGAATGCATTATTTACTATGAAAATTCATTGAAGATTCTCATAGAAGCAAATAAAAAAAATCAAACAAAAAAACCCTTAAGGAAACCATTAGGGACATATCCCACCATGGTACCTTTAATCTGAATCTTGACTTTGATTACCCAAAATGGGCCTGATTTTTTTAGCACGGAGCATTTGTCTACTGAAAATAGGGCCCCTGTAAGATTTTTCAAGCTGGACATCTGAAGTCATTAGTCATTTTTGCAAATGCATGTCACAGAACTTAAAGAACAGAAAGAAATCAAAAAGAACCACTGAGATTAGACTAACTCCTCAAAGAAAATTGTCAACGTTCAATAATGGTAATATGGAACAAAATACTGTTTTCAACTGGAAGTTCAAAACTGATTTACATTTGCTAGTGCTGCAGAATTCAAAATATGTATTTATTTTTTTTGGTGATGGCAAAACCATTCCCATTTACAACATTGTTCTTATTCTGAATCCTCTTGCCCATATATGTCCATTATTTGTTGAAATCTGTTTGCTTTGTTACAGTACACGGAGTTTGGGAGGAATGGTCACCTTGGAGTTTGTGTTCATTCACATGTGGTCGAGGCCAAAGAACTAGAACAAGGTCATGTATACCTCCCCAGTATGGGGGAAGATCCTGTGATGGACCTGAAACACAGCATAAACCTTGCAATATTGCTCTCTGCCCTGGTGAGCCTATATAGTAACTCTTTTGCTTTACAGTTGTACATTGGGTGCAGTTTAACATTTCCTTTATTATCTTTTCCAAACTAAAAACATTGCAATTAAAGCCTAAATAAGTGGAATATTAGTATTGTTTACCATTACTGCAGTACCAAGAAAGTGCAAACAGAATTAGGAATCTATTTTTTAGGTGCAGCACAACCAGGAGGATGCAGGAGAAACCCAAGAAAAAATATGAGTAATAGACTTGGGGCAAAGGGAAGGTGAAATATTCAAAATGTATACAGTTTGCATATTCTCATGTCTATTTTTACTATTGTGTACTTTACTGGGGACCCACTTGATTAATAATTATTAATTTATTTGCAAACCACTCATATAATGTCTTTGTAAATATTTTGAAACTGTATAATTTGAGATAAATTCAAATTGGTTTCTTAGATTTTTACATTGCCTGAGTGTTAGGATTCCTTGCACAAGAGAGCAATTAAGTTTGACTGGATAGGCTCCAGAGTTGCTTATACAGTCAGTGAAGAGACTTCAGAGGCACTAAGGAATGATTCATTCAGAGGTGCTTTGATTTTATACACAGAACAGCACCTTCAAAAGGTGAATCATAAAGCCCTGAGGCCCCAAAAGGAAATGCTAAGCAGAGGGACATGTCTGGATTTCCATCCCTCTCAGGAGCTGAGATGCCTAACTCATGCCATTAGGGCTTCTCCATTCATTTTTTATTCACAATACATAGTTTCATTCTGAGGATAGCCTCATAAGGATTTCTGATACCACTTCCATCCTGTTCCTAGTCAGCTGGCCAGAGCACTCACCCAGGAAGTGGGACATATAGGTTTTAGGCATACCCTGAGGGTATTTCAACCTGTATCTCCTGCATACTAGGAAAATAACCTAATTAGCAAGCTATAATATAGTTCAGGTGAGACCACTTTCCTGTTGAAACTTGGTCTCCTGCTTCCTGGGCAGGTACTCTAAATGAGTAGCCAAGAATAAAAGACAGCTGTGGTCAGAATGAAAACAATCCAGAGGGAACCTATCTCTGTAACCTGCAACCTGATCCTATTTCTCCTTTATGTGCCTGAATTGCACTTACACACAGTTCAGGATTTGGCATAGTTACAGTCACCCAGTTCTTCCCAAGTGAGCTGCATAGCTTCTCTAGCTGCATAGCTTCCTGGTGGGAATAGAATCTCACAGACATGAATATAATGTACATACCTGAAAGGCAGTTACCGTGGATGGAGATGGGCTTTTCTCTATGGCTATAGGGAACAGAACTAGGTGCACTGGCCTCAAGATGCAGCAAGGGAAATTTAGGGTAGAGATTAGGAAGAACTTTCTGACTATGAGGGTGGTCCAGCATAGCATTCCCAGGCTACCTAAGGAAACTATGGAATCTCCATCCTTGTACATTTTCAAGAGCAGGTCAGATGGACACTTGGCTTGGTTTGTTTAGTAAAGGATGGTCCTGCCTTCAGTAGGGGGCTGAGCTAGATGACTTAATGACGTCCATTCCAGCCCTACTTTCCTATGATCCTATAATCTAGCCTTTTCTATAGCCTGGTAGCTAGAGTACTGCCCTGGTAAATGGATGATTTGGATTTGAACCCCCTAAGATTAAGCTGGGCCTAGAATCTGGGTTTTATATTTTCTGGGTGAGTTATTTAACTATGCTCTTGGGCAAAAGATGGGCATCATCACCACTGTCTAGCTGAATTCAGTGGGTTTTTTTATGGGAATTAGATGTGGTTTGTTTCTGCCTACAGATGTGGACCTCTGACTCAGAAGTAGCTTGGGTGTCTTCCAGAAAATATTTGAATTGCAGAAGAGCTTATACAGGAGTTTCCATGTCACAGGGGTGTAGGCTGTAGGCAGGTTGGTCTAAGGACATAGGCAGACAAGGTTCTTGGGGTAAATCTGATAACTTTTATTAGATCAATTAATAGTTGGGAAAAAAATTTCTTAGCAAGCTTTTGGGTTTAAAAACCCTTTGTCAGGCTGAGGAAGCATCTGCAGTTGGTGTGTGCTCTTCCTGCATGTAATGAATAGTAAAGAAGCCAGAGGCTTCTTTGCATGCAAGAAAGCCAATGAAGATGTAAATTAAGGAGTCAGTGGGTGAGAGACAGGCTGGGGGAGGGGAAGGGGGTGGAAGGGGAGTGAATGTAGCAGGCAAATAGTGGAGAGGTTCCTGGGGAGTCAGATGTCAAGCAGGTTATAATGTGTCATAAATCCAATGTCTATATTTAGTCCATGATTTGTTGTATTCAGGAAGTTGATGAAGTGAAGTTCATAGGCTCGTCTGTGAAAAGTGTTTTGTAAATCCATCTCCTTGATTGCCACCTCATAAATCTTAAAATGGCTTTCACTCAACAAGGATACTCCTCCAGAGAAACAGATCACAC
>NW_017729027.1:22691333-22692396 GCF_001723915.1 Gavialis gangeticus | reverse complement strand
GGCTCGTCTGTGAAAAGTGTTTTGTAAATCCATCTCCTTGATTGCCACCTCATAAATCTTAAAATGGCTTTCACTCAACAAGGATACTCCTCCAGAGAAACAGATCACACATTTGAAAGAGCCACCTGTATACCATGTGAAGAATTGCTGGAGTACAGAAGGAAAACCCCCACAAATTGCACACTGCTGGTTATGACGTATCACCCCTCCCTCAAACCTATACGTAAAATCCTCAAAAATTTGCAACCTATATTAGAAGGAGACCCCATTCTTAAAGAGATCTTCCTAGAACCACCATTCCTAGCCTTCAAACAAGCACCGAACCTCACTATCCTCATAACCAGAATCAAACTTCCTACAGCCCAAAACACACTGAATGGATCCAGACCATGTCATGACAAGACATGCAAAACCTGCCAACATATCTCCACCACCCCCACAATTGCTACACCCCACAGCAGAACCATCAGCATTCCTGGATCTTACAGCTTCACCTCCAGAAATGTAATATATCTCATTTAATGCACCAAATGCCCTGATAGAAAATACATAGGAGAGACCAAACAACAACTGTGCACCAGAATGAAAACACACTGGAAATCTATTCAAGACAAGAATACTCAGTTAGTGGTAGGGGCACATTTCTTACAAGAAACCCACTCTCTCTCCAATCTCTCAGTTCTAATCCTCAAAGAAAATTAAAAAAACACTTTTCACAGATGAGCCTGTGAACCTCACTTCACCCTGATGAAGGGTTTTTAAACCCAAATCTTGCTAAGAACATTTTTTTCCCAACTACAGTATTTATTTGGCTTAATAAAAGATACCAGATTTACCCAAAGAACCTTGTCTGTCTACACAGGAGTTTGACATTCCACCTGAATTACTCCTGATCATGCTCAGAGACCCTAGTCTTAATACCTAGGAACTTTGTAGTCCAAAATGGAGACACCTAATGAGTGCCTAAGTCCCACTTAGGCCTCTAAAGAATCAATATAAATCTAGCCCTAAATTCTAATTAGCTTGTTCAAACTGGGTGTAATTTACAGATATGTGAGTGCTT
>NW_017729027.1:22678167-22691246 GCF_001723915.1 Gavialis gangeticus | reverse complement strand
TTTGAAAGAGCCACCTGTATACCATGTGAAGAATTGCTGGAGTACAGAAGGAAAACCCCCACAAATTGCACACTGCTGGTTATGACATATCACCCCTCCCTCAAACCTATATGTAAAATCCTCAAAAATTTGCAACCTATATTAGAAGGAGACCCCATTCTTAAAGAGATCTTCCTAGAACCACCATTCCTAGCCTTCAAACAAGCACCGAACCTCACTATCCTCATAACCAGAATCAAACTTCCTACAGCCCAAAACACACTGAATGGATCCAGACCATGTCATGACAAGACATGCAAAACCTGCCAACATATCTCCACCACCCCCACAATTGCTACACCCCACAGCAGAACCATCAGCATTCCTGGATCTTACAGCTTCACCTCCAGAAATGTAATATATCTCATTTAATGCACCAAATGCCCTGATAGAAAATACATAGGAGAGACCAAACAACAACTGTGCACCAGAATGAAAACACACTGGAAATCTATTCAAGACAAGAATACTCAGTTAGTGGTAGGGGCACATTTCTTACAAGAAACCCACTCTCTCTCCAATCTCTCAGTTCTAATCCTCAAAGAAAATTAAAAAAACACTTTTCACAGATGAGCCTGTGAACCTCACTTCACCCTGATGAAGGGTTTTTAAACCCAAATCTTGCTAAGAACATTTTTTTCCCAACTACAGTATTTATTTGGCTTAATAAAAGATACCAGATTTACCCAAAGAACCTTGTCTGTCTACACAGGAGTTTGACATTCCACCTGAATTACTCCTGATCATGCTCAGAGACCCTAGTCTTAATACCTAGGAACTTTGTAGTCCAAAATGGAGACACCTAATGAGTGCCTAAGTCCCACTTAGGCCTCTAAAGAATCAATATAAATCTAGCCCTAAATTCTAATTAGCTTGTTCAAACTGGGTGTAATTTACAGATATGTGAGTGCTTTTTTTTTTTTTTAAGTACAGCCACTTGCTCTTCTTCTCTAGTTTTTCTAAATAAGTTTAATGCAGTAGAGACTCCAGCCAGAATTACTAAAGGGAACAGGGTCACTGATGTATGTATGTATGTAATTCTGGTCATGAGCTTTAACTGACACAGTATATGGTTGTTCCCTAATCCTGACCCTCTGACAAAATCTGCATAACTAGAGTGAGACAAATAGTAATATCCCATATGTCCACAAACAGAAATTTCACGTCCAAAGGCAGTGATCTTAACATTAATTCCCAGACCAATACAAAATGAACAACTTACCAACTTCTTATCAATGCATCAGCCTGCCATTGGTTTTCGAGCTACCGTTCTCCAGAAAGGAACAGGCATTCACTGATCTATTTTAAGGTCTGACCTTATTACAAATCTATACAAATACCCCACATTAGACAAGTAAATAAAGTCTTTTATTTACTTTTGTCCACTTAATGGTAAGTTGTTATGGAGAAGTCTTATTCCTCATTTGGGTTAGGGACAGAAATTACACATAAACCAGTGCAAGTGATTGGAAACTGGGTCAGATATATAACACAACAGAAGTTCAGTGCACATAAACTGCTTTCAAAATGGCCAAAACTAATTTAAGATAAACCTGGATGGATGTAGTATCAGATTTAACAGATTTAGGTTAAATTGGTTTATTGAACTTGTATCCCAGATCTCCTCTAGATTCAAGTTAACTCACAGTCCCCAAGCATCCCAGGGTGCTTTGCTCCTGTCCTGCAGTTCTCCTCCCCCCCCCCCCCCAAATGCAGGGTGGACAGGCTAATTTTGGCCCAAGCTATCTGCTCCAGCCAAGCAGAGAGGTATGTGCTAGTACCCCCAGGCTCCTGGCCTGAGCCACTGCAGGCATGTGGCTTCTTATCCAGAATCAGAAGTGAATATTTGTTCACTTGCTTATCAGGCCAGTCTGTGCAGCTTAGACTAACCTGCAAAGAGTAAATCAATTCAGCTTCAGTCTTTTTAACTGTCGGTACTTAGCCTTGGTGTTATGGACCTTTGCTCTTCTGGTTGCTGTATTGCAGTGTGAGAGGAAAAAAGATACCATTAATAAGCTCTGAATACGCAACCCATGTTATAGCTTTGAATCATTTGTTTAATACTGTGGAGAGACTATGTTTAATATTATATGAGAGATATGCAGAAGAGTCTGTGGCTATTGACAGGTATTCTTTTCTGAGCCAGTGTCAACTGAAAGGCTGTGAATTCTTACAAATCTACAAAAAAATGTCTTTATTAATTCCCATAAAGATTTCAGTAAGTTGCAGCAGTTTACAGAGAATGTTTCTGTATCCAAATACTGTAGACTGTGGTGAAGAAATAAACCCAATTTGGACTTTGTAGATATAACCCCGTAGCCTTAAAATAGGCACTTGTGATTACATGCTGTATGTTACAGTTAAGCTGAATACAAGCCAATAGTGTTCTCTTATTGCAACCCCTCCCCAAAATAATAGCATACTGGAATGTATTAATAGAAGCATCACTTGCAAGACAATTAAAGTGACCCTTTCACTCTGTTTAACATTTCTGATGTCTTTCCTGGAGTATTGGGTCCAATTTCAGGCACTCACTTCAAGAAAAATGTGGACAAAATAGAAAATTCACTGGAAAGCAAAAATAAATAAATATTAGAAGTCTAGAAAACATGACTTAGGAGAGAATACTGATCCTGCCTGGAGCACAGGGTTGGACCAGATGACCTCCTGAAGTCCCCTCTAGCTCTCCTGTCCTATGATTCTGTAAGCTCAGCAGCAACCATAATATGCTTGAACAGTATTTTAATACTAAATTACAAATCCAGCCCCATGTTCTACAGTGGAAGTGTTCATGTCTGGTTCCCTTCAGTATATCAGATATGGAATATTTAATCACTGTTTGTTTGCCTTAGGTTAATAAGGGCAAGTGAGGGCATTGCATGAGAAACTAAAGAGAAATAATGAAATTCATTTCAAAAGGACTATAAGATAAGACCGTTGGATAAAGTGGCTATCTGACTTGCCTGGTACGATTTCAGCTACCATGGATTTTTAAAGGAGAGTTGATTTCTAAACCTCCAGTTCACAGTGACTATTTGGCTCACCCTACCCTCCACAACAGTGCATATTACTGGATAAAACTGGGAGGGAACAAAAAGGCAAGAATTGAAATATAGTTTCCATAATATTTTCTTCTTTGCATAAAGTTTCATGATAAATGAACAAAGCCTATTTCCATGCCTGAAGAGACTTCAGTTTTCTGTTGAACAGGTAATCAATATACTATGCTTCATGGCCTGAAGTGGTCTCCTGCATATAGAAGTGATGCATAACCCTTGCATTAAAAAGAACACTTAAAATAACACTTTAAAAAAACCCTGTGACTCATCACTAACTGCAACTCATTGATCTCTGAAATATTTCATTTATTTTAAATGTAAAGTACCAAGGAAAACTGTGGTGTCTCAGATGTCCTTGTAAAATGACTGACTGATTAATATTTCATCTTGGATGTTTCACTGAGATGTTGCAGATACATTACTTTTTTAACAAATTCGTTAAAAGTTAAATCACTAAGTTAAGAATTCTGTTTTGTCTGTAACTATTGATACCATAAAGTCCTAAAATGCAGAGAGGAAAGAGAAGCCTCCTAAGAGCTCCTTTATTTCCTCAATTTTTGTCTCAAACAGAAATACAGAATCCTGAGGTCAAGGGTCATCTGGTCAAATTATTGATTTTTCTATCCCTTTGTTTGTTTGTTTGTTTGTTTTTTAATTGCAAGTATATTTGTAAGACCAGATTTTTAAAGAATGAAAATAAGTAAATGCCAAGCTATTACCAGCTGATTTGTAAATTCGTATTGGGAAATTGTATGCACAAAAATAATTATTGTAACTATAATGGCAGAATTTTTCAAAACAAATGAATGCATTTTAGAAGATTCACCTGCTTTATAAATGTATCCTCCTGGTATTTTTCTATATATATTTACTAATATGAGATTTTGAAAGATATATATTTTTAAGATACGTGGTGTAATTGACAAGCTCTTTCCTGCAGCAAACTGGCTTTCAAATCAATAAAACCCATACTCAGTAAAATATTTATACAAATTAAATGTGCAGTTTCATTTAGAGTGTTGTGTGCACCACTGCTGGTCCCATTTAAATAGTTTTAAAATGGTGCTTGATAAATTCATGAACAAGACTGTATGATACAACTGCCTGTAAAAATGTGGGGGAGGGTGGTGTGGGGGCTGGATTTGAAATTCCTGGAGGGATAGGTGCAGCCCCATGTTTTGTGTTCCATCTCAAATGGATGTTATGAAATGGATATTGTGGAATGTACACACATTCAGATTCATGGATTCATAGGTGCTAGGGTCAGAAGGGACTTCAACAGATCATCGAGTCTGACCCCCTATCCTGGACAGGAAAGAGTTCTGGGGTCAGATGACCCCATCCAGATACCTATCCAGCCTTCTCTTAAAGACCTCCAGGGTAGGGGAGAGCACCACCTCCTTTGGAAGCCCATTCCAAATTCTGGCCACCCTTAGTGTGAAGAAGTTCTTCCTGATGTCCAGCCTAAATCTGCCCTCTGTCAGTTTGTGACCATTGTTCCTTGTTACCCCATTGGCCCTTTTTCAGTCCTCTGGGACCGACCCAAGCAACACGACAACTGTGTCAGTGGTTCTGCTATGACACTGGCCAATTCCTTCAGCACCCTTGGATGCAGCTTATCTGGGCCTGCTGACTTAAACACATCCAGTCCATCCAAGTGACTCTGCACCAAGTCAGAGTGGCTGGCTGGTGTCCCTCTGATGCCCATCTGACAGAATTCTCCCAGGTTTGTTCTCCTGGTATAGAAACCTATCCACACCTGCATATAAAGACATTTGAATGCTGAGGTTCTGAAGAGTGGAGAGCTTGCAGTGATGACAGCTGGGAGAAGGGCAGGAGGAGGGGGACTGCGTTCACATCTCAGCATGTTGTCCAGGCTCCCTTAGTTTGCCTGGTGACATCAGTGCATAGGGCAGTCCTGATTGGCTTCAAAGACTGTCCATGGTCAGCCTGCATTTCCCTGGAGCACATTATGAGAGGATTATGAATGGGGATTATTCTCAGAGAAGCCACAGCACATGCAGACATTCACTCTCTCAGGAGAAACTCTCCTGGGAGTGATTTAACCTTAGTTTTTCCCAGGTTATTTTTCTCTTGTAGTGGCCATTTTTATTCTGGGAGAAAAAGCCTGAATATCTGTACATTCATGGTTTCTCCTGGGACAGCAGCAACTCTCTTAGTAGAAAATGTCTGTCTAAGTCCAGGATTAACAGAGCAATGACAGGATTGACCAAGGGAGTGGAAAAAATCTTTCATAGAGAGAGATTAAAATGACTGAAATTATTTACCTTGAAAGGTACACATAAATGTATTATAAATTGTAAAGAATATATCAGGAACTCCTGTTCTCCCTGTCTCGTAACACAAGAACAAAGGGACATTTAATGGAATGCAAAGATGTAAAATTCTAAAGCAATTAAAGAAAATATTGTTTTACACAATATGTTATTCAAACTGTGGAACTTACTACCACAAGAAGTCATTGACCCCAGAAACATCACAGGATTAAAAAACAGACTGGATATTTATATGGATACCAATTATCAGCAGAATTATAATTTATCATAAGAACAATTTGGAAAGAGATATGAAACCTTGTTCCTCATGGAATAACCCAGTTCCTAAGTATTAAAGATCAGCATGAAACCTAATAGAGTAATTGTTCCATGACTGCCTTCTGCAAGGTTCTTCAGCATCCTTTGAATAATCACTTACTGATCATTTCTTACTTGTGCCCATCCTGGAAGAACCTTCAGCCTGTCATAGTATGACCATTCCTAAGCTTCTCTGAAATAGGCCTATTGATGCCAAGGATCATCTGCATGTATTTGACAATAGGATCAGGGCTTATATTTATAGAACCTGAGCTCTATTCTACACAGAAATATGGCCAAGGAATTTATAACAGAAGGGAGCAGAAAGTCTTGTCAAATATCCTCACTGGTAGTTAACAGAAATGAAATGTATTCTTTGTGATACTAGGGAGGTCTCATTTATTTTTGGAGGAAAAAAGATATCAGACATTAAAATGATTTCATAGAATCATAGAAAAATGGACTGAGAGGCACCTCAGAAGGTTTTTTAGTCCAACCCCTTACTCAAGGCAGGATCGTTCCTATTTAAACAATTCCAGCCATGTGCTTTTTTTAACCTCTCAAAAACATCCAAGGATGGAGATTCTACAGCCTCTCTAGGCAGTCTATTCAAGTACTTAACCACCATTATAGAACATTCTTCCCAATATTCAACTTAAGTCTCCCTTATTGCAATTTACTATTTCTTGTCCTGTCTCCTTAGCCAAAAAATAGCCCGTTACCATTTTTTCTATAACTACCTTCAGTTATTTGAAGAGTGTTATCAAATCCCATCTTCTCTTTTCCAGACCAAATAATCCCAGTTCTTCCTACATTTTCTCTGAAACCCTGTTTCTTATACCTTTAATAATTCTTGTTGCTCTCTGCTGAACTCTTTCTAATTTTTCCCATCTTCTGAAGTGCAGTACCCAAAACTGGACACAATACTCCAACTAAGGCCTTACCAGTGCTGAATAGGGCATACTTCTCAATGGGAATTTCTGTATTTGTTCATGTGAAGTTTTATAATTATCAAGAGTGCAGTAAGCCTCTAAACAAAAAAGTGTAAGGCCTCTAAACAAAAAGGGAACAGTGACATATAAGCTGTTATTGCATGATATTTAACATTTCTGCTGCAGGTTCTATCTTAGTTTTCAAGGGGAGATGATATAAGTCATATACAGTGAAGTATCCTGGCAGTATATAGACACTATGGTAATTTGGGTTTCTTTGTCATTTTATGTTTGCTGTGATAGTTGATGGACACTGGCAGGAATGGAGTTCATGGAGTCAGTGCTCAGTGACATGCTCCAATGGCACTCAGCAGAGAAGTCGACAGTGTACAGCAGCTGCTCATGGGGGTTCTGAATGCAGAGGCCCCTGGGCTGAAAGCAGGGAGTGCCATAACCCAGAGTGTACTGGTAAGTAGGATCCCCTAATAGGAGATGATCCAGAGAAAAATTCCAGGTAGTGTAACATTCATTTCTTATTAAAAAGACATCTTGGAACCTATTCTGGTCTTAGCCACTGAGCCTATATTGAGTTTTACACAGCCTGGTCACTATGCATATGGGCCCAGAGGTCCTTCTGCAGCAATCCAGCTGCAGCATAGGAGTTTGTAGAAGATAGCTGTTGAAAGCAATAGGACTATTTGCACAAATAAAGCTGAAAAGACTGTGTACCAAAAGGTTGGCATTCCTGAATTTAGCATTACAGTATAAGCATTTATTTTATAACTATAAATCTTAGAATAAAAGTTTGAGAGCTAGAAATGGAACAATGGATCTCAAGAATCTACAAGAAATTATACATGAAAGAACTGATTTTTTAAATAAATTATTTTTATGCTTAGTTGTAGGCCTTCAAGCCTATTACATATCCTCTATTGACAGAGAATATATAATCAAGCCTCTAAATAGGATTTTTTGATTTACGATTTTTAATATATTTTTATAGTGCATATATACTCATAAAATTACATTTAATAAGTGTCTTTGGAAAGAAAAAAAAGTGACAATATTTATGTTCAAGCTTTATAGGAGCAGCTTGTATGAGAATAAGTATTTGATGATTCTTTTTTACTACTTGAGATACACTTAGGCTAAATCTTGCAGACAAATACTGAAAATCCTTAGTTGGGCACAGTATGTCACCGTTCTAACTATGGCATTCCTCGAAACAGCTAACGGTCAGTGGAACCAATGGGGACACTGGAGTGGATGTTCCAAATCATGTGATGGTGGCTGGGAAAGGCGAATAAGGATTTGTCAAGGTGCTGCTGTGACTGGACAACAATGCGAAGGGACTGGTGAAGAGGTTAGAAGATGCAGTGAACAGAGGTGTCCTGGTGAGAAGCAAATATCATTAACGATATTTTATACAATCAAGTATATTTTCTAGCTGACACAGATTACCTTAAGCTATCATACTTAGAAGAGGTAGGATCACATATGAACTGTGTTCATAAATACGATCTTACAGAGATATAACAGGGAAGCTCAGTGCTCTGGGGAGCAGCAGCATGCGGGGCAGAAGCAGCTGCTGGTGGCAGCAATGGAGCTGCTATTTTTGTGCATCCTTCCTAGGTGGGTTCCCAGGATTGCTTCCCGTTGTCCCCCACCCCCCGCTTAGTTACACCACGCTGTCTTGCCTTTGGATACTGACAAGTAACTTCTGCGTTCATCAGTATGATTTGTGTTCATGGAGTTGGGCATCACCTAGCACAATGTATGCATGAGAGATGAACCATTTTAAAAGGAATATCTAAATGGAAAAAGCAAACAAGCAATCAAAAGCCAAAATGTTCTCTCTGTCTGTCTCTGTCACTGTCTCTCAAAAAATTTTCTAGGTCCATCTGCTTATTTTTGCACTATTGGGACAGTAGGGGTGGATGCAAGAAAATCATTCCTGTATGCATAAGTTCTGAAAATATAAGGCCTGTTTTTGTAATTCATGTATTCAGTCTCCTCCTTTTTCTCCGTACAAGAGACCTCTATGTAATACATTTGGGGAAAACGCCAAATAGAGTGAAGATAAGGGGAAAAGAAAGAACAGTACTGCAATGTACAGCATGAATGAATGCTGTATGTGACCATCATTTTATAAAAGGAAGCCGAAGTCAAAAGGGCATATTTTTTCCTTTTTATATATATGTGTGTATATATATATTTAAATACTTGTTAATGTGGCCTTTTTAGTGATTTAAATTGTTTTACCTAAACTCAGTAAGAACAAAGTTGAAGCACTCCTAAAACACTAAGAAAAACAGTAGATGTATACAACTCTGCCTTTCTGTATAGAGGCATTATTTTGAGGTAGAACTATGCATTATTAAAGAATGCATTATTAAAGATAATTAAATAGAGTTGAAGTGGTCTAGTGATTTTATGTTGTAGTCCTTGGAAGTCATGTGTTTTCAATTTTTAATAGAGTAATGATTCAATAAATCCAACAGTCTATTTAAAACCTGAACAATTCCACTTCACATATCAGCAGTAATCTTCTAAGCTCAGGAAAACAGGATTTTAATGGCAAGGGTTCTTCAGATCAGGAATAGGGGAACTGAATGGATGTGAATCCTATGTTATCAAGCCCAGCAAAATCGTATCTCCTGACATCTATCCCAAGAATAGAACTCAAAATATTACCATATTAAAATAAAATAATGTTAAAATAAGACTCTGAGATAGAATAGGGAATCACAGTTATGTTCAAAGAGTAATTATTTGTAATAATACTTCATTAAAGTAATTACATAAAACTTCATTAAAGTAATTAAATAAAACATGATTAAAATGGTGTATTATTTTAATATAATGCACATCCTTTTAAAGCAGTTCAAAATATCTATTTATACTGAGATCCTAAAAAAATGATAATTTTCTCTGAAAACATGATTTTTCCTATACAGATGTTGCACAGTACACTTAGATAGGATTAGTACAAATCTGGATAATCAGATACTCAACCAAACGAGTCCCAACCCTAAAAAAGTCCTTAAATTATTTGCATTTCTGAATTTAAAAGTAAAACGGTAGTGCTGCAATCCAATTTTAAAAGGTTGCCACCTGCTGTTAATAAAATATTTTACAAATATATTTACAAGTCAAATGCATGCAGAGCATTATGTACCATTCCCTAGTTTTGCTTACAGCCTCATTAATTTCAGATCAGACTCAAGTTGCTACCGGAAACAGTAACCTAAAACCCAATCTTTTAAAACTGTAATTATCATGCAGAAGATTATACACACAGTTACAGATATTTGATTATTTTATCTCATTATCCAGATTCAGTTAATACTCATTTCCAAGTACATATCAGATCTAAGCAAGAATAGTAATTTACTACTAAATATGTGTTTGCGTGTGTGTGCATGTGCATGTGCGTGTGTGTGGTGTGTAAAAACAGCATTTTATGAAAACAAAACGACATTGAATAGTACAATAGGAGAGATGTCTCCACTTTTTCCTTCAAATGTTTTGAAATATGGAAATCTCTAAGGATTATTATCCTTATTTAACACTTTTTCTAATTTATGCTTTTATATTTTCATGGCCCAAAGAAAATTTGTAAAAAACACTAAAAAAGGATTATCATTAGTTAATTTCTCTTTTTATGATAAGTGATAGATCTGGCAGACACAGATTCTTTTCTTGCTGAAATTAGTTTTCTGTAAATGTAATGGGCCAGTCTCCAGCCGCTATAAATAAACTGAGCTATATTTTCATGAAACTGAAGAGGCAGTGGAAGGGGCAGGGCACCAACATATTAGGGCTGCTCAGTGCTGCAAAGCAGTAGAGGGCAAAGCCGCAGCTGGACCCAGGTCCTTGTGAGCAAATGGGGCAGGGAGAGCTCTGTTTTTCTATAATAAGAGAAACATAATCAAATGCCAAAATATATAGGTATTTAGAATTTATTGTATTATAATGATTGAGGCATTAGTAGGCTTTCAAATTGCTTTAAAATGATAAATATATCAATAGAATATTGTGTTCAACTGATGCCTATACATATAGTGGCATTTCATTTTAATCACAGGTGAGTAGAATTCAATTTTTTAAAGCCATTACAGAGATTTTTCTCATCTAAGAACAATGTTTTTTAAAAAGTAAAGTCCATTTTTGAATGTTCTTTTTAAATAAATTCTCCATAAATTTTATTTTAAAAATGCAATGTACTTTTCTTCTTGTACTTCAAAAATATCTTTTGCTCAGTGTTAATATTTTAGTGGCTAGAAGTCTGTAAAAAAATTTCTTTTTTCCTTGTATTATGCTTTACTCAATTTTAACTCAAATACATCAAATTTCCAACATGTACTTCTTGTCAATGACAAAAAACATAATATAGGAATTGCTTTGACTTAATTAATGGAATGGATGGTAAATCATCTTCTGAATTAGCCTAAAGATGACATATCATAAGTACTTCTGAAGAATAACTAATAATTTCCCACCAAAGATAAGGTTCTGCAGCGGAGATATTAATCTTTCAGGGTCGAATTTGAGAATAAGTATAAAGATTCAAAATATTATCAACAAATAAGTAATTCTATTGAAATGGAAAGTTTTTTTAGAAGCCTAAGAAATTGTCTCCAGCTACAACACAATTTTACAGGAATTGCAAAACTGTTATTACTTTTTTTTGCTTGAGAGATAGCATTCTCTACTAAGTAAAGAATAAAATAAAACTATAATAAACAAATGATTAACCAATCTTTATCACTGCCACTGCAACTGGGAAGGTAAAATGGCTGAAGGTTTTAATAGACCATCATATATTCCCATTACTTTGGTGCATTCCTAGCATCCTATCAAGTAGTTTGTTGTCTATGAAATCTCATGTCTCTCTGAGCCAGTTAATCTCTGTGAGTGCCTATACATGATTAATCAAGTCTGCTGGAGTGTGACAATTACAGTGCTCCAGCAGCCTCCAGTGTCTTGTGTATCAAGCATCTTCACACTTCAAAATGGTGGCATGAGTGTTTTATCTAAAGCTCATTGAGCGAGCTTTAGATAAAACACCTCCACCACCATTTGGAAGTGCAGGTTCACTGATACAATGCTCCAGGTGCTTTAATTAGAGTAGCTCTTGGAGCCACTCTGATTAAAACCCTCTCCCTGCACTCCTGGAGCATGCATATAAATGACTTAAGGTACCGCCTTTCCTACCTTATGTTTAACTTTTAATGATTTACAAAAGGTTTTAAACCAGGAAGAATTTGGAAGTGCAAATTCTACAACAGACTGAGTCTCCTACACTCCTAATGAAGTCAGTGCATGTAATTCCAATTGCAATTTAAAGTAGTTCAGTTTTCATGTTGACAAGTGATGTGAACTTACAGCACTCAAAACAATAGATTAAATAACAACCAATTCAAAAAATCAGGTACAGGGGTTTGCACTATACCAAGAAATGAATAAGTAACAGTTTGTGGGTTTACGATATGATTTTGAAAAATAATTGCTATGTAAACTGAATTTGGGTAATCCAATGCAATTATTAGAGCTGGCTGGTAATTTTTCACAAAAAAAACCCATTTTTTGTCAGAAAATAATTCCTTGAAACTGAGACATTTTGCAGAAACATATTGGTTAGATTAGGCTTTCATTGGGAAGGTTTCTTAAAATCTAATTTGTCATTAAGAGCTGAGAGGTAATTAGAATACTCAACTGACATCTAGAGGACCTAAGTTCAAGTCTTTCCTCTATCTCAGAGTGCCGCAGGAAGCAGGAAGTTTGAGTTTTTTGATTCAGATGTGGGTGTTCTAACAATTTAGGTTTTTGGGAGTGAGTAGGAAGCATCTCTCTGTGTGTTTGAGTGATAAAAAAAAGAAAATCTTGGTTTCCTTCTGCACTAAAACCAAATTTTAAATCCTCAAAACTTTCCATCAAGTACATTTTCATGAAATAGTCATTACATATTTCACTTCCTATCATTACAATAGTACAGCATGGAAATTTGGGGTATGGCAATACTTTGTCTAGAGGCACAAAAGTGAATTACATCTCATACCACCTATCATTGATGTCCCCAACTCCAATTTCATAAAACCTTTTGAGTAGCAAAGGCCAAACATTCTTGTACCATAAAGGAAAAGAATTCCAAGGCATTTGTACCAGTGTATAGGAGGTCCCAAATATGTTGTTTCCCATTAAACCATTTAAAAAAAAAATTGGCTCATTTTTCCATTAGTGCATATTATCTGAATATATAATTAGTCTGTGGAAGTAAAAATTTGGCCAATGTATCACCCATTTAAGGGAAAAGTCTATAAATACATTTGAAGCCATTAGTTTGAAAAGTCTTCTTTAACAGAGTAAAAGCCTGGGAAGTAAGGAGGAGCAATTATACAGAATATATACAGAGAGAGCTTTAACCAGGCTTATTCAGATACCACGTTGTCCTT
>NW_017729027.1:22670611-22673167 GCF_001723915.1 Gavialis gangeticus | reverse complement strand
AAGTCTATAAATATATTTGAAGCCATTAGTTTGAAAAGTCTTCTTTAACAGAGTAAAAGCCTGGGAAGTAAGGAGGAGCAATTATACAGAATATATACAGAGAGAGCTTTAACCAGGCTTATTCAGATACCACGTTGTCCTTCTGAATGCTGTGTCAGTATGTGAAAGATTTCAATATTTTTAAATTAAGAAAATATGTAATATATTCTGAGAATATTTAGATAATATCTGTGCTCAGAAAGAATACCAGTTATATTTTTTTAGCATATTCTATTGGTAGCTTCAGTTTATAATATTTTTTTTCAAAATACATTTTTTTATGTCTGGCCAGTCCAAGAGATGCATTTTTCTTTCCCTTATCCCAGGTTGACAACAGGCATAGATTTTTAATCCACTGCCTTTCAGATCAGTGTTAACAATGTAATTCATGACACTGTTTACATGCAGCTGAATACTGCTCATTGGCTATTTCAGTTCCCTTTATAATGAAGAACTTGTTAAAGTATGGGGTCAAATAATGTGGGGGCCTGTCTCAGTGAAAAATAATTCCTTATTACAGCTATGGAGGAGTAAAAGTCTGCCTCTTAAAAGGGCCTGAAAGTCTGCCTCTTATAATCAGATGTTGCTATAAGTCAATTAGTTTTAGCTTTGGGTACATTCATGTAAAGTTAAATGCTGCCCTGTCTCCTTATGAGTGCCCAGTAAGAAGCTGCATTGCTTTACAGAAATATGAAATCTTGGGAAATCATATATAGAAATCAGTCATACTTTCTTGCCACAGAGTTGTGCTTGATACAGCACAATTTGCAGAAGGGCAAAGAGGTGTCAAAGCCAGGGATAGTTACATATATCCAGAAATTGAACATTGCCAGTTTTAGGAAAAGAGCTTGAGTGTCAGTCCCAGAGTGTCCAGTAGGAAAGTAGAGTTTTGCTCCTATTTCTATAGATTTCCATTTTTGAGGTTAGATATACCTCTCCCTGGATCAAAACCTTGTTGTGGTGGAGAGACTTGCTTGTCTCAGTGGTACAGAGAGCAGAACTGTCTGGAAATTTTTCATGCTGGTAATATCAAAGGTGAGGTTCCAGACAAATAGCAATCCAACCCAGATAACTAGGGTAGATGGAACTCTTTAGCCCTGGCTCGGCAATCCACCTAGAAGAAGGATACTCCAAAACTAAACCTACAGCCTGGAGATCTCTCTGTCACTGTCCTAGTTTCACTCATGAGTTCCAGTGCTAAAGACTGGGGCCAGTCAGCGCAAACTGCGTTCTACTTTAAAGCTCCATATACAGGCAGGAAGGAAACAAGTCCCCCAAGTCCAACAGTGCCAGGAGTGGGGTGACAGTGGCAGATGTAAGATGACACTGGAAACTGCAGTCCCAATCCTGCATGTGGGCAGCTCAGGAGTACAGGTTATTTGGATGATGACCCAGAGATGACATCATCACCCAGCAGCATCCTAAGCATCTGAGCAGCCTTTTTGAAGGATAGCACTTCTTGCTTCTAAATAGGAAAAATGCCTAGAAAAGGTGGCCTAAAGAAACACTCATCTCCCTACCACTCATCTGGCTCACCATGGTCAGCAGGCATCTTCAAAGTGGCCAAATTACAACAAAAAGGGAAACGAAATCCCCAACCCCCACCTCAAATGGCAGGAAACAAAGAAAACCTCTGCACCTAGCATGTTTAAATATCTATACAATGCTGGACTCTGAAGATTGTAGTTTCCCTCAGTGAAACTCAGCCTTGGTTGCCCACATCCACATAGCAGTCCTGAGTGAGGTGCACCTCCCAGAACAAGGCAGCCTAATAGAGCACAGTGTTGGTTACACCCTTTACTGGTCAGGTAAACTGCAGGTGGAGAGGCACCTCTTAGGTGTTGGCTTCATGATAAAGAACTCCATTCTTTCCAGGCTACAGAGATTACCAATAAGCCTTTCTGATTGCTTCATGTCCATATGCCTTTCTTTGCATGACCAGCATCATGCCACCATTATTAGTGTGTATGCTCCAACTCTTTAGGCAGACACAGCTGACAAACTTAAGTTCTGTACTGACCTCCATGGTCTCATCTAGAAAACACCACCCAAAGATAGGATCATCATCATGGGCAATTTTAATGCAAGAGGTGACTATCTAGCATAGAAAGACGTGCTTGGAAGATGTGGATTGGGAAATTGTAATGGCAATGGACACTTGCTTCTGGAACTCTGTGCAGAGATGCAGATGGCAATAACCAACACCCATTTTCAGCAGAAAAAAAACAGCTACAAGACCACTTGGATGCATCCCCGGTCCAGACATTGACACCTGATAGATTATATTTTTGTGCATCAGTGTGATTTTGGGGATGTCCTTCACACCAGAGTTATGCCTAGTGCTGACTGCCATACTGACCACCAATTCATTCACTCAAAGTTGTCACAGATTCGCTGAAGTTTAGGGCTGGAAGGGACCTTTTGAGATCATCAGGTCCAGCCCCCTTCCCTGGGCAGGAAAGACTTCTGGGGTCAAATAACCTCAGCAAGGTGTGCATCCATCCAAGGCGAGTCTCC
>NW_017729027.1:22653325-22665611 GCF_001723915.1 Gavialis gangeticus | reverse complement strand
CAGAAATGCAGATGGCAATAACCAACACCCATTTTCAGCAGAAAAAAAACAGCTACAAGACCACTTGGATGCATCCCCGGTCCAGACATTGACACCTGATAGATTATATTTTTGTGCATCAGTGTGATTTTGGGGATGTCCTTCACACCAGAGTTATGCCTAGTGCTGACTGCCATACTGACCACCAATTCATTCACTCAAAGTTGTCACAGATTCGCTGAAGTTTAGGGCTGGAAGGGACCTTTTGAGATCATCAGGTCCAGCCCCCTTCCCTGGGCAGGAAAGACTTCTGGGGTCAAATAACCTCAGCAAGGTGTGCATCCATCCAAGGCGAGTCTCCTTTTGAAGATCTCCAGGGTAGGTGCTTGCACCACTCCCACTGGGAGTCTATTCCAGAGTCTGGTCACATGAACCATGAAGAAGTTTTTCCTTATATCTAGTCTGAAACCTTCTTCTAGGAGTTTATGACCATTGCTCCTGGTTTTCCCCTGGGGCACTTTGGTGAATAGTTGTTTGCCTAGCCCCTGATACACACCCCTGATATATTTGTAAGCTGCCACCAAATCCCTCCAAAGTCTTCTCTTTTCTAGGCTGAACGTTCCCCTATTAGTTAGCCTTTCCTGGTATAGCTTGCTCTTCAAGCCTCTGATCATATAACTGGCTCTTCTCTGGACTCGCTCAAGCTTCTCCACATCCTTTTTCAAATGGGATGCCCCGAACTGCACTCAGTACTCCACCTGTGGCCTCACCAATGCTGAGTAGAGTAGGAGAATAACTTCCTTAGTTTTGCTTGAGATGCATCAGTTGATGCATGCCAGCGTATTGTTTTCTCTGCTAACTGTAGCATCACACTGGTGGCTCATATTCATTTTATGGTCAATTATGACACCCAGGAACCTTTAGGACATGGTGCTAGCTAGTGTAGCAGCACCAAGCCTGTAAATTTGTTGTGGATTTTTCCTCCCCAGATGGAGCACTTTACACTTCTCAGTGTTGAACAGCATCTGGTTCTGGTCTGTGTCCAGGTCCACCTGGATCATCAGCCTACCCTGAGGCATGGCTGCACTTCCCCACAGCTTAGTGTCATCAGTTAATTTTGCCAGTGTGATTTTCACCCCTACATCCAGATCATTGATGAAGATGTTAACCTCGTCATAAAAGGAGATGAAGTTAGTCAGACATGACCTACCCATGACAAAACCGTGCTGGCTGTCATTCAGAATTTTGCCTTCTACTAGTTTATCACATGTAGACTTCTTGAGAATTTTTTCAAGGGTTTTTCCTTGGGTTGAGGTCAGGCTGATTGGCATGTAGTTCCCTGGGTCCTCTCTCCATGCCTTCTTGAAGATGGGCAAGCCACTGGTCCTCTTCCAGTCTTCTGGGACCTCTCCTGAGTGTCACAGATTTTCAAAGAGGTTTGCTAGTGGTCCTGCAATGACATTAGCTAGTTCATTCAGCACTCTCAGATGGAGTTCATCCAGTTCTGCTGACTTATAGATATCCAGCCTCTGTAGCTCTACACTGACTGTTGGTAAGTGATCATCCATTTGTGACTATGATCCTTCCACTTCAAGCCTCAGCCAAAGCACAGAGACAACCCACCAAAGAAATTTGATATTTCCAAGCTACAGAACTAATCTTGCCAACAAAAAATTCAAAAAACACTTCAGTCTAATCTTGAAAGCCAAGTCCATACTGCAGATACCTCACCTGATGGACTCTGGGAACACATCAAGTCAATAGTCCTGGAGACCACCAAGGAGACTGTTGAGCTCAGTATCAAGAGAAACTGGGACTGTTTTGATGAAAATGACAAAGACATCCAAGCCTTGCTCACAAAAAAGAGGACTAGTCATCAAGCTCTTCTAGCACAGCCAACTAGCTAAGACAGAAAGGTGGCTTACTGCCAGGCATGTAACACCCTTCACTGGAAATTGCGTGATATCCAAAACAAATGGTGGATTACTCTTGCAGAAAGAACGCAGCTGTATAGTAACAATGGAGACACCAGAATCTTTTACGAAGCACTGAAATCTGCCTATGGCCCCACCTTCCTGATCCAAAGTCCACTGAGGAGCTCTGATGGATGGACTTTATACATTGACGAAGACTGTGTCTGAGCACTTTCAAACTCTATTTAGCACTGAACTCACTGTACATGAGTCTGTCATCAACTGAATTAAGCAACTCAAGCCCTGAAATATGGTGGGACTGCTCTGTGCTCCAAGCTCCAAGAGCTCTGCATAGCCTGCTGGGACCAGGGGAAAATTCCACCGGATCTGCATGACGCTGTAATCGTCACCCTGTATAAGAATAAAAGTGACATATCAAACTGTTCCATCTACCAAGGGATCACCCTTCTGTCGATCACTGGGAAGATCCTAGCTAGAATCCTTCTCTACAGGCTGGTGCCTGCCATAGCAGAAGAAATCCTCCTGGAAAGCCAGTGTGGCTTCAGAGCAAACAGGGGCACAGTAGATATGGTATTTGTGCTCAGAAAAATCCAGGAAAAGTGCTGGGAGCAGAACAAGGGTCTGTACGTCACTTTCATTGACCTCATGAAGGCATTTGACATGGTAAGGCGAGATGGCCTCTGGAAGATTCTCAAGAAATTTGGGCGCTCACCTAAGTTCCTCACCATCTTTAAGCAACTCCATGGAGGCAGCATGGACAAGTCAAGCAAAACAACAGCCTCTCAGGTCTGTTCCTGATCTTAACTCCTGATGGAGTTAAGCAAAGCTGTGTACTCATCTCTACCTTATTCACCATTTTCTTCATCATGATGCTGCAACAAGCATTGGACAATCATGGGGAAGGTAAGGATGCCCAGTTCTGGGCATATGGAAACCTCTTCAACCTCATATGGCTACAGGCCTACACAAAGACCTCCCAACAGCTCATCCGTGAACTTCTGTTTCCAGATGACTGTGACCTGGCGGCCCACACCCAACACAATCTGCAGGACATAACTACTTGCTTTGCTACTGCAGCACAACACTTTGGGATCACCATCACCCTGAAGAAGACTGAAGTTCTCCATCTGCCAGCTCCACACCAAGCTTATGTGCCACTGAAGATGACTATCAAGGGAACTGAGCTAAATGCTGTCAAGCAGCTCACCTACCTGGGGAGTGTCATCTCATATGATGCCACAATTTACAAGGAGATAGACAACAGGCTCTCAAAAGCCAGTAGTGCCTTCAGCAGACTCGTCATTTAGGTCTGAAACAGTCACAGCCTATGGGCATAGATTAAAATTAAGGTGTACAGAGCTGTTTTTATCTTCACTGTACTGTATAGTGCTGAGTCATGGGTCTTATATCCCTGCCAAGTACACCTCTTGAACACTTTCATCATTGCTGCCTCCACACCATTCTCAAGATCTGCTGGCAGAAATGTGTCACCAATATGGAGGTGCTACAAAGAGCCAATACCACCAGCATTGAGGTGAGTCTCCTCCAGACTCAGTTGCAGTGAGCAGGCCATGTGGCCCAGATGGATAACAACCACCTACCAAAGGCTGTGCTGTATGGGGAACTGATGTCTGGGAAACATGACAGAGGGACCCCAAGTAAGTGCTTTAAGAACACCCTGAAGAAGTCCTTTTCTGCCTGTAGGTCTTTTTCAAACTGTAGGAAACAGGCTGCAGATTGTGCTGCCTGGCAGCTCCCAATGAAAAAGGCAACATTCGTCTTTGAATGTCAGTACAGAACCACCATTGAGGAGAAGGAGGAAAGATACATCCTCATCTAGCAGCAATCCTCCATACACGTATAACCATTGCAGCAGGATTTCAGCCTCTCTGCAATCAGTCGCCAGGGGGCCTGCTACTGGTGTGGGCAGTTACCTTCCTAATACCTTCATCTGTGAAGAACTGGCAAGAAGGTTATATACAGAAGTCAGGATTTGGACTTGAATTGGGCAGTTTAAGTGAAGAATGTAGTGTGTGAGACAGTAGGTTTGCCGAATTTCTTCTTATCAGCATACTGTACTTATGATGGATTATGTACCCAAATCTCAGTCTTAGGCTGAAAAGAAATAGTGTTCCTTTGAGTCAGTTGTCAACATAGTCTCACTGCAGATATCCCTCATGCTCCTGTGGTTTGATCTTAGTCTTGTGGCCCACACAGAGGGAATAAAGTGCAGTACACACTGAGGGCTTCTCAATTCCTTCCAACTGCCTGGTTGGAGATGAAGCACATTATTTTTTATACTGGTACCAAACTTTATTCCTTGAGGAATTTTGCACTAACTACCTGTTTATGCTTTTTTATTTTTTTATGATTCCTTTATCTTATTTCCACCTCTTTTTGCAAGCCTGGGAAGAAGATGCCAAGATGAGCCATTGGACTGTGCCTTGGCACATTTTTTGACATGCCTTTCCTCCATCTCGTTACTGTGCTGTATCATGAGGTACCACCATATTGGGCAAGACCCTTTTGTCCTAATTGTCCTCAGTGTCTCAAAGAGTTGATTGTCCTTTTTATTTTTTTTATTTTTTTTTGAGTTGGAAGTGTAATTTTTCAGAGGATAACCTCACTTTAATCCACCCAACACTCACTTGGCTTTAATCTATTAGGAGGACACTTAAAATCCTCTGGAACATTGTGAGCTATCTGCTACCTTATCTCTGAGAGAACTTTCTCCATAACCTTCTGCACCATTGATGTTTCTTCCTGTTCTTTTCCTGCACACCTGAGGCTAATGGAGGCCTTAATGATAAGAATTCATCAGGCATGTAAAATTTCCTCAGAGGACATGTCTGAAAGGGGGAACAATCCTTGAACTAAATGGTTGGAGATATTTTCTCTGACATCTGTAACCCAATAAGTGGTGGATACTGGAGAGAGTAATGAATAGGGAATAGATCACTCTAGAGGTATCTGGTTTAGTGTTCTCCCTTTATAGCATCCAATTCTGCCACTGTTAGAGATAGGATACTAGTCTAGATGGGCCATTGATCTAACCCGGTGGGTGTGCCTACATGTTTATGAATGCTCCTTTTCTAATGTGCATTAAATTTAGTACTTCCCATTGGAGGTACTAAATTAATATGCATTAGGCTGTGCTATTGCACAGTAGTGCATTTGCATGCTTTTTTTAGTGATGCCTAATGTGCAGTAGACTATTTTACTGCACAGTAGCATAATGTCAAGGCTTTTATGTAAAGCTTTAAAGTTTAGTAAAATAGTCTACTGCTCATTAAAGCACATGTATAGATGCACCCAGTGTGGCATTTCTTATGTTTTTATGCTGGCTGACGATATCACTGATTAACAAGGTTATGGACTCCATAAAGCTAGTTTGGCAAATGACAGCATCTTATCCTTGGTCAGCTAAGCAGGCTGAAAATTATTACCAAGTTCCCTCTAGGGAGGGATGAAATATCTTTATTTATAGCCATCTTCACTCATGCTTTCATCTGTAAAAAGAAAGCAAAACATTTTAAGGACAGGGAGGTCATGAAATTGAACCAGTTTGAGAAAAGGTTATATTCATCAGCAGATACGCAGTTTGGGATTGTGAACTTCCAGGTACTCTTAGCATATTGCAGTTTTGGAGTATACAAATGGATTGCAGGCCTGGAAGGTGCCCTTTCTTTGGAATGAAAGGAAATCCTGCGGTGCTGGCTTTAGAGGGTCAGCTGGTAGCTAGCAGGGCCCTGAAGGCAGCCATAGATATACCACCTCTCAGTTCATGGCACTGGCAATCATAATGCAGCTCCCTTCATGACTACAGGACTTTGGCTTGCCAAAGAAATGCAAACCACTCTTGAAGATCTCCACTGAGAGAGTACAAATGAAACCTTTCATACCCGCAAGGACTGGGGCCATTCTTGATTCACTGGTAGTTTATTTAGTCTTCTAAATGCAAGCTTAAATATCAGGTTTATACTGTGCACAAACAGAACTCCCATCTTTCCACAAGCTTTGTCATCTCATTGTTGCAACCTCATTACTCTGGGGAGCCTTCAGGAAAGGAACAGAAAATTCATAAGCACCCACCTACAGTCTAAACGTCACCACACAAGGTCTCTGGTTCCAAGCAGAATAGTTTCTATTAGCCACCCTCTATAAAGAATTAACTTTTGGAGAATAAACATCCCTTAATCTCAGACTGGGGATTTTCCATAAAACTCTATCAGCCAAAAACACTGGGGACCCAGAATTTAGTCTGACAGTTTTTCTATGCATTGAAATAGCATAAGAATATAGCTTTAAGCTTTAGAAAGGACATTCCAGGCCATGGAGTCTAATCTACATTCCCAAGCAGCCTTTGGTCTAAAAGATGCACAGGACTATCCACTGTGACCCCTTTTACATTACAGGCACAGTAAACCACATGCCAAAGGTAATAAGCAGGGGAAAGAAGGGCATCATCAATACCTTCCTACTACAGTATCAGAAAACTAGCCAAATTCAGATATGGTCTGATGATCCTAGGAAGAGGGCCATACAAAGGAAAGTAATCTAGCCTGGAGAAAAAGTTTCTTCCTGACCCCAAATCAGGCTGTCAGTTTAACCAAAGCACATGAGCCAGACACACTCAATAAGCACCCAAGATGTTTCTAACGACTGCTTGAAGCATGAGCCCACCCTAGTCAAACTTGCCCGTAGCCAGTAGTGCATCAAGTAAAAATAATCCAAAATATAAACTGTTTTATCCTGTCATGCTACTTCTCAATAAAACATAACATTCAGTTTTATCCTGAAAAGAGTTAAGAAAATGGTTTTAAAACTAACTCGAATTTACCCTATTTAAATAGCAGACAGATTACTTTATATAGTTTAAATGATATATATTTTATATTAAAAGGTCTTGAAAACATCAAAACAAATGTTCTCTCTGATTACATCTGAGCTTTTTGTTTGAGTGATGAATGGAGATGGAGTGAGACAATCATGCAAAGTCAAATTAGGTATTATGTAGCAAACGCTGAGGGAGGACCCCCTGAGAAGAAGACATTCAGTTATGAGTCATCCCCCAAGTAAGTTATGTCAGTCTTTACAGCCCACAGACCAATACATTATTTTTTACAAGGTCCTAGTATGACAGTAATTGCACTGGCTCATGTCACCAGATTCTCCCCATTTGTCATCATGCATCCTTTGCCTTCCCCATTAAAAGAGTGGACTCGTGTTTACTTTTAGACTTCTTTATCTGAAGCAAATTAGCATTCTACATAAGTAAAACAGCTTGCTTGCTTAGGGTTTTGCCATTAAGGATATTCTTTCTTCTCTAGCTTCATCAACTGTTTTGACTCACAATTCAGGAATGATGATGCTGAAGCAAATTTAGCAAGCAATTTTTCTGAAGGACTGTGATTCATATTAGTATTGCTGAGCCATCTGCAAGGAACTCTTTTTCAACTACAGAGTTGAGTACTTGATGCAGAAGTCTGCACAGTTTCATTACCTACTTCATTGCTTTGTCAGTAGAAGTACAGGGAAAGGAAGGACAGTTGTATAGGTGAAATAGTGGAACAGTATTTAGAAGGTCTGTGTTCAATTCTCTCCTCATCATAATGTTCCTATGTAACTAAAGATGAGTCACTTAATCCTTTTATAGTCATCCACATATGTAAAATGGTGATAATACCTATTTTTGCTCACCCTGTGGTTTGTCATGTAACTGCTTTGAGGAAGGGACTACCTCTTATTTTGTATACCTTCAGCATATAGAACCAATTTCTATAGTAATGCAAATAATAATGAAAGGAAAATAGTCTCAGGGTTTTTTGGAGCTGTTTGAGTGATCTAGATTTCAGCTGCTGATGTCTCATATCGCCTCAAGTTATCAGAGATATCTGTTGTGATGTTTGCTGCTTCATTTAATAAAATAACATGCTGGGAAACTACACTAAAACTAGTGAACAACAGAAAGAATTTAGTAATCCTGAGTATATACAAAAGAAACATGAAACAAGAGAAATACAGCTTTCTTTTCCTGCTTCCGTGTATGCCCATTGAATCTGTTACCATGGGAATGTGAAAAATGTCCCTTCCTTAAAAAACATTGTGATAATCAGTAAAAAGGTTATTTTGGCTTATAGCCACTCTATTTTACAGTACTGACCTCACTTGTTAATAATCCAGTCACAATGAAACACATTTCAAAAGAAGCAACTTATTCTTTTGTTTCCCCAATATCTTCAAAATTGATGTGCTTGTTACTTTTAATGATGGAGGAATGGCTTCAGAGGCTTAAACTCACAGCACTTTTACACCAATGTAACCAACCCTTACACTAGTGTAACAAAGAACAAAGTGTACAAGCCGACGCTGGTATAACTTACTGGTATAATGTCCAGTATAGAATTGCCCCAGGAAAAATCAGAGTAAAATCAGTGTAAGTTACACTGGAGGAAGTGTTGTGTGCCCAGAGCTATTCTAGACTGTCTGTCTGCTATAGGTAACTAGGCTGTTACGTGCTCCTTGCCACCTAATGGGAGGACATTATAACAGTGCTTAGTGCAAAGGCAAACACTGAAACATTTGGTTGTCTGTCCACTTCAGATCCTGGTGTAATTTACATCAACATACAAAGTGAATGAAATCTTGTAATGAGTTACATGTTATGTAAATGTATTGTGTGTCAAGCAGATTGTTTTAAGTGTTTCAATGTTTTAGAAACCTCAGAATCTTAAATGATTTTCTTCATATTTCAAGTCTGTTAAGTAATACTAATTTGTAGTTAAGCTTTGGTGTTGCTGATGAAAAGTGGTATAGTAGAGTGTATGTGCATGTGAGAGGGGAATAAATGCAGCAGATTAAAATGAAAGCTCAGCAGGAAGAGAGCCTCTAAAGAAATCAAAGGATTCTTATATTCATGCACTGTCATGGTAAAATGAACCCCTAAAGAAAACATTGAGCATTTCACAGAGAGAACAGGATTAAGGCCGAAGATATATTTTTCCCTGATGTATAGTATATACATTTACAAAAGCCTATATTGAAATGTACAAAAGCCTATATTCAAATTTTCATTTTTAAATCACAGCACCCTATGAAATATGTCCTGAAGATTATTTGATGTCAATGGTGTGGAAAAGGACCCCAGCTGGGGACATGGCATTCAATCGATGTCCTCTCAATGCTACAGGTACAGTATTACATTTATTGTTTATGCTGACAAAAGAGAAAAAATAGCTTTATTGCTATTGTCCTTCCATCCACATTCAGAAGTGTTTAATAATTGCCTAGATACAGCAGCACACACGTATAGACACACACACACACACTTATGCATGCAAACAAGATACATGTACGTAAAGTATACTGTGTATAAATATATACATAGGAATAGAAATTAATTGACAGATGTAACAGGCATTTTGCTGAAAATAGAGCAAAGCAGAAAGTTCTTTTAAATAAAAAAGAATCCTACAAGCTAATTATATGAATGAATGACAAAATATGTTACAGAAATGTGTATTGCCTTGTGAATGCTGCTGCTGCTTATTTGCATGAATCTATTTTTCTGTGTATTTGAAAGAATGTAGAAGTCGGTCTATGTATCCTTCGTTCTTTCTGATTGTTCTCAGTTATATAAATATTTTCTCTGTTCTTTGTGACTCACAGGCACCACTAGCAGACGCTGCTCTCTCAGTGTTCATGGAGTGGCCTTCTGGGAGCATCCAAGTTTTGCTAGATGCATATCAAATGAGTACAGACACTTGCAGCATTCAGTAGGTGCAAAGCCAGCTTTAGTACTTGCTCTGTTTATTTTTTGCTAATCATCAACATTAAAGAACTTACCTATTTACTGTCTGGTCAGACTTCTCATGAGAAATAACAGGGGGGAAAATGGAGCTGAGAGAGCATAATTTGTGTCCTATGTGTAGATATATATTGATCTGGTATATTTTGTTGCTGTTTGAATGAAAGAGCCTTTTGTCGTACTGTTGCAGTGAAAAGAATGATGCAGGGTCCCTTTTTCACTGTTCACTGTGTAAACTTTTTATAGGGGGCAAGACACATATTTTGGCTTATTAGAAAATGAGAATTATTATAAGTATGACCTACTAAAGTAATTTTATAATTCTTAAAATCCTTTAACTACACACTGGCAAATCAGGGATCCTGATACCTTTTCTTGCTATCAAATTATCAACATCACCTTTAGGTGAAATAAAAGGAAGAATGATTAAAGGGTAAAGCTACTGCTTTGGATTGTGAAGAAAATAAAAGGCAGTAGAATTATTTCATGCATTTTAAATAGACCTAGAGAAAGTTTTCTTGACAGAATATAGGTGCAAATATGTTAATAATGCTCTTGTAAATGTACTTGTTAAATTTCCTTTCTGTCAGTCCATGCCTCTCCAGGTCATCCTAACATCTGGCACAGCTGACTCCAAGGTTCTAATGGGCAGTGATTTTTTTTTTCCTTTCAAGATATATTTTTCTGACATTTTTATTACTCTCCCTCTGCTTCTAAAGGCTACCATTAATGCTGCTCAATTAATCGTTCTGTAGGACACTAATACAGCTGTGTATTTGACAGCTTCCCAGTCTCTCAGTCAAGCACAACACATATGGTAACATGCATCAGTGGCGTGAATAGGGTATGGCAAGTGGGACAGATGCCTCAATACTGACCTGGACGGGGGTAACAAAAAGTGGTCACACAATTGCACAGGTGATGCAACCAAAACTCACCACTGCTCCTGGGGGTGGCAGCTTCCCTGGAGCCCTGTGCACATCATTACATCTCTAACATGCTTAATTTTCAGTGGCTTGAAAAATAGGAATGTGACTGAAATCTAGTTTTTCACATGGAAGAGACTGTGGTGTATTCCCCCTGAGCTGCCTTTCTGTTTCATTAGATTCCAGCCTAACTGAGGCAAAGGATGAAGCTTCAGAGTAAGCCAGTGAAAGTATTATATTTCAATTTAGACAACAAGAAAGTTCATGAATGATTCTCCCTAACAGAGAAAGATTCTTGGGGTGCCTATACAAGTGCAGCAAGGCTGTTCTGATACACTGTAATTATAACGCATCAAAGCAGACTCGAGTTCTTGAGTCTGCTGGAGCGTGGTAGTTACTGTGCTCCAGCAGACTCCAGTGTCACAAGTTTCAATGTTCCTGAACTGAAAAATGGTGGTGTGGGCACTTCAACTAAAGCTCATTCAACAAGCTTTAGTTAAAGGGACCTTGCCACCATTTTTCAGTGCAGGGATGCTGATCCACATGGTGTTCTGGATGCTTTAAATAGAGCAGCTCTTGGAGCTGCTCTAATTAAAGCACCCCTCCTCCGCCCACTCCCACAGCACATCTATAAACACTCTTGGACTCCTGCAAGTGCCCCACTGGGTGTTGCTATGTACCTTTATCTTTCACTTAGAGAGCAAAGAAAACTATTTAGTATTATTCATGTAGAAATTTTATTCTGCTATCTCTATAGTACAGACAGTGTTAATTGTGGATTCCATTTAAAATGGGCAGTAGTAACAGTTTTTTTCCATTGCCTCTACTTAAAATATGGAATTATTTAAATACCACAATTAATATAAATACTATGGGTTGTAAATACTCAATTTTAATAATATTCACAATGGCATTTGTCTTATAAACCAGATCAGAAAAATACTAATTCAGAATTTTTATATTGGTGATTTCTCTGATTGTTGGGATGAAATCCTCCTTCCAGTGCATTCATGGGAGTTTTGACATTGGCTTTGATGAGGCCAGAATTTCACTTCTCGAGTTTTAAATGTTTTGTTTGTTTTTTGGGGGGTTTTTGTTTAAAAGTCCACATGACTACTGAGATGGTGTATATACATTTAGCACCTGCAGAATACAACTACGTCTCCAAATGCAGTTCTTGGTGTTTCAAACTTCAATACATGCTAAATCACCCACTGCTTGAGAGAATTCATTGAACCCAAGTTCTCAAGGAAAGGCAAAACAGAATAGCCACAAAACAGAATCTAGAATGTTGCACTAAGATACACATACAGAAACTGAATTGTTTCAACTGAAATTAAGTATTAAATGTTTGTGAATAAGAACACTTTCACTCTGAAAAGGGTCTTCTCACCCATCAACAAACTTTCTTTTCTGATATGGTACATTGCAAGACTCCCTGTACAAACATGCTCTTATGTTGGAAAAATAAAAACCCTGCATAAGTAATGGCTTTAACTAACCAGCAGAGGGTTCTGCAGAATGCTGTCTCCCATCTTCTTGGTAATCTTGACTTGAGAGGCAGGCCATATAAGGAAAAGCTACATATGATAATCCATTATGGTATTTTAAACCCTAACTAGAAGGGTTTTCCCCAGCCA
>NW_017729027.1:22643065-22648325 GCF_001723915.1 Gavialis gangeticus | reverse complement strand
TACTCTTGACTTGAGAGGCAGGCCATATAAGGAAAAGCTACATATGATAATCCATTATGGTATTTTAAACCCTAACTAGAAGGGTTTTCCCCAGCCAAACTGAAGGCTTTTCAAAATCTTTTTTTTTTTTAGAGAAAATGTTAACACCTACAATATTTTCAGGTTTTTATGTTGAATTGAATATTTGATACCTCATCATGTATGTTTTCTGAAGAGCTGTAGAAGAGTTCAACCTTTCTGTCTGGAAATTATTCTAATCCTTTCTAGAGTCCTGAGCATCTTCCACCTAAATCCTATTCTTCATTGCCATAGAGTCAGCTCAATACTCAGTCCCAGACTGCTGAGATAGTATGGGCTGAAAGTAATACTAGGTACTCCTCTGTGGAGTAAACAGTTCTTCATTTTACTAAACAAAGAGATTTATCTGCCTACGTTAGGCACAGTAGAGTCCTAGCAAGCCCTTCTGGGCAGAAAAAAATATAGTGGAACAATGCAACACTTCTTCCCCCACATCAGTTTTTATCCATCTGTGTACTTTTCCATTTTCAAAATATTAAAAATGTTTAACCAGATTGTGAAATAATCTTTTGCCAAATAGCTAAATCTTTTTAGAGTTACACAAAAAATTAAAATCACTCAACTGAACTAAATGTTAGTTTTGTTTGCACTCACAGAAATAAAAGAGACAAATAGATTTGTTTTACACTTACAAATTTCACACAAGGGACTGTCAACCTGTCTGACACTTGGTGCTGCTCAAAGTGAAACTGAATGTTTAACTCCAAGACAGTCAGGTGGGTGAGAAACTGGCTGCAGGATAGCACCCAGAGAGTTGTAGTGAATGGATCTGTGTCATGCTGGTGAGAAGTGAGCAGCGGTGTCCCGCAGGGTTCAGTGCTTGGTCCATTACTTTTCAACATCTTTATTAACGATTTGGATATCGAGGTGAAGAGCTCACTGGCCAAGCTCACAGATGACACCAAGTTGTGGGGAAGCGTGGTCACACTTGAAGATAGGTTACAGATATAAGTGGACCTAGACAGGCTAGCAAGTTGGACGGATCAGAATTTGATGAAGTTCAACGTCGAGAAATGTAATGTGCTCTACCTCAGGACGAGCAGCCCCCTATACACCTACAGGCTTGGCGGCACCAAACTAACTAGCACCACAGATGAAAGGGACCTGGGGTTAATAATAGACCACAGTATGAATATGAGCCAGCAGCAAGATGCTGTAGCCAGTAGGGCAAATAATACTCTGGCATGCATCAACCGATGCATCTCCAGCAAAACCAAGGGGGTGATTTTTCCACTCTACTCAGCACTGGTGAGACCGCAGCTGGAGTACTGCGTCCAGTTCTGGGCACCGCACTTTAACAAGGACATGGACAAGCGTGAGAGAGTCCAAAAAAGAGCCCCCCTTATGATCAGAATCTTTCATGGCA
Organism: Gavialis gangeticus; assembly: GCF_001723915.1. Classification (NCBI taxonomy): domain Eukaryota; kingdom Metazoa; phylum Chordata; order Crocodylia; family Gavialidae; genus Gavialis; species Gavialis gangeticus. Next base: position 22,646,881 of record NW_017729027.1, on the reverse strand, counting down.
AGCCATACAAGGAAAAGCAGAGGGATCTGGGACTCTTCAGCCTGAAGAAAAAAAGGCTGAGTGGGGACCTGGTAGCAGGTTACTGCTACACTAGGGGAGTACATCAAGGGCTCAGTGAGCAACTGTTCACCAGGGCACCCGAAGGGAAAACCAGGATTAATGGCCACAAGCTCCTGGAAGACCGATTTAGGCTCATCATTCGGAAAAACTTCTTCACAGTCAGGGTGTCCAGACTGTGGACTAAGCTCCCGCCAGAGGTGGTGTAATCACCTACCCTGGAAATCTTCAAGAGGAGACTAAACAGTCACCTTGCTAGGGTCGCCTAACCACCAGTTATCTAGCCTGCCTGGTGCAGGGGGCTGGACCCGATGAACTTCTGAGGTCCCTTCTGGCCTTACAGTCTATGAATCTACCTTGCTTTCTGCCTGACTTCTGACTAACATGGCTAACTACCTCTCGCTGCTCGAGAATCATAGACAATAGAAATGGAAAAAGAACTATAAGGTCATCCAGTGCATCTTTCTGCAAGTGGAAGCCTGTTTCCAACATATATGTCATGCTAAGCATTCCTTAATATAGGTTCTTATAAAGAAACTGCTAAAATATGATGTCATATAATTAAATGTCTTATTGTGCTTCCTTATTATTATTATTACTATTATTATTTTACCAGCTTTGATTAGAAGCAAGCATGTTATATATTAAAATACTGTGAACTACATTCTCAAAATCTGAGGTGGAGTTGAATATCTTTAAAACAAGAAGCTCTGAATCATACAAAAAAACCCCACACACATTATGCAAAAATTTAAACCAATTGAAATTCAGTATGTGACATGCATATTAATCACATGCATTATGCAACAGCCCCAGATTCTTTTCCACCTCTAAGACATCTAAATAACGCTTGTGCAGTTTTTTTGACTAGATATTCCTCTACCTATTAGGCATGTAAATAGATTTAGGCACCTACCTACAAATCTATACCATACTGTTTAGGTCCCTGAAAATCCTTGAATGCATCTACTTTTGTAACACACCATCCTCTTACCCTTAAGGCAAACAAGCAAGGAGGAGGACCTATCTACCTTTATATTAATAGTTTTTCAGACACTTGAGCAGTATGAAATAGGATCACATTTATACACCAAAGTTCATTTACACACCTAATATATGGAATAGAATCTGGCCCCAAGTCAGAAAAGAAACAGAAAGGCCTACCTATCTTGTTGCCAACAGGTTACAGGTACTGTTGCCCAAGAGTGGAACACCTGGGTCCTCAGACCTGCTCAGCCTGAGGAGGTGTGAACCCACAGCTCCCAATTCCCAGGAAAGTACCAAAATCACCAAGCTATTTTCTAGGGAGGCCTGAGAGTCTGTATCCCTCCTGAGAGTCTCTGTCTCCAAGACAGAGATTGACTGACTCTGTGGCCTAGTTAGGAGGACACCCTATGGAAAAGAGGGAGCATTAATTCTGTTCCCAGTGTTGTTTAGGAACATGGGCCAGAATTCTTATCTCCTCTTTCCCAGGGGAGTATGAAATCCTGAATCCATAGGGCAATGTCCCAGCAGTAAATTGCAAGCCAGAACATGGACAACCAGCCCTATTTCAAAATATTGGATTCAAAAGTCTGCCTTGCTGAACAAATCTCTTCTACAGGTGCTGATATTGAATTAGATATTGGTCATAGGTCACAGGGTTTGAGACCCTGAGGTGCTCTAGCCACTAATGATTGGAAGGCACTTTCACTCAAAGCCTACATTGTATCTCAGACAAAGATGTGTGGCCTTTTATGTCTCCTTTACTCACATCTGTAGACATAAAAAAACCTCTTAGAAGTTGCATGTCAACCAGCCTGGACCATAATTTATAATAACAGCAAGTACAGTTTCTATATAAAGTGCAGTAATAGGGTGGGATGTTTTCAATTCAAAGGCCATTTGCAAATCTATTTGCAAAAGGTAGTAGGATTACTGTAGTTAAAAATACTCACATAACTCTAAATTTGTTATACAGATTATGTTTCGTTGTTTGACAGTACACACTGCAGCACTCTCCCAAGCATGTGGAGCTTGCAAAAGGTCCAGGTAAATTCCAGACATGTCCCTCAATATCTGATGACCCAAATGGGGTAGCAAAGACATATGGCCACAGCAAAATTGTATGATCTAAGTGTATGAACTGTAATATCTATTTAAGGTACTTATAGCCCCATTATGGTGGTATGTGCATAAGATCTTTAATAAACTTATCTTCTCAACACCTACTTGAGACATCACAACTTTACTATCTTATTTTTTTAAAGACAAAGAACAGAAGCACATAGAAACTAATTAAATAATCACTGTGTTATCCTTTCTCTCTACAGCATTGAATTGTTCTTCCTTTCACCCACTAAGGGTGAGGAAAATCCCAACTAAAGCAAGATCTGTAGAAATAAGAGGAAACCTATGACAAAAGTATGCAGAGAATTCTGTGCTCTGAGTTACATGGAACATTCTCCTGTCGTTCTATAGGGATGTGGTATAGGGACTGGAAGTGGATCAGCCATTATACAAATCCAGATGCCTAATGCTCCCCAGGCTAAGGTACTGAGGAAGATTTATAGGGAAAAAAACAGTTAAGTGTAGGCTGTAAAATAAATAGATTTTAAGTTTAATGTATGACACCAATATTCCTTATAACCTGCTGTTAATGTGTTTTACATGTGACTCCCCATCAATTAACTCCTCTTTAGAATTATCAGTAATCTGTCTGTGCGTGCATTATCCCATTTGTAGAGTGGGCATGATAATTAGAGCTGGTTGAATAATAGAACCATTTATTCGTGAATAATTTATCCATTACTAACAAAATAGTAATCAAATAGGTCAACAAGTACTGTCTGACCAGCTTATACAGCTGGCTGAGTAACATGAAAAAACTCATTTATCGAATAATTTAAGGGACAAAGGTGCCAAGATCCATCAGATAAACTGCTATAAAATTATTGGTCAGCTCTAATAATTGATACTTACAGGGTGCATCTACATGAGATGTGCTGTCATGCAGTAGCGTAGTTTACTGTGAGCATACGCATCTACATGTGCACATGCTTACTGCGCAGTAAACCTTGCTGATCTTGAGTAAATTTGGTACCTGAAAATACAAATAGTGAATTTACTTGCCATTATTAATGGTGCAGTAATGCTCATGTAGCCAGCCACCAGCGGGTGGGAGATTTCTCCCTACCTCCAGGAACTGCCTACTGCCAGATGGGGCTTCACCTCCAAAGCCCAGGAGGGGACTATGTCCCCCCTGCCCTTGCAGCAGAGAGCTCCAAGTCCCTCACTCCAAGATTGCAATTGGGGAGCTGGGGCTGGGAGATCTGTGTCTCCCAGCTTCTGCTTCACCATCATGATGAGGGAGTGGGAGGCTGGGATATACACGCTAGTAGGGAGGGAAAGATTGCAGCAAGATCTGGATAGGTTACAGGAGTGGGCTAACATAAACAGGATGCGTTTCAATACTGACAGGTGCAGGGTGCTGCACTTAGGCAGTAGAAACCAGCAGCACACTTACAGAATGGGAAACTCCCTTCTTGAGAGCACAGAGGCAGAAAGGGATCTTGGAGTCATTATCGACTCCAAGATGAACATGGGCCAACAATGCGAGGTCACGGTTGGCAGGGCTAACCGGACCTTGTCGTGCATCCACAGGTGCATCTCGAGTAGAGCCAAGGAGGTGATCCTCCCCCTCTACGCGACGCTGGTCAGGCCACAGCTGGAGTATTGTGTCCAGTTCTGTGCGCCCCATTTCAAGAGGGATGTGGACAA
>NW_017729027.1:22636086-22638065 GCF_001723915.1 Gavialis gangeticus | reverse complement strand
CATGATCTGGGGACAACAGGGCAGACCCTACAGTGAAAGACTGCAGGACCTAAACCTGTTCAGCCTTCACAAGAGAAGGCTGAGGGGGGACCTGGTGACTGTCTATAAACTCACTAGGGGGGACCAGAAAGGTTCAGGGGAGACACTGTTTCCCCTAGCGCCCCCTGGCATAACAAGGAATAATGGACACAAATTATTGGAGAGTAGGTTTAGATTAGACATCCGCAAGAACTACTTCACAGTTAGGGCGGCTAGGAGCTGGAATGAACTTCCAGGGGAAGTGGTGCTGGCTCCTACCCTGGGAATCTTTAAGAAGAGGCTTGATGCCTACCTGGCTGGACTCATTTGAGTCCAGTTTTTCTCCCGCCCAGGCGGGGGGTCAGACTTGAAGATCTACAAGGTCCCTTCCGACCCTACTTCTATGATTCTATGATACTATATCCTTATCTCCCAGCCAGAGCTCTGCAGTCACAGGGCTTGAGCTGAGAGCTCCCTGCTGGTGGAGCCTACGAAACCTGTTCCCTGCTGCTCTATGAGTGCAGAGCTGGATGGGGAACAGGTGGGGAGCCTGTTCTGCACCCATCTCCATGCTCATTGAGTTGAGCAGGGAACAGGCTCCTCAACCTCTTCCCTGACAAGCTCCATGCTTATGGAGCTGAGCAGGGAACAGGTTCTCCAGCCCCTGCTCTTCAGTAGTGGAGCAGGGGCTGGGAAGTGTCTCAGTCAGGGGCAGCTCCAAGCCCTGTGCCCCAATCAGGTGATCAAGGCATGGGACTTGGAAAGAGCTGCAGGGATGGAATAGGTCCCATCCCCCTGCCCTGATCCACTGGTGGGACAGCTTGCAGTGAACTAGCTGCCCCACTGGTGGATCAGGGCCAGAACCTGCCCCTCCCCTGCAGCTCTTTTCAACTCCCCAGCCCCTGATCAGGGAGTCAGGGCCAGGAGCTCCCTGCTGACAGAGCAGGGTGAGCATCGTACCTGCCCCAGCAGTAGGCAGCCCCATGGGGGCAGGGTACAAAGTCCCAGCCCCAGCCAGATCAGTGCTCCCTGCCAGCCTAGAGATGCCTCTGGTGACAGTAGGGGCCCATTGCAGGGTCCTAGAAATCGGGAACAGTTTGCTGCCATTAACAGCAAATCTGCTCCCACTTCCCTGCACATGTGGACATCTTTACTCACAAGTAAACTGCTCCCAGATTTAATGCACATGCACACATACCCAGTGAGTATAATTAGTATTAGTTTAGTTCTTTTTGGAGGTTGCTAAGTGATAAACCTTTATTCTTTTCACTCTGGAATCATGTGGCTTGAAGAGCAGCTGAAATCAATAACTTGATGATCAATAGAGGAATGGCATGTACCTCATAGACTATATACCACTTTCCTTTTTGATTCTTCTACAAAGGAACACGGTTACTTAAGCTGTCTTCACTGTGCTTGTAACACAGCTGTCCATGAAGGCACTTCTTATTATCAAATTTCATGATTCAAGGCTTGAGTTGCAGGATCAGAAAGAAATGTTTTCCCTAATTAATAATTGGTTAGATGTATTCTGGGGATTTTTGGTTGGTTAAGAGTTTTTGTTTTTGCTGTTGTTTGGGTTTATTTGTTTGGTTTTTTTTCCATCTGCCTCTAAACATCAGATATTGGCCATGGGTGAATATGGGACAGAGCCAATGGTTCACTGGCACACTGATATAGTGGAGAGAAACGTCTTTCTTAGTTGACCAGTTGGAGTATCTTCCATATTTGCTCAGAGTCTTGTTAATCACTGCATTTGGGTTTGATCAGGGATTTTCTTACTGCAAACAACTTGTAGATTGGTGGCAAGGAAGATTCTGCACAAATTCTGATAGATATCTGGTGAGAGGAGTACACATCCTACTACTAAGAATATCCTGTAGCTGACTTCTCTGAATACACAATTTTATCTGGGGCCAACAACTGAAGGGTTATTGCTTGGGTTTAGGGACTGCAAGAAG
>NW_017729027.1:22625627-22631086 GCF_001723915.1 Gavialis gangeticus | reverse complement strand
CTGTAGCTGACTTCTCTGAATACACAATTTTATCTGGGGCCAACAACTGAAGGGTTATTGCTTGGGTTTAGGGACTGCAAGAAGGAAAGGGGAAGAGATTTTTTTCACAGACAGCCCCCCACCTTGAACAACAACTGTAAATGAGAAAAGGGGCACTGTAAGAATGCAGGACAAGAATGGACTAGAAGAGCAGTTACTTACCAGGAACTAATGGGATCTTTCTGGAAGGCATGAATGAAAATGCTAAGATCATTATTAGTCAAGGCCATTGACAGATCTAACAATACCAAAGACATGGAACCGTGATTAGAAATGTATTGAGTAGGTAGTTTTTGTAAAGAAAATATGGGGTGTTTTAAGCATATGGACAGGAGTATGGAGGACAAGGGTGGTACTGAAAACAGATCCACTGTACAGAGGAGGGGTCCAGCATTTGCTCCTGGTGATTACACTAGGCATACATTGCAGATACATAATTTACTTTGGGCAATGCAAAGCATGCAGAAGATGTGGGGAAGGCAAGCCACCTGGCTTTCTACTGCCTTAACACCATTAGTTTTAAGTGTGGGAAGAAAGTGCACATGATAAGGGAGTCCTGGGGTAAAAGAAATGTAATTTGTGCAGGGAGGAGGGGTATGTGTTTCAGACATGCCCCAAGTCCTTTTTGAATAGAACAAGACCCCCAAAGGCAGCACAAGAAAAGGAACTAAGGAAAAAGACAGGGGAAGAAGAGACTGAAGTGATGAAAGGGCCCCCCAAAGAGCACGGATAGTGAGACAGCCTCAAGTTTAACATAGAAGAGGTGGACCAAGGGGTGGAAAAGGTGGGAAAAGAGGCAGGTGCAAAAAATATAGGGGAGAGCAGGAAACAAAGAGGGAAGTGAAACCAGGAAGGGGGGAGAATAAGAGCAGGATGGCAAAGCAAAGGAAGTGGGAGAGTTGGAGGATGAGATGGAAGAAAGAGCAAAATGGGCAGGAAAGAGGAAGAAAAAAAGTGAAAAAAGGGAAGAAGCCCAAGATATATGAAGGTAGGGGCAAGGAAGGAGGTGGCTTTCTCCTCACTATTAGAGATTGATTCCACCCCTGATGGAATCAGAAGTCAATTAGTCATTGATTCCACCCCTGAATGGATGGCAGTGATATTGGAGAAGCAGAACAGTAAAGTAGCAGAGGGATTTTTTTTAGATAAATGAGGGATCAAGCATTTGGAGGAGGCAACAGAAATCTGCTTAAAGGATGAGTATAGCTCAAATATCAATAGCAATGCAGATGTGTAAGATGGACTATTTAACTGCGTTTTCAGTAATGGTTTTAAAAGTGGCATCACTGAATATGAGAAGTGTTTTTAGTTGGAAGTGCTGGGATGAGGTGGAGTTCTTCCTGGCCCAAATGAACACAGATATCTTGTGCTTGAAAAAGCACAGGCTGCCCTGTCAGATAACTGGGACAACAGCTTTGAGAGGAGGTGGAGGTGGGGGCTCTTGTGGTGGTCAGGTACTCATGAAAATAGGACTGCAGGGGTGGCAATTTTCATCAAAAGCCCCCAGGTGAAAATGGTGAGAGTGGAAAAAGTGATTAGTGGCAGACTGCTGTATACGCAATAGCAGAAGAAGGTGGAACAGAAATAGAAGTTTTTAATGTCTATGCCTCTCTGGAGACAGAGTCTAAGTGACAGCTCTTTAGAAAACTGTCAGTTTGTGTGGTGAGTGGAAAGTCCTGGGTGGTGGTGGAGGATTTTAACTGTGTAATTGAGCTGGGGGATAGACAAAGAGGAGGAGATGCTGGGAACCTAGATAGCTCAAGAAGGCTACTTCATAAGATTTTAAAAGAGAAAGTGTTAAAAGATGTTTGGGAGGGAGAAAAAGTGGTGACATGAGTGGATCATAGAGCTCAGGTACACTCTTGCATTGGTTTTGTTTTTAACTCAAAGGATTAGTGGCCAGGAAGGAGGATTTACCAGTGGGTTTTACAGACCATTTTATGTTAAAAGTGGAGGTGGGGGCAAAGCGAAGCAGCATGAGGGGGCAGGGCCTATGGAAATTAAACAGTTGTTGGAGGAGGAGGAGGAGGAGGTGTGTGAGAATTTTAGAGAACTGTGTAGGGGCTGGCAGATCCTTAAAATCTGTTTTAGACCTCGGTGGGAATGGTGACAATCAGGAAAACAGAAAGCAAAAGAGTTTGGGTGGGGGGAGGTGTTATGGTGGAGAGGCATAGCAGAGTGAGGAGAAGGTTGCAACACAGGTACAAAATCTCTTTCACAAGGGAACGTGGGGCTGGTACGTGAAAGAAGATTTTGATGAAGAACTAGATGTCACAAGCAGGGCCTTGGAGGAGTGGTTTTTAATTTAAGAACAAGAAAAACAGGTCTTAGCATGTGCCCCATGGGTAGAAAGGGGAGAAGGCTGATCCCACTTCTCCAGCTGTGGTGGAGGAGCGGGGAGCCTGGATAGAAAGCCAGGAAAAGGTGACAGAGGTAATCTGAAGGCTTTATGCTGGATGGTACCAGAGGAGCAAAGTGGAAGAGGTACAACTGCAGAGTTTTATGAGGGAAGCAGAGATGAAGGTGAGGGAGGAGGATGCAGTAAAAATGGAAGAGGAGGTGGTTTTATTAGCAGTAGGGGAATGTTTGAAGACTTTCAAAAAGGATAAAACTTTGGGGCAGGATGGCCTGCCAATGGAATTTTACCAACATTTTTGGGATTTTGCAGGGCTGCACCTGACTCCAGTTTTTAAGGAGGTACTGCAAGAGGGGTCGTGGGTAATGATTTTAACCCAAGAGTGGTTGTTTTATATAAACAAAGGGAGACAAGGAGTCCCTGCATAATTGAAGATTCCCAACACTTTTAAATACTGCTGACAAGATTTCAGCAAAAGTGCTGGTTTTATGGATATGAAAAATGTTAGCAGGTGTTATACATGAAGATCACATCTCTACAGTGCTGGGGTGGTGTATTGCAAATGCATTAAAAATTATAAGGATTGATGCAATGTATTGTAAGGATACGTAGTTGAACCTAGCCTTTATGAATTTAGGCTTAAAAAAGATATAGGATAGACTGGCACATACTTTTTTATTTAAGGTTTTAGAGATAATGGGTTTTCCTATCAGGTTGGTGAGTTAAATTAACATTTTATATCCAGCCACTGTCGGCCACATTTTAATAAAAGGCCAGCTGAGCAAGTCTTTTACTATTCATTCTGGGGTGCCACATGGGTATTCGCTGTCCCCAGACTTCTTATTTGTGCTATGGAACTGCTGGCGTGGAGTCTGCAGTGGGATGCAGTCATTAGTGGGGTCCCAGTGCAAGATGAAGGAGGGCAAAAAACAAAAGCAGTGCTGTGTGTAAATAATATTAGTGTCATAGTAAGGGATAGACTCCCTGGAATGGCTGGTGGGGCAGACACAAAGATATAGGGAGGCATCTGGGGTGAAGCTACATGTGAATAAAAGCACAGTGATGGTGGTGGGGAATGGGTGATAAGTCAGAGTTGGGGGTACAGGTGGAATTTGAGGAAATAAAAGTATTATGGGTTTTATCTAACAATAGGATGATAGGAGACCAGGAATGGGAAAAGATCTGGAGAGTCCAACAGGTGCTGGAGCTGTGACTGGGGAGAGTTTTATCATGAGGTGGCAGGTGGCAGCAGTTAAAGCCTTGCTATTACTGCTTATTTTAGTGTCCCCCCAACATGGAAACAGGCCATGCAAGTTCAAAGGGAGATCCGTGTGTTCTTTGGCAGGCCAAGAGAGTGGTTGGCACAGTGGGAACTTTTTAAATGGAGGCTGGTGGATGGATGGAGACTCCGGGACATAGGCCAATTTGTGTATGCCAACTATATGAGCACATGCTGCTTAGTTGCTGTGGAAAGGGATATGAAGCCAGGGTGTTTTATTTGATATTTTACAGGGTAGCTTTTAAAGAAGTGGAATTTTTTTAAGCATTTGGTTTCCCAGCTGTGGGCATAGAGGCACATGGTCAATTATAAGGGTACAGAAAGTTTTTAACAAGGTATGGTCTTGAGAGGTTGAAACCAACAGCTTTCAGAAACCATAGAAAAATAATAGAAACTGTTAGTGTGAAGCACTGTGAATCCCATCAGCAATCTTCATTGGCAGATGTCAAAGAAGGTGTTGAAAGGGACTGCAGACAAAAAGCTGGCAGGGGAACATGCTGACTTAGCATCAATACTGGCTTGAGGCATCCTGCCAGTAAGAATGATCCAATGTGGATGGCACTTGGGTAGGACTCCCCAGTGCAATGAGAAGTGTTTGGGGGAAGGGGAGAAAACCCATAACTCTCACATTTGAGCATTTTTTTCCACCAAAAATATGTTTGATGTAGAGTGGACAAATGGTTGGCCAACATATGGTGCACAAAAACTCTCATGGAAGATATGATTTTATATGGGCTAGATTCCAAAAGGCCAGAAAGTACCTGTTTCAGGACACTTTTAATCTGTTTTAAAATGAGGCTGTTGAAGGCACAGAATCTTCTGGCTTTTAAGAACCGAGTTTTTGTGGTCAAAGTTTATTTGAAACTTGGACTGAACAAACTAAGATTTTTATAGCACCCAGGAGCAAAAAGAACTCAAACAGGAAGAAGCAAATTAAAAATGGAAGAAAAAGGACTCATGACTTCTATTTGTTTTAAAGGACAAAGGGAAAGAAATGGGATTACAGCTTTTTAAAAGAAAAACAAAAAAGCTTAGTGTTTGAGATTAACTTTAAGAATGTCCATCAGGTTTTGTGTGTTTGATGTGGTAAGAACAATTATTTTGGGGGCTTTATATATCTAGTTTTGGATTGTAAGCCTTTAAATCAGTTATTTATTGTCAGTGTAATTTCTACAGGGATGTTGGTCCTTGTAGTGGTGTGGAAGGGGGTGGGATATGAGTAGGTTGAGTGGGGCAGCAAGTAGGGGAATACCCATAGCGGTATACCGTGGGTGTGTCTACACATTGCCCAATGTAACCGTAGGGTTGGTGCAGCAATCACGTAAGTCTACACATGATTGGCAGCTATTTTGTCATAGCAGCATGCTCTCCCATTTTGGCATACCACTACAGTGCAGCTACAGCAAAACCTAACTGTGCGCTGTGCTCATGGCACAGTATGGACAGTTACTGCGTGGTGCTTTAATACTTTCAAAAGGAAGTACTAAAGGATGGTGACATGTAGATGTGCCCTGTGAGACAGAATCTGGTCATGAGAAGATCAGGATTACTGGCCTACTTATTCTTGTCATTTTGTTTTCAGGGTAGGGTAAGAGGAACAAAGTAGGTAGGGCTTATAGGGAAATGGGAGTAAAAGGGGAGGGAGCTGGAAATGGCTAAAGAGAATGTGTAAAGTGAGAAGAAAGAAGCTGTTTGATATTTTCATCATCATCATAATAAGAGCCTCCTAGGTCCCAAGCTCTGGGTTCTCTGACTCCTTATCCCACTTGGCTCTGCTTTGAATGC
>NW_017729027.1:22619398-22620627 GCF_001723915.1 Gavialis gangeticus | reverse complement strand
CGAAGTAGGTAGGGCTTATAGGGAAATGGGAGTAAAAGGGGAGGGAGCTGGAAATGGCTAAAGAGAATGTGTAAAGTGAGAAGAAAGAAGCTGTTTGATATTTTCATCATCATCATAATAAGAGCCTCCTAGGTCCCAAGCTCTGGGTTCTCTGACTCCTTATCCCACTTGGCTCTGCTTTGAATGCTGGATTTTTGGAAATTCCCTTTGGATTTGGTAGTTTGATCTCTGACTCTAGAACTCCACCCAGGTCTGGAACTTGGACTGGCTCTGTATTTCTCCCTTGCATCTGGCAACTCGTCCTCCTTGGTTTCTAACTCCTACCTTTCCCTGGTGACTCAACCAATAGGCAGAAAAATCTCCATTATCACAGCTTATTTGCTAAACAGTTTCTAAAGTTGGACAACTAAGTCCATGATTAGTGATCTTAAATGATCTACCCACTATATTATGCTTGAAATTCAGGCACTTATTCTAGAGGAGAAACACAGTTTTTCTAATTGGTAAAAAAGTGTTAACTCTTGAGACACTGGTAGCAGAAATCTGTAAATAAAATAGCTGCCTGGTTTTATGATATTAATTTTAGGATATGGGACTTATGAAGATTGTCTCATACCAATATATTAGGAGTTACACTGGTGAATCTTGTATGTCAAAAAGATATCTCCTGTAAAATGCTTTTCTACTTCTTCCAGCTTACATCATAATTTTGCTTCCATTTTCTCCTCAACATTATTCAGTATTTTGCAAATGCTGGGCTGAAATATAATTTGATCAAAAGAACTCTGAGGTGAATAATGATTTGCTCAGCTGCAACTCATTAGAGATGATTTCATTTTTTTTCCAAATTACATTACAAGGGCAGTTTATCAGCCAGACTGTGTATTCCTCAATGAAATGCCTGTTCTACCCATGTTAATAAAAAAAGGCTTCCTCTGCTTGCTTTTGCTACTTTGTCAATTTACTCTTTTTAGATATTTGGAGGGCAAAATGGGCATTCTTATTTTCATAGAGACTTAAATGTGTCTCTCCCACCAGTGCCTCCTTATTTCTGTTTCATTCCCACTTTTAGTACATTATGAATCAGGTCCTTCTGTTTCCCAAATCAGTATGTTTAGAACGTTACAGGAATCAATCCTATTCTGTCATCTTTGTAACTTGTTAGGAGGCTGCAGCAGCAAATACTGTTTTCCCCTTTTTTCCAAAGCACCTGATCAAAAGAACGAAGT
>NW_017729027.1:22610747-22614398 GCF_001723915.1 Gavialis gangeticus | reverse complement strand
TACGGGAATCAATCCTATTCTGTCATCTTTGTAACTTGTTAGGAGGCTGCAGCAGCAAATACTGTTTTCCCCTTTTTTCCAAAGCACCTGATCAAAAGAACGAAGTGGGAAATGGGAATCAATTTCCCTGGCCCTTTACTTAGAGAGGCTGTGGTTTCTTTCTCATTGGAGGCTTTTTAAGTTCAAGTAAGATTAATAACCTGAGCTAAAATAGATAGAGATAATTCTCCTTGGACCATGGGGTTAGACTGGATGACCTCCTTGAGGTTTCTCTGAACCCTATTTTCCAATAATTCTATTGAAATTTGTTGAGATTCCAATTTTTCTCATTCTGCATCAAGATTTTTCAAAGTTATTCACAAAAATAAAAAAGAAGAATGAAAAGAAAAAAGGAAATACGTACACAAATAGACGCAGCAATCCCAGAAAAATGTATAGGCTACGACTGTCTTAATGAGAATTGGTTGCCTTTCATCCTTCCTGTTTTTGTACATTCCCTCTCTAAAACCCAAGTATACCCTGTGTCAGGATGCCAGAAAATATCCTCCCTAATTTACCATCCTCAGGCCTTTCTATCATGTCTGATTTACAAAGATAAGGGGGTGGGGGGAAGTAGAATGAATTTTATTCCTGGTTTTTCTGTTGCTGTTTCTTTATGCTGAGTTATGCTGCAGCAGCAGTCAGAGCTGAGTGCTCCCTGATCACATTGATATTCCAAACCAACCAACACTGCAGCCAACAGGTGAACTTCACTACCTTGTTGGCAGAGAGAAAAAGAAAAAAGAAGGCCATTTGGGATTTAGATAGAAAAACTACTTGTTCAGTTATCCCCTAAAACCTACCAAACTGTAGGATTCTTCCTCCAATGTGCCTTGCAAAATGGCTGTAGGCATTTGGCAAGACAGTTTGGAAAGCACTGATCACAGGACATTACACTTAACATAATCATCCCACTGTTACCTTGTGGTCCTCCGGTCTGTTTGCTGCATCCGCTTATTATCTCTTGTCTTGAACACAGATTGAAAAGTCTCTGGGGCATGAGTTGTGCTTTTCTTCTGCATACTTTGTGCCTAGCATGATGAGGCTCCAATATATGATTTAGTACCTCTGGCCTGTGATAGAAATAATAAATAGTTAGTTCTGCTAAGGTAAACAGAAAATGTAAAGTTGTAATGTATAGTAAGGGAGAAGTGGTTTAGGGAAAGAAGCATGAGGAGCCCTGGTTATCAAAATGTCCTGTATCAGAAGACAGATCATCAGATGTGCATCCCATCTCTATACCCGCCAGCTTTGGCTGTTTCTTCAGTATGGGCAGCCATGAGACTGAAGCCCCTAGCAATGCTCTGTCATAAAATGAAAACAAACCTTTCAGACTTATTCTCTGTCCCCTCAACTCTTGCTTGTGCCAACTTGCATTATGTATTGTTAACAAAAAATGTAGAAATGTGCCCTCTGGTGAACAAATAACAACAACAACAACAACAAAACCCCTCACACAGCAACTCTGTTGTGAACAGGACTAATGCCAGATAATTGCTGCATTTATTACTTACAAAAAGAGTCATAAAAATCCTGTTCGACAAAATTCAGTGACAAATTCAAGAAAGAAAGAAATCGCAGCAAAAGAAAGAGATGCCCCTTTAGTGACTGTTTTCCTTCAAATTATTTCTTCTAAGATTGGAGGATAATTCTACAATCTTCCTGTTCAGAAATATTCTTGCATCTGTGGTAGATTAAAATATAGACACTTTATAATGATGTTCTGTACTAAGCAATGCATCATTACATACTTCCAAGTATATCAGCTATTATATTTGTACACCTGTATGCAGCAGGCAGCATCTGTCTTAGGAGACTGCAGCTGCACATAATACCTCCTTGGTGATCAAAGCTTTATGGTAGGAATTAGTAGTAATAAAGCATTTGGGGGAGAGGAGGAGTTATATTGGGGAGAGCAGTAAAAAATATGAAGGGGAGAGTGGAAACCCTCTATTAGGAGGAGGAAAAAAGTAATTTAAGAACTTAGTATCCCTATGGGCTGTTTTCTTCCTCTGAAAGCATGTAAATTCAGCACAGACAGTAGCTAATTTTATGGTATTATTTTTGCATCATGCACCAAGCCATAAGGACTGAGCACATACAGTTTGTCTGGCTTTGGTGCCAAGCTTCAGCTTTCCTGCAAACTGTGTAGAGCAGTGTACAGTTCTGTTGTTTGTGTCTCTTGCCCTGCACACCAACTCTTTTTTTCTTCTTCTTTTTTGGCAATTCAACTGTTTTGGTAAACGTCTTGCCTGTGAAATAGGCAATAGGTGCTAAAAAGATGACAACCAAAGCAGGAACTGTCTGTTAAAAAGCATCCATTTTTTACTTATTTACCCCTGTATAAATAAAAAATGACTCCACTGGAGACAATAGAATTGAACTGTAACTTAAAGAGAGGGTGATGATCAAGCCCAATTACTCCACAGATGATGGCCAGTGGCAGGGCAAAATTTTTGTATTACTCTGCTAATACCTATGAGGTATTCATCAATAGATAAGAGGAAAGTTAATTTTCCACAGTGTTTTATTCCTTAGACTTTGCTGACCTTTATAATGAGAATGCAAACTACAGTGATGTGGGGTTCATATATATATAGAGAGAGAGCGAGAGAGAGAGAGAAAGAGAGAGAGAGAGAGTGTATCTACATGTGCACTTTACTGCAGAGCTGACTTTGGCTTTGCAGTAAAGCATCACTCTCTATACGTGAGCTAGTATTAGGGTGTACTCAGTTAACTCCACCATAGGATAGTCCTGACAAGGACAGGACTACCTTATGGTGGACTAATTGTGTGCACTGAAATGTACATGTAGACAGTGACCAGGTCTGGCAGGCTTGCCGCCTAGACCTGCAGTTTACCATCCTCATTCCCCAACCAGTGCCTCCGCCACCTGCCGCTGCCATCCAGAGCCTGGGGCCCACCCCCGCCCCGGCCCCCTGCCAGCCTAGAGCTGCTCTACACCAGCTCAAGCTGCTGTGGTCCCAAGTGCTTGTGTGAACATTATGCCTGGGAGCAGCTGACTCTGGTGTGAACTGCATCAGAGTTTATTATGTCACCTTAATAACATATATACAAGTACCCACTGTGGACTAGACTGAGACCATTGACTAATTTCAGTGAAAACAAAGTGACAAAATGCTTTAGCAGTTCCTTCACAAATGATTTTTACTCCTAAAGAGAAGAACCCTTAAATGGGATTAAATTATAGGTATTCAAAGCAACAAGTGTGTCTTGCTATATTTTTATGTTTACATAGTACTTCTAGGATGCTAGGTGTAACCGTAATAATTGTTTGAAAAAATAATAATGACTGAAATACTATTATTGATCTGCAGAATTTTTAGCCAATTTGGCCCTTTTTCATGTGCTCTGGGAGTTGGGGAGTACCTTAATTTATTCACGTGCTCTGGGAGAGGGGGTGCGACTCAAAGAGCCGCTCTAATTAAAGCACCTGGAATGCCTCATATATTAGTATCCCCATGCTTCCCTGCTCATAGTTTCATAGTTTCTAGGGTCGGAAGGGACCTGAACAGATCATCTAGTCCAACCCCCTGCCATGGCAGGAAAGAGTACTGGGGTCAAACGACCCCAGCAAGGTGTTCATCTAAC
>NW_017729027.1:22609265-22610687 GCF_001723915.1 Gavialis gangeticus | reverse complement strand
GTTGGCCCTCTTGCAGTCCTCTGGCACCACTCCAGAGCACCACGGGTGCTCGTAAAGCCATGCCAGGGGTCTTGCAATGACCTCAGCCAATTCCTTTAGAACACTAGGGTGGAGATCATCTGGACTGGCTGACTTGAATATGTCCAGCTGCTCCAGAAGCTCCCTAACTAAATCCTTGCTAACCCTTGGCCCAGGTGTGCCTCCCCCGGGGCCCAAGGGGGGCCCAGCAGGAAGGTGGCTGTTCTCATCCCTACTTAGGAAGATGGAGGCAAAGAAATCATTAAACATGTTAGCTTTGCCATGTGGTGTGATGACCAAATTTCCCAACGCATCCTGCAAGGGCCCCACATTACCCGGGACCTTCATGTAGAGGCACCCTTTATGTTTTTATTTTTAAGATATCTTAGGAATAATATAATAAAAATAAACATGTTATTTAGTTAAAAGTAGAAGAATACATAATTTTTAGACCCCATATTCCTTAATTATACCAAGTCATGTTGACTGACAGAGAAAAAATATATTTATAATCTTTTGGTCAGGTCTCAAAGAGATGGATTTCTCACAGGCTACAAACAGATGCTACATTGCTCCCTCAACAAAGTACAGCCATTCAGGTCTGTTGTCTGGGACAAACCCTAAAAAGGTTTGTGGGATAAGGGGCAAAAACCATGACACCGCAGCTATGTTGCCATAGCAATGTGCTCCCTCAGTCTAGTATGTTGCTACGGTGACATAGCAGATAAAAATAACCATGTGCTGTGCACACGGTACAGTATGGGCTGTTACTGTGCCATTATTTAGTACTTCCAAAAGAAGTAACAAATGATGGTGCAGTAACAACGGCGCTATAGGGGCACATGTACGCACACCCAAGAAGTGTTAACAGTTTGTTCCAAGACATTGTGAAGTGCATCTGAACAGTTATCCCAGGATTACTTCACTAAATCAATGGCAGAAAAGCAGCAGCCAGTCATAGATTCATAGATGCTAGGGTAATCAAAGGATCATCAAGTCCAACCCCCTGCCAGAAACAGGAAAAAGTGCTGGGGTCATGTGACCCCAGCCAGGTGCTTGTCCAGTCTCATCTTGAAGACCCCCAAGGTAGGAGAGAGCACCACCTCCCTTGGAAGCCCATTCCAGATTATGAAGACCCTAACCATGAAGAAGTTCTTTCTGATGCCCAACCTAAATCTAGTGTCTATCAGCTTGTGGCCACTGTTTCTGGTTATTCCCAGGGTTTTTATAGTTTCATAGTTTCTAGGGTCGGAAGGGACCTGAGTAGATCATCTAGTCCGACCCCCTGCCATGGCAGGAAAGATTACTGGGGTCAAATGACCCCAGCAAGGTGTTCATCTAACCTCCTCTTAAAGACCCCCAGGGTAGGAGCCTGCACCACTTCTCTTGGAAGTTGGTTCCAGA
>NW_017729027.1:22607885-22608784 GCF_001723915.1 Gavialis gangeticus | reverse complement strand
ATTTCCTAACGTGTCCTGCAGGGGCCCCACATTACCTGGAACCTTCTTTTTACCCACTATGTATTTAAAGAAGGACTTCTTATTGTCCTTAATCTGGGAAGCTAGTCCGAGTTCCATCTTTGCATTGGCCTTCCTGACTGCCCCCCTACATTTGTGGCAGAATTTGTATACTGCCACGAGATCTCCCCTCAGCCTTCCCATATAGAGGCTGAAAAGGTTGAGGTCCCTCAGCTTTTCCTCATAAGGCCTTCCCTGCAGGCCTCTAACCATATGAATAGCCCTCCTCTGGACCCTCTCAAGGTTGTCCACATCCTTCTTGAATTGTGGCACCCAAAATTGGATGCAGTACTCTAGCTGTATCCTGACCAGTGCCGTATAGAGGGGAAGCATCACCTCCCTGGACCTGTTCATGATGCACCTTTTAATGCATAATAAAGTGAGGTTAGCTCTGCTAATTTCTTCATCACATTGATGACTCATATTCATCTTGGAGTTGACAATGACTCTGAGATCTCTTTCTGCCACTGTGCTGCTGAGAAGGTCATCCCCCAACCTATAGGTGTGCTGGTGATTCCCTTCCTCTAGGTGCAGCACCTTGTACTTGTCCTTCTTGAACTGCATCCTGTTGTTCCCTGCCCACTTCTCTAAACTGTCCAGGTCCACTTGGATTCTATTTCTTCCCACCTCTGTGTTTGCTTCACACCATAGTTTGGTGTCATCTGAAAATCTGGACAGAGTGCTTTCCATGCCCTCATCCAGGTTGCTGATGGAGATATTGAACAGCACCGGCCCAAGGACTGAGCCTTGGGGGACCTCATTGCCTACATCTCTCGAGGTTGATACCAACCCATCCACCACCACTCTCTGGGTACAACCCTTAAGCCAATTTGCCACCCACA
>NW_017729027.1:22596854-22607761 GCF_001723915.1 Gavialis gangeticus | reverse complement strand
CAGAGGGAGCAGGTTTCCCCCTCCCTCAGGAATGCAGCCAGCTCAAGTTCCCTAAAGAGACAGGCTAAGGGTGTGGTCCCCTGTGTGCTGGGCCCATCCTAATTGAATGGTCACAACACAGAGATTTGAATCACAGTGTCACAGGGCAGAGATTTTTGGGGAGAAACCAAGGTGGCTTTCTGCCACAGGCAGGATCTACCTGCTATGAACCCATGCTGGTTGCCCTTCAGCATTATATTACCCACTGGATTACAAATGTAATCTTCGATCATTTTTTCAAGGGTTTTCCCAAGGATGAAGGTGAGACTAACTAGCTTATATTTACCCATATCCTTCTTCCTCCCCTTCTTGAAAATAGGGACCACATTGGCCCTTTTCCAGTCCTCTGGGACCTCACCTGAGTGCCACAACTGCTCAAACAGCCATGCCAGTGGCTATGCTAATTCTTTCAGCACCCTTGAATGGAAATCATCCAGGCCTGCTGATTTAAACATATTCAGCCCCTCCAAGTATCTCTTTACTAGGTCAGCACTGACAGTAGGTGGGCTGCTGTTTCTTCTGCTACTGTCACTAATGCATTTGGGAGATTTGTCTAGATCTGAGTTCAAGAATACAGAGGCAAAAAACTCATTGAAGAGCTCTGCTTTGTCCCTCCTATCTGTCGCACTGCCCTTGTCTACCCTGTAGGGGTCCTATGCCGCCCTGTGCCTTCTTTTTGCTCCCTATATACCAGAAGGACTTTTTGTTGTCCTTATTTTTTGTCACCAGCCAGAGTTCTAATGCTGCTTTGGCTTCCCTAACTGATTCCCTGCAAGTGCAAACCAAGGAGGTATACTCTTCCTTGGTAGCTACCCCCTGCTTCCACAGCTTGTATGCCCCTTTTTTTTGCCCTTAGGTTTTCCTGGCTTTCCTGTTTGGACAGGAGTGTTTCTTGGCCTCTTTGCCCCATTTTCTATGAAGTGGGATTGTCTCCTTCTGCACTGGAAGGATCGCTTCCTTGAGGAATGACCACCCTTCCTGGACCCCCATTTTGTCAATGCTTTTGAGCTTTAATGCCTCCTAAGCACCCTGAAGTCCGCATTTCTGAAGTCTAGCACTTCTGCCCTGCTGGTTACTTTTCCCACCCTTCGCCAGATAGTGAATTCAATCAACTCATGGTCACTATCCCCTAGGTTGCCTTGTACCTGCAGATCCCCCACCAGGTCATCCCCTGTAGCCAGCACCAAGTCGAGCAAGGCATTTCCCCTAGTGGGATTGTATACCTCCAGTGTTAGGTGGAGGTCCTGTAGGTAGGTTAAGAATCTATGTGAGTGATTAGTTCTGGCTGACTGATCCTCCCAACAGAAGTCAGGGTAGTTTAGGTCACCCATGACAACCATATCTCTTGACCATATGGCCTCTGAGAGCTGCCCAGAGAATTCCAGGTCTAGCTCATCCTCCTGGTGTGGCAGTCTATAGTAGCCTCCCACTACCAAGTCCCTTTCCCCTCGACTCCCTTGTATCCTAACTCACAGTACCTCAGTTTGGCCTTTCTCTGATCCCATCTTGATTATAGAAGATGTATATTTTTCCTTATCATAGAGAGCTACACCCCACCCCCTTTTTTCCCTGAGGAATGCTCCTGTTTGCCCAGCCTGTTTGTGTGGCTGGGGAGTGTGGCTCCTGCCCACCTCAGCTATACGGGGATGGGAGGGTGAAAAACCCTTCCCGATCCCCTATAGCTGGCCTGGCTCCTTGCCCCTCCCCCTCACTCTCCCCAGCTTACCTGATCGATGCTTCCATGTGTGGCTGGGGGGAGCCGAGAGCACACATGCGCCAGAGCACACGTGTCACACACAGTCACTAACCCCTGATTAGAAGGTTGATGTGTGTACACAAGAATACTGCAACATTTTTGTTCTGGGACAAATATAGTCACAGCTGGTTCCAGGATAAATGTAATCTTAGCCATGGTGACACTAAGTTAAACATTGTTATATTGAATAGGTCTATGCAATTTAGAATGGCAACAGAATTGTGCCCAGGACTACATTTTTAAGCTTTTAATTTAGATGCCTAACTTTAGACAGCCAAGGTTGCAAATTAAGGCTATAAACTTTCTGATCCTTAATCCCTAGTACCCATTAAATGGTACTAATGATAATTACATGACAAAAATGTTGTGAAGACAATTCATTATTTAATATTTATTAAGGGTGCTCAGATTCTCAATTTAAATATTCTACAGTTTTCTTCTTAAATTATTTAGTATCTAGTGCTAGCTAGGAGGGGGAGATACAAAACAAAATCTTTGCAGATAATGAAAGATACTTTAGATATATATTTTTTGTTCAATTATTTTATTTCATTTTTATTTTTACTTATTTGCTATGCCTATCTCAGAGTAGACCAATGACAACATTAGTAATGACCAAATCTTAACCTAAGCCATCGAGTTGCAAAATTTAACAAAAATAGAGGGTAGAACTGCTCTTACTGATTCTTTAAATGTATGATGCTTTAAAATCTTTTATAATTTGCCTAAAGGCTGATGTTTGCAAGCTTTTCAGACTGCATATAGCTATTTGGGTTTACATGAATTACAGTACCATAAATAAAATTGTCAATTTGATGCCAGCAGCCAAGACTTGACTTTGTCAGGATTAATTTGTATAGACTTTAGATGTGTCATACATGCTGACAAATCAGAGGACATAGACAGCTGAGACCCTGAGTCAAAGTCCAGCTAAACATTTCAGTCATTTTTCAAGTACGTAGATATATAATGCATGCTGCTAGAGGTAGGGCTGACAATTGAAGTATCACTTTAACAGCTGCTTCATTTCACCATCTCTCGGCTCATAAACTTTATTTTTAATGAGCCTGTTTGAAAGACTACTAAAAAACGACCTTCACAGAATGCTAGAAGGACCTGGAATGATGACCAGAGTAACTTGTTTGGGCAATGGAAGGCAGTGTATAATTCAGGGGTGGGCAAAATACAACCCATGAGCTAAATCCGGCCCACCAAATGATTCTACCCAGCCTGCAGTTGCTTCTTTGTAGGAGAATTGTATCTGGCCTATGGCTGTCCTAACTTTCAGCACCTTCCACCCTTTTCTCTTCCCTATGCTATAGCCAGCTGCTGCAGCAGCAGCCAGTCTCCCTGCCTGATCCACCCTGTTCTGTCCCCCCAGCTCCCAGTGTATGCTCCAAGGCAGGGGGTGCTGAGCTCCTGACCAGGCTTCTGCCCAGTGAAGCTGTCTACACAGCTCCAACCCTCTAGCCCTTTGCAGACCAGGCACCCCAGCCCCCAGTGAGTCAAAGATCAAGTAAGATTCTCCCTGCTGGTGGTAGAGGAGGTTCAGGGGAAAGAGGACCAGGAGCCATGGGTTATCAGGGTTCAGCCAGGCATGTAGGTGCAGCTGGAGGTTCAGCATGTAGGTGCAGCTGGAGTGGCTGCCCAATCCTGGCCTGGCTTCTGCCTGACCCTGAGTCACTGGCACACAGCCAGGTAGGGTACCCACATGGCTCAACGTGTGTAGGAACACAGCATGGCACTGTCCTGGCCCGGCTATGCACCAGGGACTCGGTGAGGGACAGTGGTGCAGGGAAAAGCGGGGAGCACACAGTGGCACTGGCCTGGCCAAGCCCAGGTCATCTGTGGCTCCTGGCCCCCTTTTCTCTGCACCCCTTCCCTTGCCCCTAGTCCCCAGCATATGGCTGCACCAGCTTCGCCCATGTGTCCCAAGGCAGTGTGCAAGAACATGGCACAGCACTGACTTGGCCTGGTCATATGCCATGCACTCGGGTTGGGGGAGGGGGTACATGGAGAAGTGGGGAACAAAGGTTAGGTTCTTCTAACCTTTGTTCACTCACCTCTATACCCTGAGATCAGGGGTGAGCAATTATTTGGGCTGAAGGGCCACTTAGGGAGTTTGGCTGTGCTGTTGGGCATGATGGTGAAGTGGGGTGGCCCGTGATAGCTTACCAAAACTCCTTAAGTGTCCTTCTGGCCCAAATAATTGCCCAACCCTGGTATGGTGTAATATATCCTGGATGAAATAACCAGCAGATGGTTAGAAATATTAATGCATATTGTCATGAGCTTCTGATGAATATAATTTATCTTCTCTCTGGACTTTCAGTACCCACTGCATGGGTACTATGTGGCAAGATCACTAGTGGCGTACATTTTTAGAGGTCCATTGAAGTAAGTAGTGCTATGCTAGTTAATACCAAGTGAGGTTCTAGCCTGTGATGGTTAAAGATTTCTGTAGGAGCTGCAGGCCTAACATTTACTTTCTCTTGACGGTATTTGCAAGACTCATACATTATTGAGCACATGGGCATAGTTACCTCACACAGCAGAAGTGATCCTGAATGGCACGGTAGCAGGTAATGGTAACGTGTACAGTTCTGGAAATGGCACTACTACTTTCTGCAGAGTGCGCAGACATGCATTTGCATTCTTCTTCCTGCCCTCTCTTCCCTGTCCCCACTCCATCCAAGGGTGATATAAATGGTAGCAACATTTTATTTTGGTAAACTGGCTGAGTGGTGCAGCGAAGAGCTACATTACAGCAAGGGATGTAAATAGCAACACACGAGCATGCATAATAGGAATTGGTGGTGGAGAGGCTGCTCTGTATAGATTTTCTTACTCTCTTCTGGTGGTTACTATTCCACCTAGAGCCACCTTTTTTACCAGACGACATTCTTTGCATCCATTTTCACTGTTTTACTCTATTGTTGTTTTCTTTTTCACCAATGCCACTGCTGACATTGGCTCCTGTTTAAGACATTGGTCTTATTATAATTCCATTGCCTGTGGGAAAATTTCTGTAGTCAAGGCTCCTACTGCTGCACCTATCTTTATTCTCAGGACATGGTCAACATTAGCACTTCAACTGATGCTGCTACAGGGCTGCAAAATTCTTCAGTGTAAACACATCCTCACTATATCTGTTTAACTCTTCAAAAACATTAAGTACTCTTGTTCTTATTGTTATTTATTGTTTGTATTTTAATAGCAACTGAGGGTGCCAGTCATGGATCAGGAAACCACTGTGCTAGCTAGAGTACAAAATTAACAAAAAGATGGATGTCCTCTCAGAAAATTTTCAATTTATATATCATATGAAAGCTGGAGTAGAAGGAAATGGTGATGCAGTATTGAAGAACATGCTGATCAGTAGTCACAGCTCAACATCTTGCTATCTACTGTCAACTATTTTAAGGGCATTATAATAAAGGAGAGCTTTCACAAGGACAAGGAGGTGACTTTCCAAATGTTTCAGAGGAGGTAACATTCATCGCCCTGTCCTTCTTCAACCCAGTCTGTAAACCTCTGCTGATACCTAACATGGCTAGGTATCTGGTAGATTTTGTCACACATCTTGATTTATCACAGGGATAGAACCCATGGGGTATAGCCACGTTGTTCTAAGAACTTCACCAATAAGAAGGGTAGCCCTAAATTATCTGTGCTTCCACTCAACATAAGAATATAAAAAGTGCCACATTGGATTAGACCAATATCCACTTAGCCCAATATCCTTCTCTGACATTAGCAGAAGTAGATGCTAGATGAAGAGCAATGAACTTGATAAATGTAGAGTGATCTGTCCCATATGCATTACCCTCTCAGGCATCTGCCATTATTGGTTTAGAGGTGCCAAAGGAAAAATCTCCAACTGTTCTGTTCAACAGTCATTAATAGATCTATAATCCATGAATTTGTCTAGTCCTTTTTTTAACCTGATTATGTTATCTGTCTCTACCATCTCCTGTGGCAATGAATTCCGTAAGTTAACTGTGCATTGCATAAAAAGTACTTTCTGTAGTTTTAAACCTGTCTCCTATTAACTTTAATGGATGCCCCCTAGTTCTAGTTTTCTGGGACTTAGTTAATAACAATTCCCTGTTCACTTGATGATTTTATAGATCTATATCATATCCCTTATCAGGTTTCTCCTTTCCAAACTGAAGAGTCTTAGCTTTTTCAGTCTCTCCTCATACAGCAACTGTTCTACACCCTTGATCTTTTCAGTTGCCCTTCTCTGTACCCTTTCCAATTCAACAACATCCTCTTAGAGATGTAGAAACCAGAATTGCACACAGTATTCAAGACGTGGGCACGCCATGATTTGTATAATGGCATGATGAAGTTTTGGATTTTGCTTTCTATTCCCTTCTGCATTTCTAATCACTGCTGTACATTGAGCTGACCTTTTTAGATAACTTTCTACAATGACACTAAGGTTTCTTCCATGAGTCATAATAGTTCAGAACCCAGTATTGTATACATATAGTTGAGGTTATTTTTCTTCAGGTGCATTACTTTGCACTTGTCAACATTGAAGTTCATCTGCCATTTTTTGCCCACTTACTCGGATTGATGAGATCTTTTTGCAGCTCCTCTCCAACAGCTTGGGACTTGATACTCAGAATAATTTGGTACCATCTGCCAACTTGGAGATTTCACTGTGTATCCCCTTTCCAGGTTGTTAATGAAAATGTTGAACAAAATCGGGCCCAGCATATATCCCTTCAGGACCCCACTTTTGATCTCCCTTCATTCTGGAAAGTGGCCGTTTAGCCCTACCTTTTTCTTCCTATCTTTTAACCAGCTTTCAGTCCACAAAAGAACCTTCCCGTCAATTCCTTGGCAACACAGGTTTTTAAAAACCTTTGATGGGGATCTTGTTGAAAGGTTTTTGAAAGGCCAAATATAGTATGTCAATCAGGTCTTCCTTTTCCACGTGCTTGTTAGTACCCTCAGAGAACTCCACCAGATTGGTGAGGCAGGATTTCCCTTTACAAAAACCATGCTGACTCTTCCCCAGCAGATCACTTTCTCCAAGAGCAATGATTTATTTACCTCAATAATATATACAACCCAGATTTCCTGAACTCCTGAGATTAGAGATGCTAATCTAAAAGTCTCCTTTCTCTCCCCTATTCATTCTAAACTATTTTTACAAGATTGCTTTAAAAGTCCACTCTTAAATCTGATGGAAATCACTGAAAATGAATTTTGTAAAAAAGTTTCTCACATAATTTTCCTTTTCTTTTCTCTGAACACTGAAGGAGGCATTCTGCTGAAATATCTGTCTAAAGAAGTCATTTGCCTAAATTAATCTTACAAACAGTTGTACATTGAAATTGAATAATAATGCTTTTATCTTTTTGCTAATGTAGTTAACTGGATAAAACTGTATAAGTCACCCTGTTTTGGTAACAGCAGCTGGTTACCTAGCAAATAGAAATCCCTGAGCATTGCCTTAGTAGGAACAACCCTTAGGTGCCAGGTAGCTGCTTCTGATGCTCCATAGAGGTGTAAACATCTAGATACACCTTGGAGCAACTTGTAACTGCTCTGAGTTATGCTGGGATATAGTCCTAGGGTTGAGAGACCAACTTTGTTCACACATTCACCCCTTGTTAATTATATATAGTCTATCCCACAGCAGCTGAGGATAGAGCCCAAGTATGTTATAGTAGTATTAATAAAAATTCTTAAATATTATATATCAGGATGTTCTTACATTCTTATTTGTTTTCCTTAAAATGTTGAGATTTTAAGATACTGAATTTGTGCTACTTTTTTGTAATTAAACAAAAGCAAAAAATAAAAGCATCACCACATCATATCAGTCATCCTTCTCTTTGGATGTTGAAAATCAGGCCAAGATAAAACAGAGGTGAAAGTACATTTTCAGAGAAGATGCCACACACTATAGCTGCTGGCTATAGAGTTGACTCTGTAGCTACTTTGGTTAGAATGAAGGTCTGTCTGGTGAACTTTGATGCAGAGAAATTTATACTTTTATATACAACAAAGAGCAGGTTTCTTAAACCTCTTCATTCTTTTTTCAGCATATGCTGGCATTATGACATCTGCCCTTGTGATATGCTTTACATCCTATTTATATACTGAGTTGGGGTTTAGGAATAATTGAAATCCACAAGTTCCACTTTGACAAACTGTTCCCTTCTGACGAAAGAAATTTCTTTCCTCTGCGTCCCTATCACAAGTTATATTTGTCAGTGGCCTGGCATAGAACTGCAGGGGGAGATAAGTTAAAAATAAGCCTTCTGCTCCTTGATTCTTGTTCATATTTCCTCACACTTCCTGAACATGAGTATTATTCCAAAATTGCAGGGATGCCAATTTACTTAAAGTGAACAAGAGGATCAATGAATGGTTCATGTCCTTTCATTTTCAAAATGGTCAACATAAGTGGACTGGGATAGGTGGAGAATATCCTACATTATTTTAAACTTATTTTAAAAAGGCAGCCTGGACTAATTTGGCCCTTATTCCTATACAGCTTCTCTTGGGGATTGTCCTGCTTTGAGCAAGGGATTGGAGTAGATGACCTCCTGAGTTTCCTTCTAACCCTAATTTTCTATGATTATATAAATTTGGTTTCTGTATTAAACACAATGACTTTACAGCTGCTTTTCTGGGAAAAGACTGGATGTTCACAGTACTGTGGACAGCAGGCTGTGTTTGCAACCCAACCCAGCGTATTTGTGTGAGAACAGTTGTTGAGAAGTTATCAGATTCAATGTATGGGTAAATGAATGAAATAATAGAAATAAGATTAAATGATTTATGATCCATTTTATCATTAAACTCTCTAACTCTATGATAAATTGTGCATTAATTACCATATCCTATTGTAAAGTCATTTAAGACTTCTTAAAATAAGTCAAATAAGACTTCTTTATTATTGCACAGCTGACCTGTGGATTTCTAATACTCCTTAGAATGTGTTCTGTTTATTTTGGTTCAGAGATTTTTAGGTGCAGTAAAGTAGGTTCTGATATTTACTTCACTCTTCTGATTGTCACAGATTAAAGAGCACCTTGCCAAGGGACAAAGGATGCTGGCTGGTGATGGAATGTCCCAGGTCACAAAGACTCTGTTGGATTTAACTCAGAGGAAAAACTTTTATGCAGGGGATCTTCTTATTTCTGTGGAAATCCTCAGAAATGTTACAGACACGTTTAAAAGGGCAAGTTACATTCCTGCGTCTGATGGTGTCCAGGTAAGAGAAATACTGTACACCAAGGCAATTATTCCACTTACAATTTTATTCAGCATTCATTGTCATCTATTTACCCTGTAAGACAAGTTAAATGTCCTTATTAAGTGTAACAGTTGCACATTACTAAGTAAAATGAAGTATATTGAAGCAAAAGGACACTGGTACATTTAATATAGCAAACGTCTAAGAATAACAGAGCATCAAAAGTATGACAGTCTTTTTACATAAAGATTATTCTAAGAACTTTGCATTCCCTATTCTTTTAACATCACTCAACTCTACAGTTTTGTTTGTTCTAGTTCCTTTCAATTAAAAATCTACCCATGATTTTTAGATACCTAATTCATTCAGGCATTGCTTCTGCAGTTCAAAAACGTAGAACTTATTGAAAGAGTGCATAAGTACATATAATACATTTCATGTCAGTTTTGTATTTTGCATGTTCAGTTAACTCTTCTTATGCCCTAGGACAATTAAAATGGTGCCTGTGCCATGAACAACAGGGTTTTTCTGTATGATGTGCTGCTTGTCTCAGTGTATAGTATCCCTAAAGAGTGACTGTTTGTCAGGATGCCAGGATCAAGTAGTATTTTGTCTATATTTAGGATTTTATGTGCACTTTTCTAAGTATGCAGGTGTATTTTAAAAAAGGAAGCTAAGATAAAATGCAGTAGTACATCACTTATTAAATGGTTGGTTTTATGATTGTTCATAAATTAATAATAAAATAATTTAATGTACAGAATTCTTATTAATGTTTTATGCAAATATAAAGGTATGGAGGTAGGAAATGTGAATAAATATAGATGGATGGGTATATTTTAATCAGAATTTCCCTGGAGTTAAGGTCTTGACAGGCTCTCCATTATATTTCTAATTCACTCACTCACTCACTTTCTCTCTCTCTCTCTCTCTCTCTCTCTCTCTCTCCCCCTCTCTCTCTCTCTGTTTTGAACACACATATTTCACAAGTTAAATTAATCAACCTAATTTGTGTCATATGTGACCCTCAGCCAATTCAGACATTTATGGCCACATTTCTAGGGAATTAGTTTGATTAAAATAGGATGTAGAAACTGAGCTAGAAATGTCAGGTTTGCATCCTCCTTTTTTTGTGGGACCAAGGCTTTCAGTAATTTTAGAAAGTTTTGCTCCTAAAACATGGAGTTCTTCACAACAAATCTTTCATACTGTAAAACAGCAGTAAGCAACCTTTTAACAGCAGACCATGAATACCACCCCAACAGGTGATTTTCCCCCTTCCCCTTTATTTTCCTCTCTGACACACCACTGACAGAGACTTGTCCGCAGTCTCCTCATTAGCTTCACTGACCCCTACCACAAGAGAGACACCGTTATAGTGTGGGGAGGCATCAGTGCAGCAACCAGTCTCTAGTACCTACTACTACAGGTGCTGACACCATGAACTCCCTGTCACCAACTGACTGGGCCAGGTAGGGTACTACAAAAACCCGTTGGCTTCTGGCCACACTGCAGAAAGGTCTCCCATGAGGGGTGCAGGAGCCATAAGATTGACAAGGAAAACTCTGCCACAGGCTGGATGACAATGACATCTTTGTAACCCATATCCATGTGCTGTAGGTTGCAAACCCTAATACTAAAAATTTGACAGTTTTGCTTTAGATTTTCAAGTTTTGGGGGAGCTACAAAAATCTTTGTGAGAACTAGTTTTGAGTGGTTGCCACCAGCAATTCACAGATTTAACAGAGTTCACAGACATTAGGGCTGGAAGGGACCTCAGAAGGTCATCGAGTGCAGCCCCCCGCCCAAAGGGCAGGAAGTCAGGTGGGGTCATACGATCCCAGCAAGATAAGCTTCCAATTTGCTCTTGAAGGTGTTCAAAGTAGG
>NW_017729027.1:22581619-22596252 GCF_001723915.1 Gavialis gangeticus | reverse complement strand
CCACTCTTCTTGAACTCCCCTCCCCCTGGGGTTATGGTCCCTTAGGGCCTGACTGACAAGCCTCCTGATGAAAGACTGATTCAGTTCAGGGATGTAGTGGCCTGTGCTCACAGACTGAATATAGATCTGAGTTCTGTCTGCTCCAAACCTACTTCCATGCCAGAATTGTCTCTTAAATTCTTGTTAGAATTTTGCTTGAACCAGCTGGAAAAAAAAAATTAATATCACATTAACCTGGGGGAAATAATTACTGATTTTTTGAAGGAAAAAACCCACAGAATTCCAGTGGAAATAGAGTGTAAAGCTACTGTAAACTCTTTTTAAAATCTTCTTCTGAAAAAGATGCTAAGTTAAAAAAGTGAAATTCAGTAAGTTATAGAATCATAGGAAAGTTGGACTGGAACAGACCCCATCTAATCCAGACCCCTGCTGAAGTAAGCATCATCCATCAGTAAACCATCTCAGCCAAGTGTCTGTCCAGCCTACTATTGAAAATTTCCAGGAATGGAGATTCTATAACTACTCTAAGAAGCCTGTTCCAATCTTTGACCACCCTCATAGTAAGGAAGTACCTCCTAATCTCTAACCTAAATTTCATCTGCTGAAGCTTGAGGCCATTGTTCCTAGTCCTGTCCCCTACAGCCACAGAGAAAAGCTCATCTCCATTCTCTCTTTAACAGTCTTCAGATATTTGAAGATTGTTATCAAATCCTCTCATATTCTACTTGTCTCCAGAATAAAAAACCCTAGTTCTTTCAGCCTTTTCTCAAAAGTCATGCTTCCAAGGCCTCTAATTATTTTGTTGCTTTGCACTGGACACTTCCCAATCTGTCCACATATTTCTTGAAGTGTGGTGGCCCCAAAACTGTACTCCAGTTGAAGCCTCACCAGTGCTGAACAGAGTGGAAGAATAACTTCCCTTGATCTGCTAGTGACAGTCCTGTTGATACAACCTAGTACACAGATGGCCTTTTTTGCAACAAGACCATGCTGTTGGCTCATATTCAGTTTATGGTCTACTGTAACCCCCAGGTCCTTTTCTGAAGTACTACAGCGTAGTCAGTCACCACCTCCCCCCCACCCCCAGTCTGTATTTGTGTGTTCAGTTATTCCATCTTAAGTGCAGGCTTTGCATTTCTCCTTACTGAATTTTATCTGGTTGATTGTGGACAATTTTCCCAGTCTACCCAGATTATTCTGGATCTTGGCTTTGCTCTCCAGAGTGTCTGCAAGTCCATCCAACTTGATGCCATTCACAAATCTGCTAAGGCTGAACTCAATCCTATCATCCAAATCATTAATAAAGATATTAAACAATACTGAACCCAGGACAGACCCTTAAGTAATCCCACTTGATACCTCTTCCCAACAAACACTGATGATCATATTGAGCATATTTGTTGAGCATGATGATCCAACCAGTTATGTACCACCCCTACAGTACTTTCATGTACTCTTCTTTTCCTTAGCTTGTTATGGAAAATGCTGTGGAAGACAATGTGAAAAGCCTTGCTGAAATGAAGGTATATCACATCCACTGCTCTTCCTGCATCCACAGAACCTGTTACTTTATGATGGAAGGAAATCATGTTGGTTTGGCATGATTTGCTTGGTGAATCTATTACTGGTTGTTCCTGATCACCTTGTTCTCCTCTTGGTGCTTCACAATTTAATTTATTTGATAGTCTCAATGATCTTTGAGGACATACCGCATGATCTTTCCAGGTATTGAGGTCAGACTTGTCTGTAGTTCCCTGGATCCTCCTTCTTCACTTTCTTAAAGATGGGCACTATATTTGCCCTTTTCCAATCTTATCTGACCCTGGTGACTTGAAATCTAGATTCTTTAAATAATCCCTAACCTGTTCTGCTGCTATGCTAGGCTGCTTGACTCCATCCCTAGCTTTGCTGTCTTACTCATGACATGCTTGTAAAATGTCTTTTATATCTCTTGCCAGCTGCCTCTCAAATATGCTTTGGCTTTCCTAATTTTCTCCCTGAATGTGATCCCCCATGTGATACTAAAATACTCTTCCCTAGTACCATGACCGCATTTCTATTTTTGCAAGATTCCTGTTTGAGTTTCAACTCATTGGAGACACTGCTGCCTAGCCAGACTGATCTCCTGTTGCAATTCTCATTCTTCTGTTGTATCAAGATAGATTCCTCCTCAGAACTCAGAAGGGCCTTCTTAATGGAGGCAGCCAGTGCTCCTGGACTCCTTTTTCCCTCAGACTTGCCTCCCAGGGGATCTTGCTAAATAGTTGTTAAGGTCTGCATTTCAGAAGTCCAGTGTCTTTATTGTCTTCTTCTTCTCTCCCCTTAGCTCTTGAACTTTGTTGTCATTTGGCATGTCTACATGTGACATAGTATCCGTGGGCAAAAGCCATGACACTGCTGCTACGTTGCCTTAGCAATGTGCTCCCTAACTATAGCATGTAGCTATGGTGATGTAGCAGCTAAAAATGACCATGTGCTACCAGCGCAATACTAAATGATAGCACAGTAACAACAGCACCATAGGGGCATGTGTAGACATGTTCAGGGTCACCCAAGGTAGCTTCCATCTTCACATTCTCAATCAAGTCCTTCTTTCTGAGCAGCAAGCTGATAAGTGCTTCTCTGCTTGTTGACATGTTTACCATCTTTAGCAAAAAATTATCTCCAACGCACACCAAGAATTTGCTGGACTGCTTGTGCACTGCCTTCCAAACAGATGTCCTGATAATTGAAGTCCCCCATGGGAACTAGGCCCTGCAGTCTGGAAGCTTCTGTTAGTTTTTTGAAGAAGGCCTCATTCACGTCTTCTTCCTGATATGGTTGCCTATACCAGATGGCCATCATGGCATCTCCCTTGGTGCTTTCTCCTCTGACCTCTTCTCAGAGGCCTTTCAATAGGCTGACCTTCCACTTCGTACTGCACCTTAGGATATATGTACATCTCCTTTGTATATAGGGCAGGACCCCCTTCTTTTTTCCCTTCCTATACTTCTTGAATAAGCTGTGACCATCCTTGACCATACTCTACTCATGTGGACTATGCCACCATATCTCCATAATCCAAATTACATCATAATTCCTCAGTTGTACAAGGACTTCCAATTCTTCCTGTTTATTCCCAGTGCTTCTTGTGTTAGTGCATAAACCTTTAAGGTATCTAATTGGTTATCCTGTCTTCTCACTGACAGCATTGCTAAGATTTCTACTATTTCTTCCCTTTACTACATTCTATCCAAGTCCCATGGCTCTTTACTTCCTTCTTGGCTTCTCTCTTCATCCCCTATTAAACTTAGTGTAAAGCCTTTCTCACTATGTTACCAAACCTGTAGGTGCAAACACTACTTCCTGTCTTTGTCAGGTGGACCCCATCTATTCCCAATAGTCCATCTTCTTGGAACACAAAGTAACTCAAAGTAAACCTTAAAACTCACATGCATACATGTTGAACAATAGCTTATGAATCCTGGTAGTTCTATACTTTAAAATATGTATTTCTCAAGAAAAAGCTACTATGATTTGTCCTTAGATCATTGTCATCTTCCAGACTATGAAACAAATTAAATCTTAAAATGAAGAAGGCTCTAAAGTATGTCCATGCATTTATTACATTCTTTTGATTTTCACTCTTTTATCTGCTGACAGTGCTAATATTGATAAAGGTAGACACTGAAATTAATATGATCCATTGACTTTAGATGACGAGGGAAATAATGAAAGGAATGCAAGGAAATTACAAGATTTCAACATACTTACACTAAACTAAAATGCTGCAACTTCAGACGTTGTATGGAATGAGCTGTTTATTTGGGCAGACAATATAGTAAGCTCAATACAGGGCTTGTTAAATATGCAATAATGGTGCTGAGTTGTTCATTGTAAAGACCTTACTCCCTTTGCATATTTTAAGAATTTTTTTTGCAGCAATTGAGATGCCGAGACACAGTGTCAAGTAGAACAATAAGCATGCAGGAGAAAATATAACAATATAGGATGGGATTCTGGATCAGTGACTAAAAAATAAAGCACACTGATGAATAGCAAAAAGGGGGACAGTAATTACACCAGAAGCAAGAACTCTTTTCGTGTGGAGAGTATTTGAAAATATACTATTATGAATGAGCACTGGAACAAAACAGATGGCAACTGTATTATTACTTATAAATAAAAATATTTAGTAAGAGAGAATTAAAGTTGTAAATAAATGTGCATGAATTTTAAAACAACAATTCAGAACATTATCTTAGACCTAGATTACATCTAGTTGAGGTATTCTTTGGACTATCATTAAACAGAGTAGTCCAACAGTTATTATAAGCCAGTGTTATGGTTCCTTGATATTGCTGTTGGCTGGGAACTAGGTTTGTCTCCTGCATGTTATAACAGCCTAGTGCTGTTTAGCTTATGACTGGCTACTTATGGTTTAGGGGAACAATTAGACCAGCCATTGATCAGCTGGGTTGCCCCAGCCCATTCCCTCAGGACACGCTCCCTTTCTGGAATTCAAGCCCAGAACCAAACTCAATGCTTTCCCTTAGTTCCAGTACACAGAGCAATTCTTGCCTAACTGCATAATAAGATTTACAGCAGCTTTAAGCTTGCAGATTGGCTCAGAACGTCTGTATTGGAACAGAGAATTGGAGTCATTATATTTACAGTAAGAAAACATTTGAAAGAAAGAAAATTAAATTAAGAAACCATAGCTGTCCAAACCTGACTGTAAGCAGAGTGAGTCAGAGAAAGGACTGGATGGAAATTACGGATCTCCGAATTTGTCTCTTCCTATCATGCTGTTCTCTACAATGCCCACTATTGTAGTACCTAAGTACCACTAACAGGAAATGAGGGACCAGAGCTTCTATAAGTACATCTAGCACCTATGGGACCATTAGATTTTGTGTTTCTATTATCTCTTCAGAATTTAGTTCTCCTGGTAAATCAAACATTTTCCGGTAGTTAGAATTGTACCTGTATCTGTGTCCTGTAAAATGCTCTTTCATAGATATACTTTATCTATTGTGACCAAGAGAATTGCAAAAATACTTTTAGGCCCTCTAGAACCTTTCCCAGCATTAGATTCTTGGTTCATAATCTAATCAGAGAAGTACATTACAGCTCCTCTCTTTCAATTACATGGACTGGTTCTACCTGTCTGAAAATCCCTGCACATCTCAGGGTCCAGAGCTACCACATACAGGACATGGAAACAGTATGGGCCTAGAAAAAGAACAGATGTACCATTGGCACTGGATTTATGATCCAAATACCTTGTTCCAGGTGGAACCAAACCCTCAGACTGACCACAACTTTTCCATTCAATAATAGGCAAATGTTATTGATACACAGTAATAGCAGATAAGAATAATGTAGGCAAGCCAAACAAAATACCTGCCCTGCCATTCAATTCTATATCTACCAGTTTTAGGGCTGTCACAGAGAGAAGGTACATCTGGGCAGCAGGGTTGTGCAAAACAGCACCATTTTGTTTTGACTTCTGGTTCACTGTTTTGAAGGAACAGTGTTTCATTTTGTTCAATTCTTCAGCCCTCAGTTTGATTCTCCTGCCCCCACTTCAATTCCACAGCTCCCTGCCCAGCAGCGCTCAGCCACAGTGGCCCCAGCTCCCAGACAGCATGCAATGTCCTGCTGAGCTGCGCAGGTACCAGGTGTGTGTGTGGGGGTGATTCCCATCGCCCCCCACTGCCCCGTGCTGCATGGGGGGGGCTCTGCCACCAGCACCAAGAGGCCCCAATCACTGCTGCAGCCAGTGAGATGGGGCTTTTTTTTTTTGCTTTTTTTTTTAAGTGCTGGGAAGCTGGGACTAAGCAGGGGATGGGGTCAGGCAGAGCAGCCATGAAAAGAGATTATTAGGTATTTGAAGTGGGTATTTGTTCAAGGAAAAATGATTTTGAGGAGCTGGGCTAGTTTTAGATATAAGGTATTAATTAAAGAATTACATTGCTTCTAAGTATTTTATATTATGCTAGTTATACGTGTTAAAAAATAAATGATAGCCAATAAAATTCTATGGGCATTTTTAACATGAAAATGTCTTTGCATGCCCCTTAATTAACCTTTATAAAATGTAGTGACATTTAAATATTTTATATTATGAGGCTTACATCCTTCCATATTTCTTGAGAATTGAAAATAGATATCTAGAGAAGAAGGATCACCTTTGGATGGAATGCTGTAGGTTAAATTCTTTTATATTTAATTTTCAATAATGGATTATTGTATTTAGAGTAATTATAACAAAGTGCTGAATATGAATGAATACTCAAAACAGTTGATGATGTGAACCCTGAGGAGCTGATTCAGCAGCCATTGATGTTAGCAGAAGAATTCCCATTGATGATTGATGTCAATGGATGTTGGATTAAACCTAGAGGTTATTTTTTTTCTGATTTTATAACTCCTTTGGTCCTCACAGTGCACAATAGAATGTTGAATCATTTCCTTTCTTCCAATATAATTTTGCATCACTGAAGCCACTCTTCAGCTTTAGTATCTGCTTCAGTGGGAGAAGAATCATGCCATCATTTATGTACCATTTTGTATTTCTTTTTCCCCAACTCAGTAAAACACTAAAACACTTACGTAAATACTCAATGAAAAAATTGAATCCAAAAAGTGTACATTTTAATAATGCAAATTGTTGTTTATTTTATTGGTATAATTAGCTTTTTCTATCATGGTGATATGGGACTACTTCAGGAAATAAAACTTGTGCTTTTGGTGCTTTTCTTCTTTACATGTTGCAGAGAAAAAGCTTGAAGACTAAGTCTTAAAGGGATAAGTTTTCCATAGTAGGTTAAATTGGTGAAAATGCTATTCTATGCAAAAAAATTCACCAGCTTAATTTAACCCTTCACTCCCAAGAAATAATATTTAGTCTGGAACTTTTGTACTTACATATTTTTAAAAATCAATTTTATGTGAAGAAGTGTGGTCTTGTTAGTGTGTTGCAGCAATAGCTGTGACAGGAGCTCCTAAGCTTTGGCTGCCTGAGCTCCTATCCATGATTTTGGCTGCCTGAGCTCCTCAGTGGCTGCCTGAGTTTTGTATTTAAGGTAAACAGCCTTTAGAAAAATACTACTTAATGGTTCCTCACAACACCCAGTCAGAAAGACAAGGGAGCATTAATCTAGTTTTTGTCAGGGACTTACTGTGTGACCTTGAGTAAAACACTCAAGTTTTCAGAAGTTCTCAGCCCAATTACTTTAACTGAAGTCAATGATTGATTGATTGATAACTACATGCATTGTTTGTAAATTACTATAAAACAATTAGATAATTAACAGATTGTAGACAAAATTGCATGACTTCAGGAAAAACAGTACAGATTTCAGCTGAACAGACTCTCAACTAGAAACTTTAACCTCTGGGGATAAAGAAAAGAAATGGTAAATAAAAGGGAGGATGATGCAACATATGGAATTAAAAAAGAAAGTTCTCAGAACTCTTGTAAAACTAATTTTAAAATAATGTGTGATTTAAAAGCTGTCTAACTTTTAAAGATGGTTATGACTCTAGGTGTCATTCATGTGATTTGGTTAATGATAGTCAAATAAATAGGACAATCAAATATAATAAGTAACAGCTTGAGGCCAAAAAAGTGAGAAGGAATTATTCCTTTTCTGTTTAAGTTTCTAAAATGACAGAAGGAAATGTAACATTTCAAAAGCTGGCACACCTAGTTGGAAAGAGGCCATAGATTGCCCTCTATATAATGAAATAATACTATTCCTTCATTGTTGAGTAGAATATTTTAGGGGCCTTCCAGTTCAGATTTCCAGTTTGAACACAAACTGGTGACTCTGAGTCAGGTATTTACTTAGTGTAATTTGTTTATCTACAAGCTGTACACTAAGCCTGTTCTCTTGAAACAGAAGAGATTTAGAAAAGAAACCCTGTCAATGCCCTTAGCTGGGACCTCTGACCAGGCACCTTTCCCATGTCATAATAAACAGCTTTCTCGCTCTCTCCAGCCAAGGCTACGGATTAATTCACAGCACCTTGCACCATTCTCTAGCTCCTGAATTTAGACCCTGCTGACCCTCCAAATCTAAAACACCTTTGGATTGCAAGCCTTTAACCTTTCTGTTTTTAGGTACAAAAACTTGCTATTTTTTTCTATAATATGAAGAACAGTGAGTTAAAGTATGTGTCCCTTATTAGTCTCTGAGTATAGTGATGGCATCAATGATCGATTCCAATATTTACTGTTCTAATACAACTATATTTTACTGTTCTCTTGTTCCTAACATAGATAAGGAACAAGGAAAAACAGTGTGGTAATCTGCTGTCACGGTACTTTCCAATAAATGTTTACTCATATTCCAGAACCACTATACTGCACTCAAGAGAGACAAATCAAGAATAACTCAGGACTGAACAACAGTGCACATTGGTCCTTGGAAACTAATATATATCAGCTTGCACCACTATCTCCCTCCATCCTGTACTTTGATTAGTGTTATGTCTTTATGAGTTTTTAAGAAAGGGAATACCATGCTTTAAAAAGAAATTCATTATTAAGGCTTCACCTACACAGTTTTTGTACTAGTATAATTAGTTTAGAAGTTATTTTTTACTGATCTAGTTACATTGGTACAACCTCTAGAGTAGATACATGTACTATTGTATAAATATTCTTAAATACATAAGCTAGCTACAGACATTCAAAAAGCCCAAGGTGGAATTAATCATAGTTACATAGTTTTCTGTAACTGGCATAGTTTAGATCAGTAGTCTAGTTTATTTTCATTCCCATAATGAATAAACTATGCTTGTATGGATACATTTATATCAGTGCAGTGTAACTGTGTCTTTACCAAAGGGTTTGGACCATTTTATTGGTATTGGTGAACTTCTGTGTGGGTAAAAGACCAAAATACCTTTACTGCAATATATTAAATGTATTATATATTAATGTCAAAGCATTAAAATCTTGAGGCAAACCTCTTTATGGGGCTTTTGCTTTTGTACAAGACAGATGTTACTATCACACCTATTATATATCTGAAGTTAGTCTTCCAGTGTTAAAGAGTTAAGTAATACCACTGTAATAATATGTTCTAATCCTAGGTTTAGGAATTATTTTCTATTTGTACATTCTTTACTGCATTACAGAATAACCCATATGTCACTTTGTCTCTTTCCCAGTTTTATGATGTTATTTCTAATATATTAATTTACTTGAAAAAAATTGTGCTAAAGTGGAAACATCATCCATGAGCAAACCTAAAAACAGTCCCATAAAATTTCAGTTTGGTTGCTTATCCAAATCTTTTATGCATTTACATGGATGTTATGGTTTTGGAAATATGGCTTTTAAGAGATTTCCAGTACTCCTGATTTTAGCTGGACTAGAAATATAACACTAATATATAGCAGAATAATTCAGCATTTTACCTGTCTTGTGCAAACTAAAACAAAAGAATGTACAGACTCAGGAAAATTTGGAAAGACTAATTGTTAACTATGTATGTTGGATCTTCAGAAAAATTGAGATTACCACCTACTAATCTCTGAATACTAATACTGGTAATACTGCACCTGTGACTACAAGTATGATTGGAATGAATGGTTTAGTAATCTGACCCTGTCTGGAAAAAATTACTTCAGCTCTTCAATGTTTTAATCTCTGGATAATGTCTTATAATAGCGGTAGGCAATGCAGTTCAAAAGGCCATCACTAAAACAATCATTTGCAATAATGACTTAATGGCATGAACTTAGTGGTATGAATGGTATTTGTTATATGCTTGAGTTTAATTTGACTTTTTTTATTTCCTTGATTTTTTCAGAACTTCTTTCAAATAGTTAGTAATCTCCTAGATGAAGAGAACAAGGAAAAATGGGAAGATGCACAACAGGTAAGACTTGCTTCTTTTGTTATTCAGTTAAAAAATTACAAATTATGTGGATAGAAAGCATTTACTGTATTGCTGAGTAGGAGACCATACCTCAGTGTAGTGAGGCTTGTTAAATTAGGAAATACCTTTTTTAAAAATATATTGTAAAAGCTAGGATAAAGCATGTTGTGCTGTCAATGTAACAATGAATGGAAAAATGTTTTGAAATAATCAGGCCCAGATGGAAAAGGATTTTTTTCTTGCCTGCTAACTACTGGACATCAAAACTATTTTATGATCATGAAAACACTTAGAGACATGTCACACGTTAAATGTAGACTATATTAACTGTCCTTAAAATATGAGGATTCGCACATTCAAGAAGTAAAACACATTCTAAGAATGATTGTATCGTAGCAAAATTAGGACTTTCCATGGGAAGAGTATATCCAGATAATATAAAGTAATACTTGTTCAGCTATCATCAGACTTCTCCAAGGAGATTACAGAAGTTCGAGACTCCGGTGCAGTGCTGGGGCTGACACTGACAATCAAAGACCTGTGCGCATTAAAGCTTGTAGTAAACATTGCCACGGAACTAATCAGAACAAATTCTGTCTTCAACACTAAACAGATTTAACATATACTAAGTGTCTTATATGCCAAGACCTATATTATAAGCAGTTTCATTTTGTTCCATGGGATAATTCCTGATGTTTGCAGACTTGGAAAATATGCGCTGTAACTGAAATGACTGAGTATTACTTTTTGTTGACTAAGTGATTTCACTTATACAAGGGTGTAGGTTGTAGCCATGTTGGTCTAAGGACGTAGGCAGACAAGGTTCTTTGGGTAAATCTGATATCTTTTATTATATCAACTTAAATAGTTGGAAAAAAATTTTTAGCAAGCTTTCGGGTTTAAAAACCCTCCGTCAGGCTGAGGAAATCTCTGCATTTGGTATGTGCTTTTCCTG
The DNA here is from genome assembly GCF_001723915.1 of Gavialis gangeticus. NCBI lineage: Eukaryota > Metazoa > Chordata > Crocodylia > Gavialidae > Gavialis > Gavialis gangeticus. Next base: position 22,585,419 of record NW_017729027.1, on the reverse strand, counting down.
GTTGGAATGAATAGTAAAGAAGCCAGAGGCTGGGCTAGTAAGCATGTGAGACAGGCAATCAGTGAAGATGTAAATTGAGGAGTCAGTGGGCGAGAGACAGGCGGGGGGGAGGGGAAAGAAGTGGGATGAATGTAACTATTAAATAGTGGAGAGGTACCTGGAAAGTCAGATGTCAGGCAGGTTATAATGTGTCATAAATCCAATGTCTATATTTAGTCCATGATTTTTTGTATCCAGGAGGTTGATGAAGTGGAGTTCATAGGCTCGTCTCTGGGAAGTAAGTTTCCGTTGAGGATTAGAACTGAGAGATTGGAGAAAGAGTGGTTTTCTTGTGAGAAATGTGCTCCCACCGGTAATTGGATATTCTTGTCTTTGATAGATTTCCAGTGTGCATCATTCTGGTGCGCAGTTATTGTTTGGTTTCTTCTACATATTTTCCATCAGGGCATTTGGTTCATTGTATGAGATATATTACACTTCTGGAGGCACAGCTGTAAGATGCAGGGATGCTGATGGATCTGTTGTGGGATGTAGTAATTGTGGGGGTGGTGGAGATGTGTTGACAGGTTTTGCATTTCTTGTCATGGCATGGTCTGGATCCATTTGGTGTGTTCTGGGCCTGAGGAAGTTTGATTCTGGTGATGAGGTTAGTGAGGTTCGGTGATTGTTTGAAGGCTAGGATGGATGGTCCTGGGAAGAACTCTTTAAGAATAGGGTCTCTTTCTAGTATGGTGTAACAGGACCCCTCTTTGGGGTCCATCCACTGGTGGCCCTGCCCACCTGTTATGGGCTGACTGCCCACCTTCTCGCCTGCCATGCCTTGTTGTTAATTGATTAATAGATGTAATTAAGCAGGAGGCTGCCCATTTTCTGCCCTGATGCTAGGGGGCACTATCTGTGGCTCCGTTCCTCCCCTACACTGCAGCCCAAGCCTTGCAGATGGTATTTGTAAATTCCTCTTTATGTCGGGGTCTAGGCCACTGTGGGTCTACCTCTTTTTTCTAGCTAGGCCTGTGAGTCAAAAAACAACCCACTAATCAGGATTTGGCTCCCAGGCTCCAGCTCTCAAAAAAAAAAACAACCCTCACTCGGGCTCCTGCTCCCCTGTGGTGCTGGGGTCCACTCATCCCTGAATATTGTGCCTTCTCTGGTGCTGGGGTGATCTCATCCCCAAATATTGCACCCTCTCTGGTGCTGGGGTTGGCGTGTCCCAAAATGCTGCGCCTTCTCTGGCGCTAGGGTCCTCACGCTGCCATGGGTCCCCTATGAGGCCTCCTCCATCCCCTAATAGCCTTACCCAAGCCACCAGTTTTAAACAGGAAACAAAACACAAGCCCCTGGCCTATAACATAAATTCAAGCTCCCCATCTATAACATCATCCAAGCCACACCCGGGGTGCTCCAGCCCTCACCTGTACCAGAGGCTGTATCTGCAGTCAGGCCTCTCCCCTTTGGTTGCTCTGGGAGTGCTTCTTCCCCCTTGGCTGCTGTCAGGGAACTGCCATCCTGGCCTCGGCCCTGGGGTTCATATGCGAGCCAGGCCCTGCCTCTTCCGGTCACCTGACCGGCTGGCAGGGCTTGAGCCTTAACCCCTACTTGACCGGCCGGCCATGACTGGAAGGTTCTGGGCTTAAAGGGGCCACCCTGTCTCTTAGTAACAGTATTAGGGTTCCCTGTTAAATATGGATTGCAATTGTTTAAGGATTTTCTGTATGGGTTTGAGGGAGGGGTGATATATCATAACACAGTGTGTGATTCGTGGGGGGTTTTCTTCTGTATTGCAGCGATTCTTCACATGGCATTTCTTTCAAACATGCAATCTATCTCTCTGGAGGAGTGTCCTTCTTGGGTGAAAGCCTTTTTAAGATTGGTGAGGTGGCAATTCTGAGTGTTCGCCACAGTGAAAATTCAGTGGTATCTGAAGGCTTGGCTGTATATCATAGCTTTCTTGGTGTGCTTAGGGTGATTGCTGATTTTGTGCTGAGTAGAGGGATGCTGATTCTTGAGTTTCTGATGGAACTCAGAGATTGCAGGTTTTCAGTCCAAATGATGAAGAGGTCATTGATATATCTTAAGTATAGCAAGGGTTTGATGGTACAGTCCTTGAGAAATTCTTCTTCCAGGTAGCTCATAAAAAGGTTGGCATACTGTGGGGCCATTTTAGTGCCCATAGCTGTGCCAGTGGTCTGAAGGAATTGTTGGTTATTAAAAGTGAAATTGTTGTGTGTGAGGATGAAGTGGATAAGGTCAGTAATATCTTTGGGTCTATACTCTGAGTTGTAGTCTTGCTCTTCTAGATATGTAAGGCAGGCGTGGATGTCATCCTGGTGTGGGATGTTGGTATATAATCTGGTAACGCCCATGGTGGCTAGGAAGGTGTTGCTGAGAAGGTGGACTATGTTTTTAAGTTTTCATAGGAAGTCTGTAGTCTTGGACAAAACCTGCACTTTGGGTGACAAGCAGTTTTAGGATTGATTCAACGAAACCTGATATTTCCTCAGTTAGGGTCCCATGTTTGGAAATGATAGGTCTGCCAAAGTTCCCTGGTTTGTGGATTTTAGGGAGCATGTAAAAAGATCCTGGGTTGGGCAGTGGGGGAATCAAGGTCTGTAATTTTTCTTATAGTTCTGATGGATATGATTTGATGGTATTTTTTAGTTTCATGCTGAATAGGGGAGTGGGATTTTCTTGTAGTTCTTTGTAGTAGGTGGTATCAGAGAGTTGTCTGTTGGCTTCCTTTATGTAGTCTTCACAGTTTAGGATGACTATTGCTTCTCCTTTATCTGCTGGTTTTATTAGTATTTGGTGGTTAGATCTTAGAGATTCTATGGCCTTTCTCTGTGGTAGAGAGAGGTTGTTATGGTGGCATGTGTTGTTGATTATTTAATTGTTCATTCTTTCCCTGAAGCAGTCAAGGTTATAGTTTCATTCACTGTGAAGTGTCCAATCTGATGTTTTTTGGGGTTGAAATTTTCCTCAATGTTGTTAGAGGATGAGTTGTTGTTGGAAATGGATTAATTTTGGTTCTGGAAGTATTCCTTGAGGCAGAGGCATTGGAAGAATTCTTCTACTTCTCCACATTCAAGTATTTTATTAGGGTATTTTTCTGGACAGAGATTTAGGCCTTTAGAAAGGACAGATTTTTCAGTTTTGGTAAGCGTGTGTGGGGAAAGATTGATGATATTTGAGGGTTTGTTGCTGCATTCAGTTTCATCAAGTCTGAGGTTAAAATGTTGTACAGGCATACCTCGTTTTATTGCGCTTCACTTTATTGCGCTTCGCAGATACTGCGTTTTTTACAAATTGAAGGTTTGTGGCAACCCTACGTCGAGCAAGTCTATCGGCGCCATTTTTCCATCGGCGCCATTTTTCCAACAGCATTTGCTCGCTTTGTGTCTCTGTGTCACATTTTGGTAATTCTTGCAATATTTCAAACTTTTTCATTATAATTATATTTGTTATGGTGATCTGTGATCTTTGATGTTACTATTGTAATTGTTTTGGGGCGCCACGAACAGCGCCCATATAAGACGGCGAACTTAATCGATAAATGTTGTGTGTGTTCTGACTGCTCCACCGACCAGCCATTCCCCCATCTCTCTCCCTCTCCTCGGGCCTCCCTCTTCCCTAAGACACAACAATATTGAAATTAGGCCAATTAATAACCCTACAATGGCCTCTAACTGTTCAAGTGAAAGGAAGAGTCGCACGTCTCTCACTTTAAATCAAAAGCTAGAAATGATTAAGCTTAGTGAGGAAGGCATGTCGAAAGCCGAGACAGGCCAAAAGCTAGGCCTCTT
>NW_017729027.1:22563824-22581394 GCF_001723915.1 Gavialis gangeticus | reverse complement strand
TTATATGCACTGGGAAACCAAAAAATTTGTGTGACTCGCTTTATTGCGGTGGTCTGGAACCAAACCCGCAATATCTCCGAGGTATGCCTGTACAGTTTTGGTGTTGCACCTCTGATGGTTGTTTTGTGGTTGGAGTTGTTCTTGGAGTAATTTATTCCATTTCTTCTTTTTATGTTGGAGGAATATTGTTGAAAATTGTTTGTAGTCTCTTTGTATAATATATAGGAAGTTGTCTGGATTTTTCTCAAGTTGTTGTAGGATGTGATGATTTCCTTCCTGAGTTGGTCTCTTTTGGAGTAGATTAGGTGAAGTAGATGATTTCTAATCATATTGTTATGCTGTTCATTTATACAACATTTTTAAGAAGGAAAATATGGAGAAAATCCATTGTCCTATGAGTTTTCAAGTCCCTTTTGGATTATTAGATTGTGCTATCATCAAATCAAGACTTCCAAAGTTACAGCCAAAAAACACATTTCAAGTGACAGAAAAATATATGAAACTAGTAAATCCTGTACAGAATATTTTGAAAAGTTCTTATCCTCTGCTGACCACATCAAATAATCAGGAAAAATATAAATATACGTAATTCTATGTTATGCATATTTCAACCAGTGTAAAAAGTATTAACTAGTTAAAAATGATGGAGAGAGGATTATAGCTGCAGTTTTGCAGTCTGATTCTATGTTCTTTTCAAAGACAACAAACTGAAAATGTGCACGCCAGAGCACTCTAACCATCTTTTTCTACCGGCTTGCCTGAGATATTTTCCTTGAGCTCTGCAGTCTTTCCTAGTTTAGATTCCAGAAATTGTGCTCTGCAATCTTTTGGTAGAAAAAAGCCTCATTCACTGTCAACAAATTGTTGACTTTCAGTTAGAATACAGCTGCAGTGCCAGAGCATATCCTTTTACTAGATTAAATGGCAGCATTAGAAACCATTAATTACAGGTTATGTAAAGAACCCACTTTAATACGTGCCTTTTTAAGAACTGATGTAAAGAGCTGCAGAGAAGCCATTTGCAGTCCCCAGTGATAAGTTTATATTGGCTCAGCCACACTCAGGAACTACTCTACATATTTTTCAACACAATCTGCTGACACCTTATTTATTAATTAAATAATCTGTATCTGTAAAGCTACAGAGTGACTTGGTAACATGTATTGTTCAACTGTTTCTTAGCTGAAAATATGCTAACAAAGTAAATGCTGGCAGAAGAACATTTTAATTAAAAACCAGCCATGGTCCTCAGTACAGAGCATGTGTTTATTTGTGGTATGGGTGAGACTGGTGTGAAAGTTTATTTGTAACCTTACTAATGACCATTAGAAAACATGAATTTGAGTTAGTTTCACTTGAGGCAGCATTTGCTATTTGTCAGGATCTTGAACACATTTAAAGTAAAAGTGAAGGCATCAACATGATGTTTTATGTTAATTATAACATGTGTTATAATTAACATAAAACATCATGTTGATGCCTTCACTTTTACTTTAAAGCCTGGCCAATCTATGTAACCCAGCATGAAGTTACCTAACTTAGTTTAAATGACAAAGGATCTATTTAAAAAAAAGATTAAGCTAGAGCATTTGGTTACTGAAACTTGGAGTTTCCAGAGGCAACATGGGGAGGTAACATATTCCCAGTGTCAGACATAAATGGGGTGAATATTGCTTACAAATTGCACTTTGACAACCCTTCTACTATGAGGAGAAAAAGGGTATTGTGTACAGAAATATATATATTTCTGTCTATTCGGTCTATTATATATATATATAATAGACAGAAAAAATATATATAGGATCATATTACTGAAAATTACTACTTTGTCCATGAAACAGACAACAGCCTCTATGATGAATTATTTATTATTGATGACTCCATTGTTTTTTAAACTATTGGAATTATTGCTTAATAAAATACACTTCAATATTATTGTGGTAAATATTAGCATATAACCTTGAAAATGAATTACATTTTCTTGTAAATGAGTTAGCTTTTTCCCTGTTTGGAAATCCTACCTGGATGTGGTTCTTGTGTTGTAAGACAACCATGGATTCCCTTTGTTTACTTAATCACTGTGATAAGAGCATTAAAAGCATAGCAAAAATTTTTATTAGTTAACTTTTGTTTTAAATCAACAAAGGGGAATCACACTACCGTTCTTAAGGGCCAGATTTTGTCTTCAGATTTATAAACTCCCTTTTATCAACATTATTGGGGTTACCTACCCAGTTGTTTTAAAAAAACAAACCCTGTCTTTTTTTCCTCTGAATTATGTCTTAAATAGTAACCATTACTGAGAGCTATGGTGTACTCACCATATAGCATTGTAATCCTGGTGGGTTAAGTGCAGTGATCTCTGGGCCAACCTAAATTGTTTTCCCACAGCTTGAAAGATGATCATGTTGACTTACCAGGAGATTTTATGTCAGGTGAAAGCTAAACATGGTGGTTTCACAGTTACTTAAGTTTTTAGATAATAAAATATAATGTATACAGTTCTTGTCTGTCCCACCTCATTCTATTACACTTAGTTTCTGTTTTATCTCTGCTACAGAATTGCTGAAGTTCTTCTGGCTATTTTTGTATCTTACCTTTGTTTACTAGATCTATCCAGGATCAGTAGAGCTAATGCAGGTGATTGAAGATTTTATACACATTGTTGGAATGGGGATGATGGACTTTCAGAATTCGTATCTAATGACTGGAAATGTAGGTAAGAAATAGGAATTTCTATTATCAAATATTTTATCTATAAAAAATAAAAAATTGCAAGTACATACTTTATAGATGCCAAGTATATGATAGTTTAGATTGGCATCCTCTTTCTCTTCTAAACTTATTTTCTAATATTTGGTCATTTGCTATCTTGATTATTCATTTGCTTAGTGTGTTTTATAAATGAATCTTCTCTTTAAATGGGTCTCCAAACTTGAGTGCAGACACAAGATGTAAATACACTGAAATCAATAAGTTCTTTCAGAGTTTCAGTATTTAATGTTTTGCCTCCTATGAATATCAGTCTGTTTTAAGATAGGTCATTACAATGAGGCAGAATATGTGATGATTTAAAAGTTAGTTGGTTTTAGAAAACATCACAGAAAAAGTAGGAAATGTTTCTACTGAAAAACCTAAAACATCATCAAAGTAATCATACTGTCATGCTGGTAGAAATGTGAGGTTTTATTTCAGTATTTTTGATTTATGCCCAATGTAAATCAGTATAATACGTGTCATTTGATAGTATCAGTTGAATAATTGCCAATAATGTATAGTTAACAAATTATTAAATATTTCTTTATTTTTCTCAGCTTTTAGAGTTGGGCAGGTAGGATAAATCCTGAAAGGAATTGATTTCTGTTGGTTGGATGTTAGTGAATGCTAATTGTTAGCTGATTTTGGGCCTAGCCCTGGGACCGTGTGACAGTCTGGAAGTAGCTCTGGTGTCATTCTCAGCCCGGGGACCACATGAGACTAATAAACTGGCCCTAGTGTGTTCACAGGCCTGAGATCATCAGCTGATTGTTGGTCCCATCCCTGGGACTGTACTAGGGTATGGAACTGGCTCTAGTGCAGTCCAAAGGCTGGGACCAACAATCACTAGCAATGGTTGTTCATGTTGGCCCTGGGACCACTTGGGTTCAGCTGGGCTACAGCTACCCAGCTTTCAACTTGCCGGTACAGAGGGAACCTGGGTTGCTGGGCTCCTCCTCTACTGACAAGAAGTAGTGGCACCCCTGGGATCTGATCTCATGCACATGTGGCATGGCAGGAGGCACAATTATTGGGATCATGAAATTTATATGGTAAAATAAGTGATTATTTATTACATACTTTTTGGCATGTTTTATTGTACCGTAATCTGCCTGGGTTCTGAAAATTTGTGTTCTGGAAATTGACTTCAGGAATGGCATGAAAGGATTCCATGTACATTTCCTCCACAAAATTAGCATGTCAAGTAGGAAACAACTATTTAACAAACTCAAGAGCCACGTGTTGCACTAGATGCTCTGAGCATGAAAGTTCTACTTATGAAGTGGAACTGGGAGGAGAGAGGGATATTACTATGGTTCATCTGAAACTGCTGTAATTGTTTTTTTCTGTCTGCTCCATTCTGCGGTAACTGGAAGCTAAAGCATACTAATTTAACACTAATTCATTCAGAGGTAAATCACTATGGTTGAGCTTCACTTACTGTAGGATAAAAGCAGACAAGCAAAACAATTTGAGATAATCAGCTGAAACATTCTTATGAGCAGTATCTCCCTCCAACTTGAAAGTAGTATAATTGTCTCACCACACCAGGTAACTGCCTAACTTTCATAGTGTTTCTTTTCTCCATTCTCTTTTCTCCCATACCTAACAGTTTTCCAACAGAGTTGGATTTAGTGGTGTGTCCTTGGACTTCTTTACTGATTTATGCTGGCTACCTAGACCTTGGATCCTGGCATGTTCCTCTCATTAAATGCTGCTTTCTGCTGTCCTTTCACAACATGCGATGAAGTGAGCTTCAGCTCATGAAAGCTTGTGCTAGAGAGAGAGTGAGCACTTCGGATAGTCTGCGGGTGCATCTACACATGCAAATGCTCCAGGAAGGGTTTACTCCAGAGTAATTTACTCAAGTAAACCTACCCCTGGCTGGAGTCTACATGTGCAGAGAAGTGGGAACAGATTTGCTGCTCCATCCCCACCAGCCCTGCACTGGCCCCCTGATGCAGCCAGGGGGAGCTCTAGGGAGCCCAGGGGCTGGCAGGGAGCGTGGGGCCAGCAGAGAGCCATCTCCTGGCAGGGACTGGGAGAATGCTCCCTGCTCCCTTAATGCTGGGAGTTGCCTGCTTCAGAGGTGGGCTCCACCATAAGAGCCCAGGAGCAGGCAATGTCCCTCTACCCCAGCACCAGGGAGCTCCTGGCCCCTGCTCCTCAATGGCAGCGCAGGGGCTGAGAGACTCTTATCTCTCATCCCTGGCTCCACAGTCAGGGAGCAGAGGCTGGTATTAGAATCTCCTAACCCCTGCTCCCCATCACAGAGCTGGGGCTGGGAAGTAAGAAATTCTTACTTCCCAGCCCCCACTCTACAACTGTGATCACAGAGCAGAGGCTGAGAGCTCACTGCTGCTGGGGCAGGAGGACATTGTCCCTGCACAGGTTCCAGTAGCAGAGCCCATCCTGGCAGCAGGCAGCTCCCAGGAGCAAGAAGCAATCTCCTGCCACCTGCTGCCTGGCTGACCGGGAGCACATTTGCAGGTATCTTGTATCTACAAGTAGCAAATTTACTCACAATTAGAGCAAGTTACTATGCAGTAAGTGTCTGTATGTGTAGATGGTGATGCTTATTGCACAGTAATTTGCTCTGATCTCGAGTAAAGCATCTCATGTAGACACGCCCTGTAAGGAGCAAATCTACCCTGCTGTTAACAAGAAATATTCAATTGTTTGTTAAAATCATTTGTTATTCCACAAGTTTGGAGTGTAACAAATGTACTAATCTTTAGAAAAGTGATGGATCAAACTTGGGATAAAACCATAGATTTATTTTAGACCAGATACATTTTCTCAAGCAACAGTGAAAGTTATATATTCATATGATAGGGTCAAACTGGGATTGCTATGTACAGGAAAATTGTACCTCTTATGTCAAATAGTTTTATTTTAAAGTAGAAGCAAAGGAATGGTTAAAGGAGAAGCAACTGACAAATTTATTTGAACCCTGTGTAATGCTTTAATCCCTCACAAGAGGCTGTTAAGGAAACCAAGTAGTCCTTATGTGAAAGGTATTGTCACAGTGGTTGGCTAATATACAGAAAATAAACGGTTTCAATTTTCAGCATGAGAAGAGGTTACTAGTGTCATGCCCTTTAGTGTCTTGTTTTGTTTTAAATAAAAACTGATGTTAAAGGCGGTGATCATAAAGTGGCAAAAAATGCAGATAGTTCAAAGTGTTTAGAGTAGACCTTGAGAAGAGGTAAAATGAAAGGACATGCAGTGGCAGAAACAATACCTGTAAGAAGGGCTAGTTAAACTATGCAGACATACTTCTGTATTGCAAAATAACTCAGTGAAAGCCCAGATGAATGTTCAGTAGTGGCCAAAGGCACACAGAATGTTAGGTTGTATAAAAGAACTCCATAGGAGAAATGTGGAATATATGACGTGCATATGACCTAGAAACCTGCATTTAGTTCTGGTTATTTTGGGCAAGATACAAATCAGTCCTGCCCAACTGACAACATGTTACCAAATGTAGCCTGTGAGGGGTTAACATGCAGTTCCCAGGCTCCCACTGCCCCCCTCCCCCATGCTTCTCCCACTGGGTCCTGCTGCTGCAGAGGCCAAGGTCTTCACACTCCCCTTCCCTCGACCAGCTTCTGTTTCCCAACCCCATTACCAGAAGTGGGGTGGTGGTAGGGTGCTTTGCATGTGACAGGGGAAGAGGTGGGCTGTCCTAGTTGCCTTCACTGTTGGCAGGATCAGGAAGGAGGCTATATAGTGGTGCCACTGCTCACAGGTGGAAGACCCAAGCTGCTCATGCTCTATGCACGGCTTGGAGACTTAGGCTGATCACTTTCTGTGCACATGGCTGGAAGGTCCAGGTTACTTGCGCTGCATGCATGGCCAGATAAAGCTGTGCAATCTGTGTGCACGGATGAGGGAGTAGAGTCCTACAGCCCATAAGGTGTGCAGTCCCCCACTCTCTAGCCATGATCCAAATTATTTTTATAAGTGTCTAAATGTTGGTTCAGTATAACAAGAAGTGATTCAGATCAACTGGGCTCTGTGTAGGTGCTTCAGGTTTGGACTGAGTTCAAACACTTGGACAGGAAGTGGGACACATGAGTTCAGGGCCCTTCTCAGCCTGAAGTGATTCAAATCTGCACGTATCATGAAGGCACCAAGTTTTTAGGTACTGGTATACTTAAGTGGAAGTATCTACAAAAGCTGTTTGAATCTGGACTTGGAATTAAAATGCTGAAAAAACAAGTTGTTGTTTAATGGAGAATGGGAGTATCTGCATTCATATCAAACGAATGAATTAGAAGGTATATAAAAGCATGCTCCCGCACATAACTCAACTCCTAACTGATAAACTCTTGCCCCTTCATCTGAGGTATCTGGCCAAAATCAGAAATGGGGAAGACATAGAAATGAGCACTGTTCCGATCCAGGGACGGGAACTCCTATATTTGTAACCAGTTGGTGGGCATTTTATCGTGAACTGGGTCAAATAAGCATTCAGGTATTTCAGATATTTTTAAGGAGGCAAAGCTTGACCTATGAGTTAAGTACAGATAGTCAAAAAGCCCAAGGCTGAATTGATTCAATCTTCACAAGTTTCTCTAAGCTGTGTAGATTGAACCAATACTAAAGTGAATAATAAAAATAAGAAACAAGGGTCTCAAGATGCAGCAAGGGAGGTTTAAGTTGGATAATAGGAAAAACTTTCTCACAAGGAGGGCGCTGACGCACTGGAACAGGTTACCCAGAGAGGTGGTGAAATCTCCATTCTTGCAGGTGTTTAGGGCCTGACTTGACAAAGCCCTAGCTGGAATGAATGAAGTTAACTTGAATCAGGAGGGGAATTGGGACAGAAGTTTTGTAGACCGGTTTAACTTAAATCAGGTAATTTTGGTACTACTTTTATCTAGGTCTATCTTAAACTGGTTTCAGCCATTTTGAAACCAGTTTATGCGCACTGAACTTCTGTTCTGTTACAGGTTTAAACTGCTTTCTGATCACTTAAACTAGTTTATGTGTAATGTCTGTCCTTAGCCATGAACACTGTACATTGGTAGGGTGCCATAGGACAGAAAAGACTTGAAATAGTTGTCGTTCTCTTGCATGCTTGCTTGCTTTCTTCATCCTTGTCACATATGTAAGCTTCAGATATTCTTACCTTCATGCTTCTCATGCTCTTTAAATCCTCTCTTCATCTCATTCCTATTAAAAAGCTTTTAACTTGGGGAGAATTTTTTATAGTATTTCTTTTTCTTGAAACTTTATCTTTCTTGTTCAGTAAGCTGAGGAGCCATTCTTCTATCTAATTTTTTTCCACTCTAATTTGGACATTTTGTAACAGCAATTCTATATCTTAATTTACCGTTTCTATCTTATCTTGCAGTTGGCTTTTTTCTGACTGCCTAGGCTTGATGTTTGCCTTGAGATCACCTTTCATTAACTACTGATTCCCCTCCTGTGCTGCTAACACTGCTTTGATCTCCTTTTGCAAAGCCTGCTTCCATGCTAGTGTTTTTTTCTGACTGATTTCCATTACCCTCTGACCAGCTCTTGTTGCCACCTTCTTGTCTTTAATTTCTGCCAACATTGTAACTCTGTATTCTGTCTCTGCTAAAGACAGAACAGTACAAGTAATTTTTCACCCTTGAAATATAATGCATATTCTTGACTTAAGCATTGATACATTCAGAAGTAAATGCAAGGCTCATACTTTGCCTTAGAATTTTTACAATAGGAAATTTTGTAATTAGAAAGAAATGAAATAACTCTGACAACAAAAAAACCAATAATCAGTACAAAGGTATTATTTCAGTCTGCAGAAAAATAAACAGAGGAGGTTATTGTTAAGCATTCTTAAAATGAGATTTAGGCATTTGTAATATGTTATGGTTTTGACCAGAAATGCTGCAAGACTCTGCAAAGACAGACACCAAATGCTTGGGTGAGATAGATGGATGGAATACAAGTTTCTTTAGAGATAAATATTTGATCAAAGAAAAAGGGTTGCATACAAAATCAAGATGTTCTTTCTTCATATACACTAATTTACAATATCCACTTAGCTCCTGTCAAATGCGGTAGCAGCATTAATTGCTGCTCTTCTGATGCCAAATTTCCAGACCCATAGGGAGCCTTATGGGCTGAATAAAGTGGCCCTGTGTGCTTGATAGTTCCTGCACTTGGGGGCCCAATTGGTGCACACACAGAGGCCAGATCTAGGTGCATGGGACTGAGCCAGGCTGGCTGGGTGCATGACTGGACTGGAGTGCATGGGGCCTGGTCCTGAATGCAGCTGGCCTGCAAGACTAGTGGTCTGCAAGACAGCTTGGGGGCCAGATCCCTGTGCACAATGCCCAATGTGAGATCTAGCCTGTGGACCAGCCCTGTGCCACTCATCTGATCTATGGGGACAAAAGGTTTGGTGCCACTGGTTCAGGACAAAGCTGCACCCCTATCTACTATGTCCAATACCTCCTGATGGAGCTTTTCTCCAAGAACTGGTAAAATCCCATTTAACTGGATTAAGGCACAAGCTGCCACAATATATTGTGGCAGTGAGATCCACAAGTTAATTATACACTGTGGCCAGGTGCAGGCATTATGTTTTTTGTGGTTTAGATGGTCAGAAACCGCCTATACCTATAACAGAAGAGAAGTTGGGGGCACACAGACTGTTTTAAAAATGGCAGATCCCAGTCTAAGATGGACCTGGATTGATATAGTATTAGACTTCCTCGATCTAACGGACTTACTCTATCTAAGTTATATCAGTTTATTAAACATCAATGCCAGGTCTGCTCATGAATGAAAGTAGGAAACTGTCCACCGGTATCTCAGGGGATTTTTTGAGTCCCCACTGGTGCCCCCTTACAGGGAGCCATGGCTCACTTGCTTCAGCTGAGCACTTAGTCAGCCCCACCTGTTAGCTGCAGGAAGGACACAGGAGGAGGGGGCAGTGGGGCTCGGAAGCTGCTGGAGGAAGGTGATGCCAGTGACACACTCTGCAATCCTGGCTGAGTCACTGGGACACAGAATGTCCCTCCCTGGTCCCAAGACACAGGTCTGTATGCTGGAGTGGCTCTGGTAAGGGCTTGGAGAATTATCCCCTACCCGTTCACACCCACCCCACTGAGCTAGTGCCAAGTTTCTGGCTGAAGCTGCTTCCACCCATGCAACTCAGGTTTCTGGTGGGGGGAGGGACAGGCATGCCCTTGCAGCTACAGTGCCTGGCTGGGGATGGTTCTAGCGCTGAGATTTGTGGGGCAGCAGGTGTCTGTGCTGGGATGAGCTGGCAGCCACCCCTCCCCAAACCTTGGAAAATGGACTTCCTTGAGCTGAGCCAGTCCAGCTGTCAGCTGTCACTAGAATCACTACCTGCCAAATGCCTCACTCCAGGAACTGGACTGCACAGGAGGTGGCATTTTCAGCCAAGAACTTGGCACTGTCTCGGTGGCAGAAATCCTTCAAGAGCTTCCTGGAGCCACTCCAGTGCATACTTCCAGAACTCAGGACGAGGGAGGGACATTCTGTGCCCTGTCTACCTGGTCAGGAATGCAGGCTGCGCTGCTGGCACCACCATAGCTCAGCAGCTCATAAGCCCAACTCCCTCCCTGCCTCCGTCTTGCACGTAGCAGACCCCCCATGTCCCCCACCCCAGATAAAGTCCAGGGACCTCCATGATGCTGAGCAGGGGTAAACATGCCTCTCTCCTCTGACTGTCTGCAGCTATGAGCTGCCTGACAGATAACAGGGCAGTGGGGGGAGGCGTGTGCTTGACAGCCAGTGAGGGATGGCCTCAGCTGCACTTGGCTGCCCTCAGCAATGCCCAGCACCCTGGAAGGGTTGCAGGAACACCCCAGTCTTCTGGCCTCAGCCACTGCCTGACTTGCCCCACTGAAGGGCAAACATGAGTTCCATTTGCTCCAATCTGTGCAGGTTTAGAAAATGTCTGTAGTTAGCCTGTGTTAAAAAAAACTTCCTTTTGTTAACGTTTTAAACCCAACACCTAGTAACTTTATTTTATGTCTTCTGGTTCTAGAATTTTGAGAGATCATGAAAAATAAATCACTATTTACTTTCTCTGTGCCATTTAATATTTTGTAGATCTCTCTCATGTCTTCCCCCGGGCATCTCTTTTCTAAGCAGAAAAACCTTAACCTACGTAGGGCCTTATTACACCTTACACTGCACAAATGTTGATCGATGTTAGCGCTAGCTCAAGTTTGGAGCAGTCACACTTTAGGCCAGCAGGGGCCTGGAGGACTGAAAAGTAAGAATCTCCCCCTCCCATTCTTGGCTTCCCTCCTGCCCCCTGGAGCTCTGTCTTTGCCCCTTGGGCTTCCCCTCTGCCTCCTGCCTCCCCCAGGCCCTGGAGCATTACTTGTTTGTGGCTACCTGCACTGGTAACCCCAAGGGAGCAAGCAGAAAGGGTTAACTTTTCTGCCTGGCTGGCTGCTGTGGAGGAGGAGGAGGAGGAGGAGCAGCGGCAGCTGGGCAGGCATGTTTACCCTTCGTTCCCTGCTCCCCTGGGACAGACAGTGCAGGCCGTCACAAATAAGTGGCAGGGGATGGAGTGGGCCCAATCTGGGCCACCAGGGGAGGTGGGATGGGTATGGTTTTTACTAGTGTAACACGAGTTGGGTAGCATGGATCAGAGACAATCCTTCCCTGAGCTGCTGTAACTTTAAGCTGTACAGCAAGTACTTTAAACTAGTTTCAAGTGTTAATGTACAGACAATCCTGGTGTTAAGAGCTCCAGGAGCCACCCAGAATTATTGAGTAACAAGTCCTTAAGTCTGTCCTC
Source organism: Gavialis gangeticus (assembly GCF_001723915.1). Classification (NCBI taxonomy): domain Eukaryota; kingdom Metazoa; phylum Chordata; order Crocodylia; family Gavialidae; genus Gavialis; species Gavialis gangeticus. The sequence goes on along the minus strand of NW_017729027.1, from coordinate 22,569,855 downwards.
ATGTAGAAGCCCTCTCCTCATGTAGAATAGCCCTGATCATCCTTGTCTCCTTTCTCTGTACCTTTTCTAGTTCTTCTATATCACAATGCTGCACATAGTATTCAAGGTGTGAATGCACCAAAGGTTTATAAAGGGGCATAATGATATTTTTTTGTTTTGTTTTCAGTTCCCGTCTTAATAATTCACAATGTTTTGTTTTTCTTTTTGACTGCTACTGAACACTGAGCTGATGTTTTCAGGAAAGTGTCCACAATAACTACAAGATCTCTTTTCTGGGCGGTGACAGTTACTGTAGAACCTATTATTGTGTATGTATATTTTGGGTTATTTTTCCCCATGTGCATCAGTTTTCACTTATCAGTATTGAATTTTGTCTGTAATTCTGTTGCTGACTCACACAGGTCTGCAAGATCTTTCTGTAGTTCTTCACTGTCTGCCTTTGTCTTTATGATTCTGAATCCTAATCCTATCCTCCGAATTGTCTGCAACTCCACCTAGCTTGGTGTCATCATGCAACCAATCCCATCCTCAAAATCCAAAATGAAGATATTAAACAGTACTAACCTAGGACAGACTCTTGGGGAACCCCACTCAACACTGTCTCTCAATTAGACAGCATTAGCATTTCTACCATGGGAATCACCATCCTCTAGGTAGAATTGGCAAGTATATAGCATTCACGGAATTTCTTCCAAGGGAAACATGCCCCTTCTGAGGGTAGATCTTCCAGGTCCCAATCTGGAAGATCCCTCTTGCTAGAGTGAACATCTATACACTGCCTTCCAGGTCTGGTCTGGGAGGGAAGCAGCAACAGTTGCCTCTTCTCCAGAATGGGGGGAGTCCTTGGTTTGCAGGAGAAGAAGCAGGTACTTTGCTGGCTCCCTCTGGCTTCTCCTTACCACCTTCACTAGCTAGCAGGGCAGCAGGAGTGGGGATTGTAAAGTCCTGGGAGCTGGTAACAAGGACCAGGGAAACTATTCTTGGTCAAGATCCTGGTCCCTGGGCTATATATGCTGCCCTCACTGTTCTGGTGGACAGTAAGGGTGGGGATTGTACAGCCCACAGACTGGGAATCCAGCCCAAGCCCAGACATAACTGGCTTCCCCCTGTTGCCCTGCTCCCCTGCTGGAGATGGTATGGATATCCCATGGGGTACCAGGAGCCTAGCATAGGAACAGCTGCTCCTTGCTCCCTACTTGCTTTCAGAGACTCTGAAAGCTTTGCCTTGCTGCTCCCCATAAAAAGCAGGGGAGAGACCGAACGCATGTACTGTGCCTGCTCCTGGAATGATTTCTAGTGGTGAAATTTTTCCCCTGTACTCATTATACTCAAAGACCTGTACATGGCCTTTGAGTACAACACTCCAATCCTTTATGTATCTACATTATAGTGCTTCCATCTAGACTATATTTACTTAGCTTATTAATGAGAATGTCATGGGAGATAAGAGTATTTGTTCATGGTGACTGAAGTATAGAAGGCATTAAACACTTCTGCCTTCTCTGCATCATCAAATATTAGATTGCCCTCTCTGTTTAGTAAGGAATCAACATTTTCCTTAGTCTTCCTCTTACTTCTAACATAATTCTTTTACTTCTGACATAACTATAGAATGTTTCTTGTTAACTTTTCTATCCCTTGCTAGCTGCATCTCATTGCCTGCCTCAGCCTTTCTGATTTTTACCTGCACACCCATGCAACAGTCTTACACTCATCTCTAATAATATGAGTGGGATTCCATTTTCATAAGATTCTTTTTTTGAATTTCAGAATTCAATTCCTCGAAGAATTATCTGTTTAACCAGGTCAGTTTCTTGCTGAACTTCTTCCTATTTTTTCTTCACATCATGATAGCCTTCTTCTGAACTTTCTTGGCCTCCTTCAGCTTGTCTCAGATTTGCCTTTCATAGGATCATACCCACCAATACCCTGAGTACAATTTATAGAAGTCTGCTGTTCTCCTCCTTTTCTTTCCTTACAATTTCAAATTGAATCATTTCAAGGTCATTTATCAACTGAGTTGCCTTCCAACTTCACATTCATAACCAATTCATCACTTTTTGTGACCAGCTTTCCACCTTTGTTGGCTTTTCTTCTATCTAGATCAAAGAGTTATCCCCAACACAACTTAGTCAAAAAACTTACTGGACTGTCTACACTTCTGTGTTACCTTCCTAGCAGATAATTAAAGTCCCCCATTGATCACCTCGTTCTGCAAGTTGGAAATTTTTGTTAGTTGTTTGAAAAAAACCTTGTCCACCTCCTCTCCATGGTTTGAAAGTCTATAAACTGCCAGGGTCAGATGGTTTCAGTTTCTGACACCAATTTAATATTTTGAAACCTTCTTTTCTCTGTACTATTTTGCATTGATACCTACCTTGACAATTTTTAATGTGTGCCCAAAAGGCTAGATTAGGCTTGAGACTTGTTCTGAATTTGTTCCTATAGTTATTTCGTAGACCATAAACACTTCGATTCATAGTGTTTATTCCCTTGATTTCAAATGGGTTTTGGACTGAACCCATTATGAAGTCAACTTCTAAGTCCTTTTCTAAGACAAAGTATCTACACTTTCTTTTACCTTTCTTATCATTAAAGAGTAAAATATAACTACTTATTAAGCAATGGTTAGCATTTCTTCATTTATATTTAACCACTTCGTTCTGTTAGATTGGTCCATAGACTGGGGGATAAATAACTTCAGCAAGTAAACAAATTTAGGAGGACTTGATGAGCCTAAGTCCATATTTTGATCCAAAAGTTTTTGCTATCTTGTCTGAATTCAAAGCTCTCTATGCAGTTACAAGCCAAAATATAACTGCTGCTTTTGACACTGGCATACTGTGATCCTACTATATATGGAGTATGGATCAAAAGGCATTCACCCAGCTATTGAGCAAGTGCAGTAGACTGTACTCACATATGTAGCTGAGCATAAATTCCAAAATTGTACCCAGACAAAAATCCTTGGAGAAGCAGACCATCCTATGTTTTAGCTTAATAGTTAGGGCACTCACCTAGGAAGCAGGAGATGCAGGTTCTAGGTCCTTCCTCTTTTACCCAGAGAGTGCTCTTATTCATGGGCCACAGTTTAGGTATTAACCAGTCTCCTTTCTAGCCCTTGTCTTTAAGCTGGGCACTACAACTTGGATATAATATTAATTGAGCAAAATGACTAAGGAGTAGTGGGGAAAGTTTTTTTTTTGCCCGTTAGAAGTGTGTAGGCCAGAACATACGACTTTTTTCCTTCCACAGACATAGCTTTTTTGCTGAACATGATCTCTATCTGGCCATATCTGGCTGCCCAGGATCCCAGCTCCAAAAGCAGGGCTGGAGGTGGGAATTGGATCATGCCTCACCTGTGGCCTGCTGGTTCAAACACTGGCATCTTCATATCAAGGGACTGCCAATAATGACAAGAACACTGTGGTGAGAAGTCAAAGAAATGTAAATTTAACCCTACCCCACTGCCCCAGAGTGAGGGTGGCTTAAACCTGGGTCTTCCACTTCCTGAACAAATGCCATACAGTACTAGGCTATTGAGCTAAAATATGGGAGTGCTTCCCTGTGATGAGTTTTTACCCAGTCACAATTTTAGGATTTATACTTAGGTAGGTACCTATGTAAGAAGCCTCATATACTTGCTCAGGCAGAGCACAGCCTACAGAACATGCTCAGTTACCTTGTAGATGCTTGTGCACCCAGTGTGCATGTGGATTATGATTGCTAATTGTGCATAAGTGTAAAAAATGGCAATTAAGCAGCAGCAAAACTGCTATTTGGATATGTAAAAAAAAATGGATTCTGCCTTTGGAGTTCCACTCCTGGGTGGTCAGAGCGATTTAGTGCCTGCCTTTTCCCTAAGACCAGTCATGGTCCAGAAACTGGGTGTTCCTCTGCCTAAATCCCCTTAAACGCCAAATCCAATAGGTGCCTAAAACTTGGGTGTTGTGGCAACAAACTTTCAGGGACTTAGATCCTTTATTGGATCTAGTTCCTTGCCCTTAATTATTTTCCTTTCTGATGTCAAATAAGCATATTAAAAGTAAGATATTTTACCTGAGATTTTTTTAGTTGGTAACAGTGTAATAGTGTATAGGCAATTTTCCCCCTCACCTTTCTAAAACTGTCTGATCTGTGATCCTGAAGAAATAAAACTGTTAGAACTGTGGATAAAATTACTCATCACCTAAACTTACTGTGGCTTTAGAGAAGAAATGACTAAAACTAAAGGAACAGTTATCAGAATCTCATGAAAATCATCAGCACAACTACAGAGATATAGCTAATTTAATTTTGCTGCTGTATCCTAAATAAGAGACAGAGTTCAGCAGTTAGTTTTTCTTTGGCTATTTATTATTTTGGCAAAGAGCTGAATCTAAATAAGCCAATCCTTGAATATTTTAAAATGGCTACCCCGTTAAGCCGGTATGATCTAATGGGTGTTTTCTTTCTCTAACTTCAGTAAATCATTTTGAAGTAGAATAAAGGATTCAAAACAAATTAAAGAAATTGTTCCCTATAAAAATAAAGGCAACCAGTCTTCAGTCTAATCAAAAAGAATAACTGAACCTGAGTTAGAAGACAATATCCACAGTACATTAGTGTAAATAAACTTTTATAGCACTTAAGTTCATGCGTTTTAGGTTTTTATATTGTTCCTTAAATTTCTGCTTCAGTCAAATGTTTTCTTTGCTGTTATTTATACGCTCTTTTGGTCCTGAGTAATTAAAAAAAAGTCTTAAAAAAGAAGCACCTTGTTTATGATAGATCAGGTGTTAACATGTGCACTTCATTGCTGCCCTGAGAAATGGAAGGTCTGGGTTTACTTATTCATTTGTCCCAAATTGCATCATCTTGAGGATTTTTCATCAGCAAGTCTGAAGAGCATTAGACTTAGGAACTGAAGCATTATATAGGTTGCCTCAAGTTAATGGGGTAAATAGACACCCAAGAAACTATTATTATTGTTTACTGCAGTGACACCAAAAGGCTCCAGCCCTGTTCTCTGAGGTACGCTACAAAAATATAAGAAAATGACAGTCGTGTCTCCCAAAAACTTATGTACAACTTAAGAAAAATGTAGGCCAGGGGTTCTCAACCTTTTAAGACTCAAGGCACCCCTCAGAAAATGCTAGCTTTTACTTTTCACCTATTTCTTACTGCAGAAAAATAATAGAGTAGTTCTTCTGTAGCAGAGAACATAGAAAAACTGCAACAGGACTGAACGGATTGCTATTTGAAAACTCTGGATTTATCTTGTGAATCACATTTGCACAGCTAATGATACTTCATTACATTGCACCACTCTTGAAAGTATTTCAGTGTACCACAAGGTGCTACAGCACCCTGGTTGAAAGTCACTGGGCATGTATACACGAGATGGTATATCACCATAACAATTAGCTAAGGAAACATAAGGGAGGAGGCTCTTCTCAGCCAGACTGGCTGACCTGCTCCACTGGGCTTTAAACTAAGCCCGTTGGGGGATGGGGGGACTACTGCCACGGGTGGCCTGCTGAGCAGCCCTTGCAAAGCCAGCAGGCCAAGGCACTTAAGGGAGCCCGCTCCTGCCCCAGCCCTGGTACAATCTGTGGGCAAGGCGCAAGACCCCAAGGGGACACTTGCCTGCCTGTACACAAATGCCAGGAGCTTGAGAAACAAGCTGGAGGAGCTTGTCCTCCTGCTCAATGCAATAATTATGACATCAATGGGATAACAGAGACCTGGTGGGACTCCACCCATGACTGGACCTTGGGTATAGATGGCTATACCCTGTACAGGAGAGATTGTGTAGATAAAAGGGGCGGGGGTGTAGTTCTCTATGTTAAGGAAAGCTACACGTCCCTGCAAGCTGATCTTGGCGACCAGGCTGGATGACTGGAGACCCTCTGGGTTAAAATCCATGGGGAACACGGCACCAGGGACAAAACAGTGGGAGTCTACTACAAGCCTCCCACCCAAAGCCCTCACCAGGAATTCGCCCGGGTGACTGGCTGAGACCGCATGCTCCAGGACCATGGTTGTCATG
>NW_017729027.1:22557715-22562555 GCF_001723915.1 Gavialis gangeticus | reverse complement strand
TATGACCCCAGCTGACTTCCTGCCTTTTGGGCGGGGGCTGTACTCAATAATCTTCCGAGGTCCCTTCCAGCCGTAATATCTATGAAATCTATGAAATCTATATCTCCTTGCTACAGTGACATAGTGTCAGCAGGTATGAACCATGATGCCAATGCTACTGCACAGTAGTGTCGGAAACAACCTGTGCACTACTGGGACTGCACAGTAATGGCAGTTACAGTACAGTCATTTAGTACTTTCTAAAGCAACTAACAACTACACAGTTTCAGAACAGCTATAGATGTGCCCAGTGTTCTAGAACATTTATAAAGCTCTCATTTGTATTGCTGTGTATTTCTAATGTACCTATCACTGTAATGTAAAGTCTATACAATTAGAATTGATGGTTTAGACAGCTATAACAGCTTGTCAAATAGGAAGTGTTGAATAATTTCTATGCTAAAAATTAATAAATGTTATAATAAGTTAGACCTGTTTCCTATTTTTAATTAAAAAGTAAAGTGTTCCATGGTTTAGATCATGTTTCCTCTGTGAGTGCATTTTCTCTATTGACTATGCAGGAAGCTGCATGCTTAATCCTGTTTCTTTGAATCAACATCTTTGAATCAGTAGCCTAATTTTTAGACATTCCAATGCCTAAGTTGGAGATACCTAAGGCTGCTTGCAGACATGAAAAACAAACAAAGAAAACCCCGTGCTTTAATTTACTCGGTGTGCTCGTGCGCCAAGCCCAGCACATATCCGTAAGAGGCAGCATGTTAGTTCAACCCACATCATCTGTATAGATTGGGCACTTCAGTGGGGCTTTTTTGTTACTTTTATCTAACAGCTGATTGAATTAGCTATTAGATAAAAATGCCAAAAAGCTGCACTGAAGTGCACTATCTATACAGGCACTGCAGAACTGGGTCGAACTAAAACTGCTTCTTCTGGTAAAGCATGGTTTTGTTTAGTTTTTTTTTTCATGTCTGCAAACAGCGTAAGGATGTTTATACATGTGCTCTGGGGTAGTGGTGGTGGTAGTGGCGGAGGGGGGGGTTATAATGAGAGTGGCCCCCTGTCTTAGTTGCCTAAGGAGGGTTCGGGATTGAGAGTGTGGTTGTGGGTAGAAAGGTAAGAAAGGTTTACTGACTTAATAAACACACAACTACGCATAAATAATAACGTTACAATGACAGACAATAATAATTCACGTTGACAACTTATCAGCAGTCCTCTCTGATGCCTGATATATGACAAGTTTCTCTTCTTTAAAGTTCAGCAAAGTCAGACGTCCCCGATCAGCGCTGTCTGAGGGGTACTGGGAAGGACCCTGGTATTCGGTCCTCGGGCTCCTTGAGAACCACTAGCCCACGAATCCAGGTCAGCAGCTAATTCCAAATCAGTAGTTTCTTTTATAGAGCTGCGTCTTCCTTCTAAATGATTTTTGGATGTGCTAGCCAATTTATAACTTTTGAGTTATGCTGATAACTTACAGCGATCCAGATTCTCCCTACTTCAAACTGTCCTTAGGACTGACCAATAGCAGTACAATCCTTGCATTCTTCTGATAAGGTTAATTTTAATTACACCACAGGGCCTACTTCTATTTCGACAAGTCTTTGCTAAATTTACTCAGCCTCACTACATACAAGGCCTTATTAACCTTTGACTTTAATTAGGCTCTTAGCAACAACATATAGCTTAATATCTGAACAAATGACAGAACAACACCTGGTCTAATCTTCATAGAGTCTTCAGCAAGCACTTTTATCACACAGACATAATTTTCAGCTGTCACACTCCCATAGAATGGCTCTAATTTAATCACTACTGAGTCATGAGTATTCAGCATCTCATATTTCAAAATGACCATGGGGGCATGTTAACTAAAACCCATTCAGGAGTTTTAGTTAAAGGGCCCCTGCCACCATTTTGAAATGTAGGACACTGAATACACATGATGCTACAGCACACAGGAGCATTCTAATTAGAATGCATAATCAAGCCTGCTTTAATGTGCTCTAATTAGAATGCATCTGAGCACATGTATAGGCACCCTAATTGGCCACTCTGGATATAACCTACTGCTATTAATACTATATGTTAAGTTTAATTTGTAAAGCACAGTGTTATCTAAAAAATGTAAGTGGGACTATTCATCCTTTACTAATACAGAGAAAGTTCTCCTGAATATTTCAGTATTAAAATTACAAGTAGGAACTGTTTAGTGAATGAGAAATGAACATAGGAAAATTAGTTCCATATGTAATATAAAAATACATATTTTAAACATAGCAAAGCAGATCTGCAGCTGGCGTAATTGAATGTAGTTCACTGAAATCAGTGGAGCTAAGTGCGATTTACACTCAGTTAAAATGGTGATGTAGCCTACCATCTGTTAAACTTTTACATTTGCATCATGGTCTGTTATAAAACAGAGGGGGGAAATAGAACCATCCACTCTGTTGGAAAAGTCCTTTTATTACATTAGTTCTTGTGTGATGATTGTAGGTTTTAATCACAAATGACTGTAAAATGTGTTTCCTCCTTTCACACTGCAACATTTAAATGTAACAATTGTGCAAACAAACTGGATAACCACCTTGCATTTTTCCATTATGGGGTTAAATGCCATATGCAGTCAGATAAAGACAAGAACCCTTTTATAGTTAATAAATGGTTTAACATTGCTTTAGTAATACAGTAACAGAAATAGTTAAGATTAAATTTCCAAACCTTATAAATCTTTTGGATCTCATAATTCTGAGCAAATTACAATATGTAATTTGTAATATATGTAAACTTTAAAAAATATAGATATTTGGGTTTTGACCTGATTTTCAGAAAACACTCTAAGCCAAATTTTGAATGTACATACATCTGCAGGCCTTGAGTGATAAATAACTCGCTCTGGCATAACTGTGATTGAGGGAATAGTATGCAATACTGACAAACACATGCATAAAATAAAATCATGTCATGCCTTCCCCTAATCATAAGACTACCTTAGGAATCATAAAAGGTTTTTAAAATATAATTTGGATTCTTTTTGTTTGCTACTGGTTTCAGAGACTTTCGGGTATACCTAGTTCATGTCTGCTTCCTTTGATTTTTTAGACCCCTTTATGATGCTCCATCTCAATGCAAAGGGTCCAATGCAGGGGTTGAAGATTTTAATGAGATATGCTATGGTATATTCTGCCAGGATAAGTCTATCCTGTCACAGAGCAGTTCAGGAGAAGCTCCATTAACTTGATCTATTTCTTTGTTAAGTTCCATTTTCTGGCTTTTAAAAGTGAAAAGGAGCAATCTGTCCCACTGTAAACATGAGACAGTCTTCATAGTTTCGTAGTTGGTAGAGTTGGAAGGGACCTGAGCAGATCATAAAGTCCAACCCCTTACCATGGGCAGGAAAGAATGCTGGGGTCAAATGGCCCCTGCAAGGTGATTATCTAGCCTCCTTTTGAAGACCCCCAGGGTAGGAGCTAGCACCACTTCCCTTGGAAGTTGGTTCCAGATCCTAGCCACCCTGACTGTGAAGTACTGCCTCCTGATATCTAGCCTGAATGTACTCTCCGTCAACTTATGGCCGTTATTCCTTGTTACTCCCAGTAGTGCTCGGGGGAGCAGGGACTCTCCCATTGCCTGATGGTCTCCCTCGGCCAGTTTATAGACGGCCACCAGATCCCCTCTCAGCCTTCACTTGTGGAGGCTGAACAGGTTCAGGTCCTGTAGCCTCTTCTTGTAGGGCCTGCCCTGCTGCCCCCTGACCATGCGAGTGGCCCTCCTTTGGACCCTTTCAATGCTGTCCACATCCCTCTTGAAGTGTGGTGCCCAGATCTGAATGCAGTACTCCAACTGCAGCCTGACCAGTGTCACATAGAGGGGGAGGATCACCTCCTTGGACCTGCTTGTGGTGCATCTGTGGATGCATGACAACGTGCGGTTGGCCTTACTGACTGCGTTCTCATATTGGTGCCCTCACTTCTAGAAGTGTGGCCTGTGATTTTCAGATAAATGGAAATGCAAGGTAGGTCTACATGAGATACTACTGAACAGTGGTTACTGTGCATTTATTTAGTACTTGATTATATTGCACATTTATTTAGTACTTTATTATACAACTACTAAATAAATGCGCAGTAACTGGAATTACTGCACAGTAATATGGGCAAACACCTTTTAACTGACGCTACTGGGCAGTAGCCTAATAATTCTGTTCAATTTCTTCATCAGCGATTTGGACAACGGGGTGAAATGCAACCTGTTTAAATTCGCTGATGATACCAAAATTTGAGGCGAAGTGAGCACGCTAGTAGGGAGGGAAAGATTGCAGCAAGATCTGGATAGGTTACAGGAGTGAGCTAATATAAACAGGATGCGTTTCAATACTGACAAGTGCAGGGTGCTGCACATAGGCAGTAGTAACCAACAGCACACTTATAGAATGGGAAACTCCCTTTTTGAGAGCATGGAGGCAGAAAGGGATCTTGGAGTCATTATTGACTACAAGATGAACATGGGCCGACAATACAACGTCACGGTTGGCAGGGCTAACCGGACCTTGTCGTGCATCCACAGGTGCATCTCAAGTAGAGCCAGGGAGGTGATCCTCCCCCTCTATGTGATGCTGGTCAGGACACAGCTGGAGTACTGGATCCAGTTCTGTGCACCCCACTTCATGAGGGATGTGGACAACATTGAAAGGGTCCAAAGGACGGCCACCCGCATGATCTGGGGACAACAGGGCAGACCCTATGTTGAAAGACTGCGGGACCTAAACCTGTTCAGCCTTCACAAGAGAAGGCTGAGGGGGGACCTAGTGACTGTCTATAAACTCACTAGGGGGGACCAGAAA
>NW_017729027.1:22540911-22557633 GCF_001723915.1 Gavialis gangeticus | reverse complement strand
TTAGATTAGACATCTGCAAGAACTGCTTCACAGTTAGGGCGGCTAGGAGCTGGAACCAACTTCCAAGGGAAGTGGTGCTGGCTCCTACCCTGGGGATCTTTAAGAAGAAGCTTGATGCCTACCTGGCTGGACACATTTGAGTCCAGTCTTTTCTCCCGCCCAGGCGGGGGGTCGGACTTGAAGATCTACAAGGTCCCTTCCGACCCTACTTCTATGATTCTATGATTCTATGAATACTATGCAGTAGCATATTAGCACTGTTTGTGCTGTGATGTGCTACTGTACACTATTATTTGGCTACTGCAGAGTTAGCATCTCGTATAGGCATACCCACAGTCAGCTAGGGACAAATCCATTCAGATTTCTTTAGATGAAAAAGGTATGGCAATATTTTTTTCTTTTTTTTCAGAAAAAAGTGTCTATAACCAAGGCATCCTGACTCAGACCTTTTGCATATTTACCTGCAAATATTTAAGCATTCAAGAATACACACTATATAAAAAGTCATACATATTTTACAGTATGAATGGCAGAATTTTAATCCAACCTAAGATTCAGGGATCACAGATTTCTTAGCTAATTGACATCTTTAATGTACTTTTCATTAGATTGTGGTTTTGGAATAGGGTGTTGAAACTGTGATGTCAGTTAGTCATTTGTTACTGGTACTAATGATCTGTAAACTATCTTTTGAAATAGAAACCAGCTGTGTGATTTTTATACTATGTATGTCTTACTCAGGAGCCAAGTGGAGAGGGTTCAGGAAACCCTAATGATAATGGGGCCTAACATATCTGTACTATAGTAGTACATACCCTGGAGCCCTCATATGCTGGAACATGGAGAGAATCTGATCTCTTGACATGCTGTCCCCAGAAGCCAAGAAGGATTCTTCATGCATGTATTAATGTGTGGGAAATGTTTTGCAGCATTTTTGCCCTACTATATCATGCCAAAATACTTTCTTTTCAATAGAACAGATCAATGAAGAAAACCCACTATCAAAAAAGAAGGAAAAAAAGGCAGTCTCTCAGTGCAGTTATAACTTCAGATATGGTGCTTTTGCAGTCTACCACCTCTGCACATTCTTTATTTGCTCCCCTTCTGAGTATAATAGTTATCTAAAGCACAGTGAGTTTATTGAACCCTTCTTCCTGATTTTACCTCAGAGAATATGGTTATGAAGATTAAAGAAAGCAGCTTATTTTACTTTTGGTTATCTTTAAGGAGGCATAGAGTGAATATTTTAATGATTGGTTATTTTTTTAATTATATTGTGGCATAAACAAAAAAAAACCCCAACATTCTTCTTTCGTAATAAACTATATACAAAGAACACTTAATTTCTGCAAAACATTGCCATTTAATTTTAGCAATTTTATCTTACACTGATCTCAGATTGAGTAATTTTACTGATAGAAAATATGGCTTGTGATTTTCATATTGAATCACCTATTTCATTTTCATGATACTATTTGGAATTCATTTTGATGTAACAATACATGCAGCATGGAGCAGTGGGAGGCAGTGGGGATCACCCCCCAGTGTGGGTTGCCACCCCCCCACCCCAGCCTGGCCAGCAGCCTGTGAGTGCAGGACTTTTTTGAGGGGGGGGGAATGAGCCAGGAGCTGGGGCTGGGCAGGACAGCCATTGACGGGGCTGGGAGAGCAGGCAGGGTGTGGGGCCTGTTTGATTCAGAGATTCAGGCAATTTGGCAGTGGCCGAATCTCTGAAACAGATTTGGCTGAATTGATTTGGGACAGTGATTCAAATTACTAAATCAAATCGCTGTCCCCCGAATCAGTTGAATCCGAATCTGAAGTGAATACTAGCTGCTTCACGCAGGCCTAGTAACAATCAGTTTTTTCTATATACCAGGTAGAATTATCCAATACATTTTACACTAGTGTAACTTATATTGTGTTGGTACCGTTATGTAAATTACACCAGGATTTAGTGTGAAAAATAGCTAAGTAATCAAAGAGGAACAGACTGTTGAGTAGGTGGTATGGAGGAGGTAAGAGCTTTAACAAAGGTAACCTGGAAATAGCAGCTGACATGATATATACATGGGTGTAACTTACGCCAATATATAGTTGCTATAGTTCTTTTTTTTAAAGTTAACTGTACACTAGAGTATGTTGACTTGACATGCACCAGATCAACACTTGGGATCTCAATATTGCACTGTTAGACAGGAGGTGATACAAAATTATGTACACACGAACTACACATCACTATGAGTTCACATACACATACACAAACACGCACTTCTGTGGCTGTGTGTGAACACTAGGGGGCGATTGGGGTAACCTGGTGCTCAGGGTTACTTGAGATCAAGGTGCCTTTGGAGTTACTTTGGGTCAATTGGGGTTGGGGTTACTTAGCATCAAGGTGCCCCAGGGTTGGAAGCAAGGGAAAAAGCCCAGTGGCAAGGAGGAGGCAGCCAAGAAACAGAAAGGCAGAAAGCTGGTAGATCAGGGCTGAAAGGAGAGGCAGAAATCTGGGAGATCAGGACTTGAAATGAGGCAGAAAGAACCAAGGGAGAAAGCTAAGAAATCAAGAAGGGGTGGGAGGTCAATAAGGCAAAAACCCAACTCAGGGCTTCAAAATAACAGTTTTATTAATCAAGCAGCACACTATACAGCCCCATGAACTTATTGGTTCACACACACACACACACACTCACACACACACACACACACACAATGGCATCAGGAGAGGAAAGGCTTGGTGGAGGAATTGGAGTCAAGGCATGTGGGGACGGAGGCCAGGTCCTTTGCTTGGGAAAGGAAGGTGGATGATAGATACCTATCCTGGGCTGTGTGTTGATCCTCAATGGTCATTTGGGGTCTTCTCCAGCAAGGTGTTGTCCAGAGGGGTTGCCGGCAGAGCCTCTGTGTAGATAGGTGATGTGGCATAGTCCTGGTTCAGATGGAGAGGGTGTCCCAAAGAGATCACACTCTACCACCCTTTTTATAGGAGTGGGCTACCTGTGTCTACTATGGGAAGAACATGTCTAGGGAAGGACAGTCCTGCTCAGATGCAAACATGTAGATCCAGGTGTCCTCATTGTCTGGTGGGACACAATGGTGGGGTTGCTGGTTTCTGTAGGGTCTTTGTCTTCCAAATGTTGGGTTCCTGTAGGTTCTTTATCTTTCAAATACTGGGTTTTATCTCTATTCCTGGGTGAGGTCTGTGGTTCCTGGGTGAGTCAATGCAAGACAATGTTCCGGTTGTTGAGTTGATGGTCCGGTCGTTGAACTGATCATTCAGTTGAAGCCTGCTACCATTATGCCTCAAGCACCCTCATTCGTTCCCATTCATTCAGGAACCAATTTACATGAGACTGGTTAGACATGAGTCACAGTTACAATATACTATACAAGGGTTTATACCTGGGCAGAGGATACAAGATGGAGGCTTGACATACAAAATGGAAACTTGATATTGCTTGACATTATTTTACAGGCACAGGTCTAAATCATATAAATTCAATATAAAACAGTAAAAATTAATACAAACATAATAGAACACTATTTACAATATAAAAGGGGCTTGTTACTATAGAAGAGTATAAGAACTTAGTTTATCTAGTACTACTTCTAATCACTTATAAGAGATAGAGAGGGCAGAGATAAAGTCAGAAATGGTTGGGGAAGGGGAGGGAATGCATTTTTAAATAATAAAAAAAAGAAAAACAGGGTTTTGCTACAAGGAGAATAACTTACACTAGCAAAAGGCTATATGTCATCTATCTACTTTACCTTTATTTTTACATAAAAGTGGCTCACACTGTTGTAAATGTGTTCTGTGTCTGCACCCTGGCTGATAGACACAAAGGCAATCTCTTTAGATGGAAACAGATGTTGCCTGATGTCTCTTTTGTACTGCCATAATATTTTTATGGCAGCACAAATTGTAAACAAATTCATGTCTTTACCCTTTGTCATGCCATATCAGAGGAAAATCAGTGGCAGACCACTTTACTGAGGTAGAGATCTATTAGCTCTGTGGCAGAAGAGTATGAGCAGCCTGAGCTGTTTACACTCTCCAGCCACCCAGGCAGCTGCTCTGGGGGCTTGAGGAGCCCTCCAGCCTGCTGCTCACCTGCCCATTATTTCCAGTTACAGAGAGGCACTCTTAGGAATCTTGAAGTGCCTCTTAATAAAAGGGAGAGCTCCTCAGACCAATCAGTCAGATCTATTCTGGGGAGCAGCTCTGGATGAGCAGAGAAAGTGGGGAGATTGAGTGCCATAGCAACAACGTTTGGTGCCTGGGGCAAAGCCTGCAGTTTCAGCCTGCCTTTATGCTGCCCACAGATCCGGGGACACACATTTCCCCCATGCTTACCTGGGATTGCACACAGCGGCAGGAGCTGCCCTTCCTTCCCCTGCCCCCACGGCCCCCCAAATGAGTTGCTTGCAGCTCCATCCTGCACCTGCACTGGCTGGGCTGCACCTGTTGCTGCCCCTTTGCTTCAGCACCTGGGGCAGTTGCCCCACTCACCGTCCTCTTGCTACAGCACTGGGGAGATCCTGTTACCCCTTTTCCTGCACTATCAAGGACAGGACAAGGGGCAACTTGTATCTCACCCAATGAAGCAGGTCGACTGTGCTATGCCACATTGTGGCACAGCTGATCTGCTTCATTTGGCAACATCTATTTCTTGTCTTTGTGTTAAGTGAGACTCCAAATATGGTCATCCATATTTCTGATAAGGCTATAAGATGTTTACTGAAATAATACACCATTATGGAATGAACCTTCTTTTGAGTCAGTCCAGAGTAATTCATTTTATTTCTGCCTATAAACCAGTTTGATTAGTTTAGCAGTTGTACATTACTGATTCCTTTCCTTATATTTATTTATGCTAAATACTTGTCTCTTTCCATTTTAATGTTTGTTTGGGTGCTGGACTGCATTATGAAAAAAGTTTTTCACAAATTCCAATTAAATTTTTGCTCTGAGTACAAGCAGCATGTTGTCTTAGCACATACACATAAAGTCTCGTTCACCAACTGAGACATTCAGCACCTTCTGAGAATGCTTCATTACTATGCAAATAGAATCAGACCTTTTGCAAGTTATATAGCATATCTATAGAACTCAAATATTTAAATCTTCAAGATTTAATTAACAAGTACAGTTCACATCATAATAAGGCCAGATTGCATCCAGGACCCCAGGACTTGTGTAAAAAGTTATTACTTTGGAATAATATAACTGAATAGCCTTGTACTGACCCTTAACTTTGTTCCATTTTTGTTCATTTTATAAATGTTTTTATGAATGTTTGCCACTGCAGTGCACTTAGCTTTGTTTGCAATAAAGTACCATTTAGATGCTTTGGGATTAGGGACAGAAAACCAATTTAGTACATCAAAAATATTCTATAAAAGCAGTAGCACAGTAAAAACTACATACAACACAGAAAAAAAGCAAGTTAAGGCTCAAAAGCAATTTTCTTTCCAACATTCTGTAAAGTCTTGTTTATTAGGTAGCAATTCTATAATCAGTCCATAAAAGGAAAAGCTAAAATACAATGGAATTTTTTGATTGTCCAGTTCAAAAGGGAATGATTTATGTTTGGAAAAAATGCATGGATTATGGGTTGAAATTGGTAAATGGTGAAATATTGGAGAATGGTATGAATTATTTTCTGACTATATATAATAGAGCCAATAGTTTAGAAAATGATGTTTCCAAATATAGCACAGGAGTAATAGTATAACTGGATGCAGATGTAAATTATTTGACATTTTCTTTCTTTCTTTCAGAGCAAAAATGTGGATTATAAAAGTTTTTACTAAATTAACTGCTCATGTGGCATATAAATTCAGTTAGACCAAAGTACTATGTTGAAAAAAAGAGAATTAAATAAACTAATAGTATTTTATTACTATTGGCTAAACTTTAGTTCGGTTGCAAAAAAGAAATCCCATTCTGACCTCTTCATTTCATACTTAAATATTAAAGTTAGTTTTTGCTTAGTATGATATTTCACTTCAAGTGGCAGGGTACAAGGTGCAGAATGCTGAGTAACATAAGGCAAGTAAAATAAACAAATGGTTTATAGTAAAAAGCCCTCTTTTCAGCTGAACAACATAAATGGCTACCTCATAGAATAATTGGGCACTTTTACACATGCTCAGGACAGTGGGGGGGGCACTTTAATTTGGGATCCGTGCTAATTAAAAGCACCCGAATGCCACATGTATCAGTGTCTCTGTGCTGAAAAATGGCTTGTTCAATGAGCTTTAGTTCAAAGCACCCTGCTGCCATATTTCAGCATGGGGACGCTGATACACGTGATGCTAGAGTCTGCTGGAGTGCGTTTATTTCTGTGCTCCAGCAGACTTGATTAATTGAGTGCTCCAACGCGCATCCAGCACATCTGAGCTGGTTCCCTGCATGTCTATAGGAGCCCATAGAATCATAGAAAATTAGGCTTGGAAGGGACCTCAGGAGATCATCTAGTCCAACCCCCTGCTCAAAGCAGAACCATCTGCAACTAGGTCATCCCAGCTAGGACTTTGTCAAGCCAGGCCTTAAAAACTTCTAAGGCCAGAGATTCCACTACCTCTCTAGGTAACCTGTTCCAGTGCCTCACCACCCTCCTGGAGAGACAGATTTTTATAATATCCAAATTAAACCTCCCTTGCTGCAATTTGAGACCATTGAGACCATTGCTCCTTGTTCTGTTATCTGTCACCACTGAGAACAGTTTAGCTCCATCCTTTTTGGAACCTCCCTTCAGGTAGTTAAAGGCTGCTATCAAATCCCCTCAGTCTTCTCTGCTGCATACTAAATAAACCCAGTTTCCTCAGTCTCTCTTCAGAAATCATGTCCCCCAGACCCTTCACCATCTTTGATACCCTCCATTTGAATCTCTCCAATTTGTCCACATCCTTTCTGTACAGGGGGGCCCAAAACTGGACACAGTACTCCAGATGTAGCCTCACCAGTGCAGAATACAGTGGAATAATTACTTCCCTCAATCTGCTGGCAGCGCTCCTACTAAGGCAGCCCAGTATGCTGTTAGCCTCCTTGGCAACAACAGCACACTGCTGACTCACATCCAGTTTACTGTCCACTGTAAACCCCAGGTCCTTTTTGGCAGAACTGCTGCTTAGCCAGACAGTCTCCAGGCTGTAGCAGTGCATGGGATTGTGTCATCCTAAGTGCAGGACTTTGCGCTTGTCCTTGTTGAACCTCATAAGATTTCTTTTGAACCAATTCTCCTTTATTCCTCAAAATAGCCTCCCAGGGGATCCTGCCCATCAGTTCTCTAAGAAAGTCAAAATCTGCTTTTCTGAAGTCCAGGGTCTGTACTGGGCCACTCTCCTTTCTTCCTTTTGTCAGTATTCTGAACTCAGTCATCTCATGGTCACTGTTGCTCAACTTGCCATCCAATTCTACATCCTCCACCAATTCTTCCCTGCTTGTGAGCAGTTGGTGAAGAAGATCCATTGGTTTCATTTTCAACACAGAAGTTGTCCTTATCCATGGCATTCCATATTCCAGAAAAGGATTTTCTGTAAACAAGGCATTCATTTGAGCCCAAACCTTCTGAGACATAAAGGATACTGTTGGCTAAAATGGAATGTTTTCTACTTCACTGGGCTCCTACTCTCAATTCTTCTTTCATTTTGAATGAAATGAAGGGAACAACAGATTAAAAAACAGCTATAAAAGACAAAAAAAATCTATGATGGATTCATTAGGGTATAGCTACTTCATATGTAGAGTCACTGAAGAGATGGTGGATGGATATACTATGCACAGATACTGCTCATATATCTGCTAACAGAAAGGTTGCAGAGCAAAATAGTGGTAACTAAGAAATGGATTTAGAGATTGAAAGTTGCGACAGATCAAATTTACATCTTGGATGTCTTGCACAAAACTGATTTCACCTAGTAGATAACCAAAATGCAGTTTGAGACTGGTGGCCAGGCTCTGTTACTTCTATTGGGTATCTAAGGTTACTTAAGTGCCCCCACTATTCCCATAAATTCTTCTGATGTACAGGTTAAATGAATTCATGGCCATTTCTTCTAATGCTAACATTTAGCTTAAAAACTATATTCTATCCCTTATGCTTACCTCTCTGGTATATTTATAGAGACCCCTCATATCATTTCATTTTTTATCTAAGCTAAACTAGACATGTTCTTTTAATCTCTTTTCTTAAAACAGATTTTCCATTGCCTTGATCATTCTAATGACTTTTCTCTGAATCCATTACAGTTCTTCTATCTGGAGTGTTCATGATGAGTATTGTAATACCTTTGTAGCCATGATGGGTGCTTATACACATGCATTGAGGTTGTTCTGACATGTTGTAATTACAGTGCATTGGAGCAGACTTGATTAATCGAGTCTGCTGGAGTATACAAATTACCATGCTCCAGCAGACTCCAGTACAGGGGCAGTACCAGCCTCTTCCCAGTTGGGGGCTGGGCCGGGCCTGGGCTGGGCCAGGCCAGGAGGCTTCACCCATTGCAGTGCCACTGCCACCACCGCCCCTGCCACCACCACCCCATTCAGCTGAGCCCACCTCACCCACCCACTCCAAGCCCAGCCCCAGCCCCCACCCAACCAGGAAGAGGCTGGTGCCACCCCAGCACTACTACTTTGCAGGCTCAGCTGTGTGGGGTGGGTGAGCAGGCTCAGCTGCACAGGGTGGGCAAGCAGATAGGCAGTGGTGATGCTGGGAGGGGTGGCTACTGGGGACTAAGGTGAATTTTGAGGTGACTATAGGCTTCCAACACCCCCAGCACTGCCCCTGATCTAGCGTCATGTGTATTAGCGTCCCCACACTGAGAAATGGTGGCAGGGGCACTTTAACTAAATCTCGTTCAACGAGCTTTAGTTAAAGCACCCCCACTATCATTTTCAGCTAAGGGACGCTGATACATAGGAGGCTTCAGGCACTTTAATTGGAGCAGCTCTCAGAGCTGCTGTAATGAAAGCACTCCCCCCATCTCCCACAAAATATGCATAAATACCCAATGTTTTCTGTCTAACATATCTTCAACCTGTATGATTAGTCCAATGAAAGATATTATGAAACAATTCAACATTGTACATATTACTCCAGATAAGATTTAGCCATGGTTTTGTACAATGTTTCTGCTGAGTAAATACTTTCCTATTTTTACTAGAAATAGATCTCCTCCTGAGTAAATACTTTCTGCTGAGTAATACTTCTGGGTTTTTTTTACTAGAAATAGATCTCCTCATATATCTTCTGATGTCATTTGACTTTTTAAAATTTCATTCAACTGTCTCTCCTTGGCAGCTGGTAGTCATCCTGTAACGAGTAGGTACACAGCTTAGCCATTTCCAGTCCTAAAGGTTGTCCTTTTTGGATGATATACCTCCTCCATATCAATGATGCCTCCAAACTTTGTCATCAAATGGCATCAATATGCTTCTACTTTTCTGACATGGTCATTAATAAAATATTAAATAAGTCCCCACTAGTACTATTTCAACACTATCCTCTAGCATATTTCAACACTTACCATTGCTGACTCCCATTAGTCAGATCCTTGTCTCCTTACAATTAATGTACTTATCACCATTGTCTCCATTATAACTAACCATTTCCAATCTAGCATCATCAGAAGATTTGTTTTGAAATATCTTTTATTGGACCAACTTTATAGTTAGGTGAAATGTTAAATAAGTGTTCTGGTACAAATGCCAGGGGAAGAAGTAGCCTAAGCTAAATATTAGTCACAACAATACTTTTTTAAAATCTTATTAGGAAAATGAAAGTGATCACTTAAGAGAAAAGTGGGCAGCAAACCTGTAGAAGAAAGAGATGTTATCAGAAAGTAAAAACAATACATATACACATCTATTTATATAAAAAAATAAGATCATTCAAAGAGGGAGATGGAAGTTATAACCCATGGAACATAGGAAGGTTATGAGAGGGAGTAGACAGAGTATAATAAGCTGTAAAAACATAGTCTGAGTTCAATCTATGTTTTTTGGTATCTAGTAAAGTTATGAAATTTTATTCCCAGGCCTGTCTTATAAAGATAAAGCCAGTTCAATAACACATACTAACTACCAAATATATCTTGCTTCTTACTTTTTCCCTAGCTTAGCACCAGTTCCAAGAACACTACAGTCTTACTTATTTCTTCACAGTCTATCACCTATCCTTCAGTATCTGTTTTAATCATGAGTGATATTCCACTATGTTTGTTGTCCCTATGTTTTTTTTCCCTTCTGCACCTGTAGTTCAAATTTATGCATTTTGTTGCTTCATCTCCTGACACTGGTATTCAGACATTTTGATTGTTTATTACTGACTAAATCCTATCCAGATGAGGCACAGCCCTTTACTGTTTTGTCTACCGGATGAATCTTATCAATAACAGCACTTTCTTCTTACTCTCCATCCTTTCCCTAATATTTATTTATCTGTGTGGTGTCTAGCACAGAAGTTAGTTTGCCATCGATTTATAAGATGACATTGTTACATGCTATATAGTATGTTTTATCTTATTCTTCATAGGCCTAGATGTCTAATTAGTCTTTTTTATCTTTTTGCAAGTTGTAGTTGCTTTACTGAGATGTCCATAATAACACTGGGATCTTTCTCCTGAGTTATTAAAGTTGATTTAAAATCCAGTTAGGTGTACAAATTGTTTAAATTGTTCCTTCTAATTAGCATTACTTACTATTTGTCTTATTATGGCATCTAGGTGTCTCAGTGAGGGAATGGGACAAGATATGGAGATAGATGCCTTGGAGAAATATTGGAAGAGATTAAAACACAGAACTGGGATTGTTCCTGTTTCCATCACTACCACAGACTTGCTATGTGACCTTGCCTGAGACATTTTAGCTTTTCAGCTTTCAGTTTATCCATGAAGGATAATAAAGGTGTTAAAGGTGATAAAAATAATTAAGTCTAGTAGGGATGCTACATTTTCATTATCTGATCTGCATGGTGTTTTGAGATCATTGCATGTTAATGAAAACTAGGGCTGTGTGAAGCTTCAGTCACTGATTTGATTCAACAGAGATTCGGAGATTCGGCAACCAAATCTCCAAATCCAAATCAAATCAGGAGACCCTTTAATATCTCTGAATTGAATTGGAACCCTCCAGATAGCTTTGGAGAGATTCACAGAAAGATTCAGAGAGATTTGATGACTCAGACACACAGCTTTAAATGTTTTTTCTACATACCTCAAGGTACCAGGTGGCTAATGATTGCTGAGATGTTGGGGCGGGTGGAGTGTCACATGGGAGTGTGGAGGGGGGCCTTAGTGCACTCTGGTCCACTTCTGGGTCTGCCAGGGAGCACGCAGGGGCCCCCCATCCCCCACCCCCTGGCTTGGTGACTGGTGCCTCCTCAGTCTCAGGGGCACCCGGGATCTCCCGCACTGGAAACCCACTTCTGGGTTCACCACCAAGCATGCAGGATGCCCCCCTGCACTCCTGTGGGATGCTTTATCTTTCCCAGCATCACAGTGTTCACAAGCCATGCCTGGTACCTCGAGGTATGTGGAAAAACATTTAAAACTGTGTCTATGGCCAAATCACTGATTCTCCGAATCAGCATCAAATCTTCAGATTTGAATTCAGCTGAATCAAATCGGGGACCGTGAGCCAAATCAATGAATTGAATCACTTTCCCCATTTCAGGCCAAATCTGAATTGAATACAGCCCATTTCTCACACCCCTAATCAAAAATAATATCTAAATATTAGCAGCTAGAACAGAGGGAGAGAAAATAAGTTGCCACTCCTGACTAAGTAGCTAAAAACCAATCAGACACAATATCCCAGGAGCTCTCACTTCCCTACCATATATGGAAGAAAGAAATTCAGGACTCTAAAAAATGAACACACCTTAGAGACCCATCTTACTATCTGTAACTAAGGCAGAGGGGGAGAATTCCTTCATAAAACCAGGCTTATAACATCAAGAAAACTGTTAAATTTGTGTACTCCTCAAATGTTTCCCCATCTGCTTCTGTCACAGGAAGGGTCCATCTTGTTATTTTTTCTTGCCCTTATACATTTCCTCCTCTACATTCTTTCCCTCGCCCTACTTATTCCCCTTCTTAACTCCGTTTTTTTTGTCTCTTTAGAACTCCCCTACTTCCATATGTCCGTTGCCTAACCCCAAGTGCTTTCACCATCTCTCCTTGATAAAAAGGAACAATAATTATCATCATTTTGTTTCAGCATTATAGTGATTGTTAGAAATAAATTATTATTCCTGTGCTGTATGGACAAGGAAGTTAAGAAACCACATTAACATTTATGTTTCAAGACACAAACACTTTCTTGGCCATCTTTTATCTAGTCTGTAAGTCCTGGGGATCTGAAGACATAACTTTTGGTTTAGATTATATTTAATATGTGTTTTGGATGCTCAGGGAATAACTATTTGCTTTATTGTTAATATGGAGTTTGGTGCTTTCAGTTTCTGTACTACAACACCTTTTAGATTCCTTGCCCTCATACTGGAAACCAGTACCCAGAGTTGGGTTTCAGAGGTAGTTCTGATAGTTTCTGAACCAGAAATAGCATGAATTCATGCAGTGGTATGCCCAAATTAAATAATGAAAGAGCTAATTAGCCTCAGTGTGGTAGCACATGAATTTAGCTTCTGATTCAGGAAGAAGCTTGTGCAGAGAGGCATAATCCAAAAAAACCTCACATTTGAGCAGAAGGCCTCTTAGAGCTAACCAAATCCAGGGGTCAGCAACATTTTTGGGCAGAGTGCCAAAAACACCTGCAACCTCCACTTGTAAGATATTGGCATGAGGGGCAAATGGTGGGAGAGCCATGAGGTGCCCAAACCTTGTTGTGTCAGTGCACCCCTTGCCCCTTCTCTGTCATCTGCCCCCAGGTGCATGTGCCAAGCAAAATGCCTTTGAGTGCCACACCCTGGCACCTGTGCTGGAGGTTGCCTACCCCTACGTGAGACAATACCAAAGCACTAGGGTATGTCTAAGATCCCTCCTATCATTAATTTAGTCATCTGAGTTAGGCCTCCCACTTAAACATTTCTCCTGCCTTGGGATCCGTAACAGTCCCCCAGGTTAGACACTGGCAAATTTGCTTTCAAAGACTGTGTAGAGCTGTTTTCTTTTATAGTATGCTGTCAGAAGGAAAAGGTAGTGCAAATGCCACTTTTATATAATAACCTAGTAGTTAAAGTAGGCATTCTGGGTTTAATTCCCTCCTCAGGGTGAGAGGTTTAAAACCTGAATTCCTAGAAGTATGCTCTTACTATCAAGCTATACCTGTTTAAACTGTATCATTGTATGGAATGGGTGCATCTACATGATATGCTGATTGCACAGTAGCCAAAAAATACTGTGCAGTAGTGTGTCACAGCCCAGACGGTGCTAATACACTGCTGCACAGTATTGTTAGGCTATTGCACAGTAGAGTCACCTAAAAGACGTTCACCAGTGCTACTCCACAGTAAGTCTGGTTAATACAAGTACTAAATACATGGCCAGTAATTTGCTATTATCAACAGATACAGGTACTAGCCAATGGTGCCTTACATAAATGTGCCTGAACAAACATGTAGATGCTGACCCAAGAGCAAATTGCTCCCAGTCAGCCCAGGCAGCAGAGGCCTACAACTGTTCCTTGGCTTATGAGTGAGGAAGGAGCTATCTCCAACTCTGGGGGCAGCTCTGAGTGGCACAAGAGTTTTTCAGTATCTCATCATGAATGTCCAGTCACCACCTTAGATCTTACAAATGAATAAATTCCCAAGCTTTTCCTCCTCCTCCTTCTCCTTTTGTCTAATCAGGATTTCATCATCCTTCAAACAGTCTACCTTAGGGTGCAGACAGAAGTGTAGCTCCCCCTGTAATTCCGAGCACTTTGCAGGAAGTGTTCTGAGTTCCAATGATCCCCTAAAACCAAACAGAAGTTCACTATTGGTTCCAGGGGGGAGGGGAATCCAGCTGCTGTCTCAGAGTCTGCAGATGGTTTCCCCTAGCAATAGCCCCTCCCCCTGCTAGCCTGTGCTGTTTTCAGAATGGGTGTGGCAGGGAAGGGGACCAGAAGGGGCTCATTCTGTGGGTTCCCTGGCCAGTGCTGGAGGGTGGGGTGGATAAACTGGAGCCACGCTACCCTCCAGCAGTGGCTGAAAAAACCACAGACTGAAGTCCCTCCACTCCCTTTCCCTCCTCACATTCTGAAAACAGCTTGGAGGCTAGCAAGCAGACAGGCACAAGTTACAAAAGATGCTATGTTTTGAAACATCTTCATCTGAACTATAATAAAGTGAGGGTTTAGATTTTTGCCCAATAAGCTGTTTTTGAAGTGGTCTGTACCCATGCACTAGTGTTTGGTCATAGCTATAGACCACTTTCTGTGGCCAGATCAGGCAAAAATTATCCCTTCTGTCTGCAGCCTTCATGTCAGCTTCAGCTCCACTGTATCCTTGTATTCTCACAACAAAGCAATTGTCACATATTGCTGTTCAATCCCCACTCTTCTTCAGCCCATTTCCTCAGGATCCCCAGTACCATGCTTTGATCTATATTCCAGCTGTCAAACACCTTTTTTGTTGAAATCTGATGTTCTTTGTACCTTCAATATGTGGTTGGTTAAAAATGCTACTGTCAAGGTCACTTTTCTTGCTCTGCTATTCTTACCATGTCTCCCATCTTTTGATTCCTTTGTTGTGTCTATGAACTTATCCTCATAAATGCCAAGGCACTCTATAATTCTGCAGCATCTGATATATTGAGAATTGTTTCCTTCTAAACCTCCCCTTTCTCTCCGCCCTGTGAGAAGGAGGGACACAAAATAAGAGTAGCTAGAGGAGGTCAGAAACCCAGGGAAACCTGGTGCAAGTCACCATGAATTCCCACTAATGTCAATGAAAATAGAGTACCCCCAGTACCTCTTGAAAAAACCCAGCAACTTGCTGGATTGGGCTCTTATTCTTTTACTCTTGTCTTCACACATTCCTTAATATCCCTATTTATGCATGGAAATATCTTCCAATTATTCCAAGATTGCTTCCTTCCACTACTTATCTAAGAATAATCTCTGAAAAATCATGTTTCATGGCGCATTCCAGCTACCATGTGGATACACCCCTCCATGACTGCCCATATGGAACGTGTTTGCATTGCAATCATCTTTATTGTGTACTGTACAGACTCATGACTTAAATTTGTGGGTTTAAGAAAAAGATTATGTTTTTATATACCACATTGACCAGCTGTAAAGAGACATATCCACCTTATGGTGAGCATTGATAATGAATGAATAGTAATAATAATTATGCCATAAAAATGCTAAGATGATTGTTTCTAAGTATCTGAAGTGAGTTAAGAGATACACAGTTGTAGCATCTGGAACATAAAATTCAGTTTTGATGGCAGGACCATCTTTATATCACTAACTGTTCCCCAGAGACTTATACTTAATAGTTTCCATCCTTCAAGATCATCTTTTATTTTTTGGATAATAAAATTTGTATTGTCCGTAACAACACGTTTTAAGATTATAATTAATTTAACTCTGAAATAAGCTAAATTTTTAATTTTCCATTTTATTTCCCATACCTGGAACAAAATATAGATTTGAGGGACAAGGGAGGAGTTCAGATTTTGCCCAATTGATCATACATCCTTATATACAGATTTTTCAAAATAACAAATGTGGTCTCTTTAATGTTTAATGAGGCATTCTTTAAACATTTGGATGATAGGACTGAGTGCATACTTAGTGAATTTGGGTTGGGTGGAGTTGCAGATACTTTAGACATAAGGGCTAGAATCAGAGATGATATAGATAGACTGGGAGGGTGGTCCACAATCAACCACTTGGGATGAAATAAATGCATGCACAAAAACAGACCGGGGAATGACTGCCTAGACTGAGGTACTGGAGACAGGAACCTGGGGATTACAGTAGACCATAAGCTGAACATGAGCTAACGGTGTGCTCTTGTTGCACAAAAAGGCCAATAGTATATTAGGTTGTATTAACAGGAGTGTCACTTGCAAATCATTGGAAGTGATTCCACTCTATTCAGCACTGACGAAGCCTCACCTAGAGTATTGTGTCCAGTCTGGGGCACCACATTTTAAGAAAGATGTAGACAGATTGAAAAGATTCCAGTGTAGAACAACAAATATTACTAGAGGTCTGGGAAGTAAGACTTATGGGGAAAGGCTGAAAGAAAGTTATTTAGTGTGGAGAAGAAAAGACTGGGTGGAGATTTGATAACAGTGTTCAAATACCTGAAAAGCAATTAGGCTAGGGACAGACATTCAAAAAGTTGGAGCCTGAATTGATTCAATCTTTGCAGGTTAGGCTAACCTGCCTAGGTTGAAACAGTCTGAAACAGCACAGACATTCCCTCTGGCCTGGGGAACTGGAGGCACATGCCTGCAGTTGCTTAGGCCAGAAGCTGGGGGCTGCTAGTACGCCCCCTTGGCTGCAGGGAAGCTGTACTTGAGGGGGGGGAGGGGAACGTGGCCAGCCTGGGCTGAACTGGCCAAAGAGTGGTTTACTTCTCCCCTCCCCGTCCCCATCATGGTCGCTCCCCTCTCACTGCTCCAGCAGTCAGGTGGGGGGGCAGGGCCAGATGCCACTAGCTGGGCCCCTTAGGTGGGTGGCAGGGAGTAGGGTTATTCTGCTCTCTGCCCTCGGGGGTTTGCCCACCCCAGCCACTGCCACCACCACTGCCA
>NW_017729027.1:22524589-22535911 GCF_001723915.1 Gavialis gangeticus | reverse complement strand
CCCACCCCGGCCACTGCCACCACCACTGCCACTCTCTCTGTGCTCAGGGCAAGTGATGCAATAAGCCACCTCCACCAGACACCTCCCTGTCCCCTCTGCCTTAGGGGTCATTGCTGGCCAGCCTCTGGCCATGCCCGTGTCCCTGTACCAGGGAGTGGGGAATGCCAGGCTCAGATCCATGCAGGTGGGACAGGGATACAGGGCTTAAACCCCCTCCCTGGCCTTTTCACTTGAGGCTACTGCCAGGACTAGCCATGCCCCTGCCACTGGAACAGGGAGTGGAGAAATACTCATGGGACAGAGGAGAGAGAGGGGAATAAACCCCTTCCCTGCCCCCTTTGCCTTAGGAGAGCTAGCTTCTGGCCATGCCCTCGCCTCTACCCACCCCTGCTCCACATAGGGAGCAGAGGGGTGGGGTCAGCCCTGCTGCACTGGAGCAGAGAGCACAACCCTGCCCAGGGCTGCAGAGCATGCTGGGATGGTGGGAGACTCTGCTTTAACTTAAACCAGGAAGGAATCTGGGACAGAAGTTCTATAAATCGGCTCAGTGAGTAAAATCAAGTACTACATTCAACCTATTTTATCTCAAACCCGTTTCAGCCATTTTGAAACTGCACAGAACTAGGAAAGAAATTACACATTAATTCGAGAGCAGTAGATCATTCATCTTCTGATAAATCCTCTGTGTTGAGAATCCAAAAGATTTCCTGCCAGATTAACTGGGTGAGAGCAATACTCAGATCTCTTAGTAAACATTTGTTTTACTTCTTTTTTGGGTAGAGATGAATCAATTAGATTTTCATTCAGTTGTCTGACTATCTCTGGAATATTTGAAAGGCTTGGTGTATCTCCTTCTAGTTTCTGGATAGCTACTGAAACTGGTAGTAGCAAACTGAATGCTCCTTGAACTTGAACCCAGAACACATCGCTGTCAAGAATCTGTTTCCGAATGTTCATGGGAATAGTCTGGGATACTGTGTCATCTATTGAAGCACACTGCAAACAGTTCTTTGTATGCAGCAAACTATGTAAACATTTTGTAGCTGAGCTCCATCCAGTTTCTCCTGGCAATAAAAGTGCACTTTTCTTCCCCTGCTTCTCTTTCTGTAGTTTCTTCAAAGTCTGATTAGCAACATGATGATTGTTGAATACCTTCACAATTGCTTTACAGTTTGCTAATAAGTGTCTTCATTGTATTCACACTTACTATGTATGTGCTTTGCCAGAAGATTCAACCCATGAGCAAGACAGCCAAATACTATTAAATGAAGATATTTTGCCTTTAATATTTACCATGCGGCTTTCATGTTCCATTATCAATTACAAGGGCTTGTACCCTGGAGTCCTTCACTTCCAGTCTCTTCACTCAGTAATTTGGCTATGTATTCACCTGTATGATGAGAAAATTTCGTAGCAATTACTTTCAGGAATATTGGTTCAGGTGTTGCTAACATAATGTTCAATAAAGGATTTCCTTGTATATCAGTCCATCCATCTGACATCAGAGTCAGTGATTCTGCCTCACCAATCCTTTGAATAACCATTGTTTGAACTCTGTCATACTCTCTGTCTAAGAGAGACAGTAATTTATATGATGAGTGAATTAGTTTGTAATGTTCCTTCCAGTATTGATTTTCAGCTATAGAAAGAGGCGTACCACTTGCAAATATAGCTTGAGCTAATGCCTCATTTGCTTTTTCTTGATCTTCTTTTGACATTTTGTCCACAAAGCTTGATAAAAAGGTTGACAGTCTTGACTGTATACTCATGGTGGATCACATAGCTGGTGACAGTGACCTTAAAAGCAAAGATCCTGCTTATTCTTCCTCCAAACCTGGCAGCTCAACATTTTCATTTTACATCTTTTGCAAATCTGCTATTTCACTTGAGCTACCAAGTTCCTGCAACAAAAGGGGGGAAAGATTTTTATTTTATCTTATTCTAGTCTGGCATCATCCATCAGAAGGAGAAGGAGAAGCAACAGAGATCTTGTTTCCCCACTCCCTGCCACAAAGAACACTCTGCTCAGCTTGCTGCTCAGGTGCCCTGGGACTGCAGAGTCAAAGGTAAGTATAGTCTGGACTCTGCCATCAGCCACAGAACTAAGCTCGCTCTGCTGGGTTGACATAGTTAACTATTTATCTATTATGTAATTTTTAAAAAATTATTGTTAAGCCTAAGCCACTTTGAGTGCAAGCAGAAAAGCAGGATACAAATATTTTAAATAAACAAATAATAGTCCAGCGTTGCATCAACGAATTTTAAAATTATAATTTTTAAAACAATATAGATGCTATACTGTGTGTTGTTTAACATCTTAGGTTGTTTACTTACATAGGATTTCTGAAGTAGACTTTTCTCAGATGATGTTGTTCCACCACTACATTGTATTAGCTTTCTGTATATGGCTTGTCCTCTTTCAGGATAGTATCTACATGTTATTATATGTTTCTTCATTCGTGTTGCATAGTTAGCATACTCCTGCCTGCAATATTTACATCTACCAGCTTTCTTCCTTCAGTGACTTGAACTTCATTGTAATGATGCCACACACTAGTTTTTCTTTTCTAATAAGGCATTATTATGACTACTTCAAACCACAAGCTACAAAACTAACAGATCTTATGCAAACACTTCCAACTTCCCCACATCCATAAAAGAAATGAGACACTGTGCTGTGTCTTTGCTGAACTGAAAGTGAAACAAAAAATAATTGCAGTTTTAGTTTTGGTTTTGCTCTCACTTGCAGTCTGAGATGAAATAAGAATTTTAGCTCTGGTTTTTATTTGACTTGCAGAGCCAATTAAGTGAATTTATAACTTGATTTTTGGTTTGGATTATTATGTGAGTGTATTTACCCTCCTGTTTACAAATCAATAAAGCATATATGTACTCTCTCATACACTTCCATGGGATAATCACCTGAAAAACATTAATTACACCTTTGAAACTGCCAAGCTTGCCTAATATTGTATTGGCATCCATTCATTGTTACTAATGAATTTTATGAAACAATGAATTTTTAGAAATGGAAAATTTCTCATGGAAAAATAAAGTACCTGCCCCACATTTCTGGATGGGTGTAGCATCAAACTTAACTGATTTAAGTTAAATCTAGTTATTGAACTTCTGTCACAGATTCCATCCAGACTTAAATTAATTCACAGTCCCTCAGCATCCCAGGATGCTTTGTACCTCTCCTGCAAACCACCCCTTGCAGGATGGACAGGCTAGCTTTGGCCCAAGCTGTCTGCTCCAGGGAGGTGTGCTGCAGCGGCCCCCAGCTTCTGGGATGGGTCCCTGCAGGCATGTGGCTGCATTTCTGGAATCAAAAGTGAATGTCTGTTCACTTGCTTATCAGTTCAATTTACGCATCTTAGATTAACCTGCAAAGATTGACCCAATTCAGCCTTAGGCCTTTTGACTGTCTGTACTTAGCCTAGAGGTTCAGTACTATGGATCTATCCACTCTTTACTCCTACCTCTGTTCTTTGGGATGTCTTACTTCCTAAGAGTTGCATTAAAAGTTAGGTACTGTTTACATGGCTACAATCAGAAAAAATGGCTTCTGTTTAACCACAGCACAAAATGCTACATTGTACAAATTTATACTACTGTGAGGTTTCATGCTTTGCACATCAGTCCATGAGAGAATGTTACAATGCTTTGCTATAGGTTTATTCCAGCGCTGAGTTCCATCACTTCTCATTATATCTTATTGTTTGGACAATATCAGGTGAAATTATCTTTGTGCCAAATAGGGCTGACTTGTATGAGAGGATCCATGGCATAAGTGGCTCTCCATGGAAAAGGTAAATGACCATTTTTGGTCATCACAGAGTGTGTTTAAAATGAAAGATCGGGGGGAGGCAAGGTTGTTAAGTGGACAAGGTAAATCTGCTATGAATATCATCTTTAATGTACCCATCTGGCTTTTTGATGATGTGCCAAAAGCTCCCTATATATCCAGGGTGAACAGACTGAAAATGAGCTTACTTATTCTTTAGAAGTAGCAGGAGCTTACATGACATGTTAGCAGAATAATTCTAAATGCATAAATATGTGTTTAGTTTTTGTAGGTTCTCTTCCTTGTAATACAGATGCTTATTTTACATGATAAATTAATTAAAGAAATATATACACTTTCAGTATTGTGAAATTTAATGAAAAAAATGTGTTGAATATATTTCAATGACAGGTCTGCTGTTGGCTATTTTTCCCAGAAAATATACACACATAGTTATAAGTAACTTGCCTGAAAGGAAAGGATGGCTATCTGAGGAAGCAAAAGCAATTGGTGTTATCATCTTGCTGAATTGGGGGGTGGGAAAGCCCTATATCAAGTATGCATTAGGTGAGCAAGTCAGAAAAGAGAAACAAGGGCAGTGAGGTGCACAATCATTCTCTGCCCTTATTTTTGCTTATTCTTAAAAGCAAAATATAGAAACTTTTTTTAAAAGTTAGCTTTTTTTTAATTATTACAATACTGCTGCCCCCAGGCAGAAGCCGCAGGCAGGTCTAATTTTAAACAGTTTGGTACTCAAATAGCAAATGAGCCAAGCTCCCCCTCATCTTGGCCATAAGTTGGAGGAATATATTTAGAAGTATGAATTCTTCTTTCATGCTGTGGTGGCATCTACACAAGACACTTACTACAGAGTTGACTAATTAGCTTTGCAGTAATGTGTCTCTGTAAAAGTAAACTAATTAACTCCACTGTAGGTTAGTACTGCCCAATACAAGTACTATCCCACAGTGGACTTATTTACTCTGTCACAATGCACATATAAATGGTGATCAGGGCTGGCTGTGGCATGAGGGTACTACAATGCAGGGCTAGCCGGCAGACAGCCGCTGCACTGTAGCACCCTTGTACTCCAGTCATCCCTTCTGCAGCACATTGAGCTGGGGTGGAGCAGCTCCAGGCTGGCAGGCTGAACCCGTCTGGGACTCCTGTCAGTTGGGGATGAACCACCCTGGCTCAATATGCTTTGGTCCCAGGTGCATATGTACACATGCCTGAGAGAAATAAGCTCCGGTGTGAGCTGTACCAGACTTTATTGTGTCGCATCAATTTCACACAGAAATGCACCCTGTTTGACATGTGGTACGTGGACTTTCTTCAGCCTCAGAATGCTGTTACCTTTGTCTAGCTGTTTGTGGTTGTGCACATCTATTTATTTCAGTAGTACTAAGTGATGCCTGCTCTCTAAGTCATCCTCTTGCAAAGACAGAACTTATCTCTCAAGTTCTAATACAGAGGTTAAGTCTATTTAGTATCGTGTAGGCATCGTGCCACACAGGAGATACATTTTCCTATCTAGTTTCCATAACGAAATAAACTGCCAGTGCATTGAATTGTCTCTGTTCCTCTCTGTGGTAAAACCAGTGTGAGGGAAGAATCAGGGTCACAGTTCCAGTATGACTTTAGAGTGAGGAGAGAAGCAAATTTCAAATCCAGATTTCAAACATCCTTTCTTGTGGTGTTCAGATCAGGATTTCATTTCAGCTCTTGATAGAATTTGAGGAGCCAGATGTGAAATCTGTACCTAGATTCTGATCACTGACACAAAGCCCAAGTTGCGTTTTGGACCAAAAGCTGAATACTTCAAATCAATTGTCTATGATTCCATGAAATCAACCTCTTTGTGGATCTGATACCCTAACTGGCAGTAGTTTTAATATGATCACTATTGCTCCACGGGCCGATTATTCAATCTAACAAATCTCTGTTCAGCACGGGAGCAGAATGAGAAGAGAAACAAAGTTGGCTTCAGGCCTTTTTTGGGTTTTTTGGCAACTGGGTACCATTCAGCTGCTACCACAATTTAAGCTACCTCAGGCTACTCTAAATACCACCTGGTTGCTTATGGCCTCAATCATTCTCTTTGGCACTCAAGAGTCACAGGAACACATTGTTATGTCCTGGTCTTTTTGGCCAGGTACAGACATTACACTTTTACTGGTGTAAGTGATTGGAAATCACTCCATACCCATAACAGAACAGAAGTTCAGCACACATAGACTGGTTTAAAAATGGCAGAACCTGGCCTAAGATTTGCCCCTCCCCCACCAAAGGGTGAATGTGTGTTCTGTTTGTTACAGATCTAAATTATGCCACTTACAGAAAACCACATAACTTAGATCCATTTCATCTTAGGTTTTTTCAATTCCTGTACTTAGCCATTGACAGTCATGACCTCGGTCATGAGCTAAATGGAGTAGTGGGTATCCAACAGTAGGCCCTTTAATATTTCTGTGTAACCCCTTCCCACAGCCATAGCAAGTCAAGTAATCTGTCTGTCATGCTTAAATTGGCTACACCCTGTGCAATTAACAAACTCAGTGTTCTGCAGTTTTCTACAAAGGAATATTGCACAGATTATCCAGCCTTGTGGTTTCAAAAAAATGAAAGGAAATGAAGAGTTGTTAAGAATGAATCACTTAATGCTCAAAGTATTGCTATATTTACTAGAGCACACATAGGAAAAGATTTAAACTGACAGCCTACAGATCCCATGCGACCCACAAGTGTTTAAAATGCAGTCTCTGGGCTTCTACTCAGCCACACTGCTCCTATCCCTCCAGATGCAATAGCAGCCAGGGTCCTAGGGCTCCCCCTCAGTTTTTGCTGCTTGATCCAGGAGGCAGGGCTGTACAATACAGCCTGCATTACCCGTGGAGCCAGTAGCATGCAGCAGCTGTGCAGTGAAGGGCCCCCAGGGAACCAACAGGAGGCTGCAGGTGGGGTAAACACCTCACTGTGCAGCAGTGTGGGTGCCCACCCCTGCACATGCAGTGCAGCAGGTGGGGAAGCACCACCTACGCACATGGCTCAGTGGGTGGGTGGAGCACCCATTTGCTCACACAGTGCAGTGGCATGGGGAAACACCTGCTCACACATGTGGTGCGATGGAGTGGGGGAGTGTCTGCCTGTCTACACACAGCATGCAGGCTTGGGGTCCAATGACCCTAGTGCAGCCTCAACAGTGTGCAGCCCCTATTGGTTTAAATCAATAATTATGATGGAAGTCTTGTATTTGGATCTATACTTGCGTGGAATTGAATCCTTCTAGGTTTATAGTTTATACTAACATATAGCAAAAACAACTTTTGATTGAAACGATCTCTTTTTTATACCCTCCTCCAGAATGCAGTAGATGTGCAGGTAGAACTTTCACTTGAGATATGTGAAATTTGATCTGGAAGATTAGGGATGATCGTGATGCTTTTAAAGTGCAGGGAGTTCCTTCCATTTTCTTCTGTGCCAGTTTACATGGATCCCAAGGAGATTTAATTTATATCTTGGGTCTTTTGCCTTGGTGGGTTATATTTAAATTGTATTCAGAAAGCTATAGGGCACCCATTAGCACAGGCAGTCAAGGAAATGCAGGAAATCAGTACATCCTCTCAACACATTGGCCATATCTCTACATCCAGTCCTACTAGCTGCGAGTCTTCTGTCCTCAGACCCTCCAGATAGCATTCTTTTAATTGGTTTATGCTGGTGATTACATCAAAACTAAGGTATTTATTTTAGTTGGTGCACATCTGTCTCTCAATTGATTCTCTCAGCATTGCCTGATATATTGCAGTGGCATATTGTATTCCATAATACAAATAAATAAAAATAAGAATTGGCCATATAATGGTCATGTAACACCTGCATCCCTGAATTATGTTTACTGCATGATGTGATTAATCCATAAAAATGATCTAATGAACAAAAAATCTGGAAATATGTTTATATTATGTTTGTAATATAAAATAAGTTTAAAGTTTAGGGACTCAGGCTAGCTGAAAAGAATGGATCAGGATCATCATTATCTGAAACATATTTGTTTGAGAGAGTTAAGTACTCTCTGGATTATGTAAAAAACTGAATAAACTACATGCATGGGGACTTTATATATATTAAGATAAATTGATTTTATTCCAATGTATTTTCCCTCACTTTTCCACTCCTGTTTCCTAAACAGCTCTTCTTTTTTGATCCTTCTTCCCTATTCTCTTTCCCATCTTATTCATTTTACAGTTTATTTTTTTGCTGATATAGTCACTGAATATCATATGTATTTGGAACTATGTAAGCCTTTTGATTGTATTTTTGGTATTTTACATATATTTTCCCACTGAATATTATTATAACTGAAATATCTGCCACTGAATTTCCTTTGGTGTTATTTTTTGTCTCACAAGTTCAATGTTTAGGTTATGAAATTTTGCTTAAAAAATATAGATTATTTTTGTTTTCCTCTAAACAAAATGCTGACATCAGAGAGCTTGGGCATAAAAGCATGTGGTAATTTTCATTCAAGTACCAGTAATTGAAGTATCATTTCCTAATGCATATATACCATACAGAGTACACAACATAATATAGAGTGAATAAAATGTCATTCTATTTTATTCTCTGTGTTTGATGCTTATGTAAGGAAATGACATTTGAGTTTCTGGCATGTGAATAACCTGGCACCTGAATTATATGCATTCTTCTCTAAATGGTTTTCTGATTTCAGTGCTCACATCACAGTGAACAATTATTTTTATGCTGCAAATTAAAATTTAGTCTGAAAGTAATGAAGCCTCATTTCACAATGGAAATGCAGATGGTCATGCTCCAAGATCTCTCAGTGATGAGTCATATATTAATATTCACTAAGAAATGAAATTTAGATTTGAAACAAAAATATGGTACAAATGAAAGAATGGTATACATTGAAGCAGAACCATTTTATATCATGCAGGCATCTCAGTATAGGGCTGAACCAGAGGCCACAATCCATGATGTAGTTAGTTATTCCCACATCTGAGATGACTGTCATACTTTATATTAATGGGCACAATCTGTTGGTATGTTAACAAAATAGGTAAAGAATAACCATCTATACCAGGGGTTGTCAA
Organism: Gavialis gangeticus; assembly: GCF_001723915.1. Lineage (NCBI taxonomy): Eukaryota > Metazoa > Chordata > Crocodylia > Gavialidae > Gavialis > Gavialis gangeticus. Next base: position 22,527,007 of record NW_017729027.1, on the reverse strand, counting down.
CGAGGGGTATGTGTGCTCTTGGGGGTACCTGAACCAGTCTTAGCGGGTACGCACAAGCAGGTGGGGATGGAGCACCACCGCCTCCCAGGAGCAGGGTCAGGGCAAGGCAAGGGCAGCAGTGCCCCTCTGTGGGGTGGAGAAGCTCACATGCAGCAGCTGCCACCACCATGCACCAGCCTGATGAGCTTCCCTGCCCCGGCCCTGCTCCTAGGAGGCGTTGGCACTCCATCCCCACTCACCCGCATGGTGTCCCTGTCTCCTTGCTCTGTTTCTGGCCATGCATCACTCCCACTCAGCATTCGGGTGTGTGCTAAATGAGCACCCCCCCCCCTCGGTGTTTGGCCGTATGCTAACTTCCCCCCTCCCCCCTGCTCAGCATCCAGCCACCACGGGTACTTTGACTAAAAAAGGTTGAAAAACCCTGATCTATACTGATTTTTAAGGGTAGTTTTTATAGAACAAGAATCAGGCTTTTTGCTAATTGCACTTCCACAGCTGTTGCTCATGCAGTGCCTGCTTTCTAGCTAAGTAGAGGCTAAGATAATTTATAAATGAAACTTCAGGAAAATTTGTAGATGAACTGATAGATATTTTACAACTAAAATATACATTTAAAGTAGTCTAAAATGCTGATAGTATTCCACATATTTAATTTTGTAAACTAAATAGCCATGGTTGTAATTTTGTTTTGTTGAAAATTAAAAAAATATTCCAATTAGGCTCCAATACAATGCATTTATGTAAGACTATTGTATTTAACATATTAAAATGTTAAAGGCATGTGATAAACATGCCATGCATTTTATGCTCCAAATAATTCTGAAACACCTGAACTCTTCTTTCCTGTACACCCCCCAGAATTTTACAAGACAAAACATCCCTTTAGGGCTGTGCATTTATACACCAAATTTCAACCCAGAGGGGACTGCAACTAGCACTGTAAATGCGCTGATGATAGTTTTATAATGGAAAGCCTGAAAGAGCCTTAAGTACAGTCTCACTAATGTAATGCTATAATACATAACCAGTCTAATTTGGAGCTAAAAGCCAGTTATCAAGTAATACTTTTGTAGAGCTAATATTGTTAACATCTTAATTTTCCTCCTATTTTAGATCTGAATTACAGTTTACTTTAAAATGAAATCCACTTACAAGATGCATAATGGCTTTCTACTTTAATTTTGCTATTGTGATTGGTTTTATAGTTGTCCAAATTATCTTTTTTTAACCCCTCTATGGAGCCCGTTGCAGTGAAATCATTATGCAGATCACAATATAAACTCCATGTGCAAATTGTACCAATTATATTATCATAAATTGATTAGGAAAAGGTTTGCAAAGGAAATGAATATCAACACGGTTTACATTAGGAATGAAGCTTGTGCCTTCAGATTGTTTATCATCTCTCTGAATGTGCATAAAAGACTAGTAGCTCTGTCATGTCAGCTTCTTAAAAGTAGCCTGCATCCCACTAGAAACTGACAGTGTTGCCATGGAGTTGCACTCAGATGTCAAGGCAAAGATAAAACCAATTTCTAGATAATAACTGCGTTATAAACAGAAAGTAAACTAAGATGGGTAAACAAAAATCAAATGGCCTGTTATAATATTGGATACCTTCTGTATGTCTCTGCCCTTCCTCCTCAGTCATGTTATAAATAGTCAGTTGGTGCTTTTCAATTAAAATACTTGTTTAATTAATATTTGATGGCAAAGAACTACAGTTTTAAGGGAACAGGTCACCTGGTATATTCAATATTCTGCTTTGTGTAGATACAACACAGGTGTGTGTGTGTAATATATAAGTCTCTTAGATGGGTCTCCCCCCAAATATGATTGTGCCTGTGCAGAGGATAAAGACATTTATGTTGCTTCATTTACCTAAATCCAGGAGTTATGCTTCCCAAAGCAATTTGCAACATCCCCTTTCTTCTACTGTCATATTTAATCATTTTAAAATAAATTGCAAGGAAGACACAAGTCAGATATGTTTGTCCATGTGAATTTCAGGGCATGAGCTAATGTATTCAATAATCCACATGAAAAGAGTTTACATGACCTGACTGATGGAATTAATGCCATATTATTATTCCACAATAAAATTAGGTAATATACTATATTTACTCAAATATAAGATGACCCTGAATATAAGATGACCCCCTAATAATTAGCTTCTATATATGGAGAATTATAAATTTGTTACCATTTTCCAGATATACAATCTAAGTATTGGAGACCTATCTTAAATCCTTCCCCCAGCTACAGCATAGGGAGCAGTGGTGGGGGTGGACGGTCAGGTGGGCCCTTTGCCCTCTGTCCTGTCCACTTCTTCCCTCTGCAGCCTTCCTAGTCCCTGCCATCTGCACCCCCTACTCCCAACAGATTTACCAGCTGGAGGCAGCTGTGTCAGCTGCCTTT
>NW_017729027.1:22504843-22519589 GCF_001723915.1 Gavialis gangeticus | reverse complement strand
AATCTAAGTATTGGAGACCTATCTTAAATCCTTCCCCCAGCTACAGCATAGGGAGCAGTGGTGGGGGTGGACGGTCAGGTGGGCCCTTTGCCCTCTGTCCTGTCCACTTCTTCCCTCTGCAGCCTTCCTAGTCCCTGCCATCTGCACCCCCTACTCCCACCTCCCCTCTGCTCCTCCCCCACTCCTCCCAGTATGCCTCTTCCCCCCACCCACCTTAATGTCAGACACTGCTCAGAGCACAGCAGGTGGAAACTCAACCCTTTCCTGGTCATGCAGTACTTTTAGTGTGCTGATTGTCTGGGCAGGGAATACAGCAGTAACAATGCTGCTGATTGGCTGGTAAGAGCTGAGCTTCCAGTGCTATGAGGGATGGGGAGGAAGCCGGAAGCTGCAGAGGGGAAGTGGAAGGAAGGGCACAGGAGGCTGCTGTGGGTCTGACTCTGACCCCAACCCAAGCTCAGGGCCAGAGTCAGAGCGGCAGCAGCCACCTGCTCCCCCCTTCATTACATATATGAATGTATGATGAGGGGATTTTTCCCCGTGCTGATTGGGGGTTAAAAACCTTATTTTATACTGGAGTAAATACAGTATTCAAAATAAACTGTACAGCCCCAGTTAAAGTAATAAACTGGTTTTATTTTAATTGCATTATCATATGCTTGTTATTGTTTACTATTATGATCTCTTCATAATGCTCTGAAGTGTAAAACATGAGAGTTATCTGATTGTATTATTTCTTTTAATAGTGGCTAGTATTCAGAAGCTTCCTGCAGCATCTGTTCTAACAGACATCAATTTCCCAATGAAAGGCAGGAAAGGAATGGTTGACTGGGCGCGAAACTCAGAAGACAGGGTTGTCATTCCAAAAAATATCTTCACCCCTATGTCATCAGGTAAATAAGTATTCAGGCACAATATTATATTGAAGGAGAATTTTTGCTCATTAGATTAAGGAATCTGAGAAATGTTGTCCCATATGGCTACTTCTGAACGTATTGATATTTCTTTTAACAATCTCCAAAATGGATATTTTATTTTACTAATCCCCAAATTAATTTGGTGAGGCTTGACTTATATATTAAGAGATTTTTAAGGTCTTGTAGAAATTCAAAGTATTATCAGCTACATTGTCTTGCCTGTAGTTTGCAATATTCATGCAGCTTAGCAACATGTGCTCATAGAAAATGAAAAGCTCAGCATTGTATTCTCCTGATTCTACTGTAGACAATTTCAGGGACATTTTCCTGTCACTACATTACAGCATCATAGAGACCGATCTTATTTCTACTGACTGATCTTATTTCCTCTCTAAACTGTTCACAGTGGTTCTAAGGCCAGTATGCAATATACTGTCCCACCCTAAACAACTATATTGCAGATTCATCTCCTACATGTTAAAAATGTCCCCTATAGGTATTTCAAAATGAAATACCAGTATACCATATTTACTCAAATAGAAGACAATCCTGATTATAAAACAAACCCCCAATAATTAGATTCTATGTGTGGAAAAATAATAACTTTGTTATAATTTTCCAAACATAGAATGTAATTATTGGAGGTTTTCTTTGAATTTGTCCCCCTTCCACTGCTACAGCAGGGAAAATAATCTGAGCGGTCAGGTAGCCCTTTTGCTGTCTGCTTCCCCCAAACTTTTTCCCCTGGCAGCCCCTCTCCTCTCTCCTTACTATCAGACCCTACTTTCCCTGAGCACATATAAGTAAGGAGCAAATTTGAAAACAATAACCTTGAAATTAAACATGGCTATAGTCATTTGCATGTAATACCCATACACTTAGTTAATCCAGACTTGATGCATGTTACCTTTACTCCATAAACACAATTTTGAGCATCACTTTGGCACCTATTACATGTGGTACAAACTATACATGATATTAATCCAAAAGCCAAAGGCTCATAATTTACCACATTGTTCAATGGGTTGGGCCCCAGCAGGCTCAACAGCATTTCAAACTTCGGTGATCCCACAGCTTAGCACTGCTCAGTATGTGTGCATACTTCAGATACTCCACACCCCACAAAGGAGCAATGTAGCCAGTTAGCCCCCCACACATGACTGGAACTGGGTGTTCATGTCACAAACCCTGAAATCCTTAAAAAGTTTATATGAAGCTGAGATGCAGGGCAACCTGGTCTGGCTTCACTTCATGGAGGATGGGACTACACTAATCATATGTTCCAGGCTGGGAGAGTTGGGGGCAGAGAGATTCTGAGTTAACAGTTTTGGGGTCCCATTTGGTAATGTTTGCTAGGCATTTAAGGCTGGTGAAGAAACACAAATCTTTAGACAAGGAGAGGAAAGGCACAGTTCAGCTGTGGGAGTGAAGAGGAAGTTGAAGTGTTTCAATGTAGTGGCTAACCTTGACTTGAAATAGAGTCAGTGCTGAGGATGATTGAGCATAATAGATACTACTACATGTCTTATTCAGGTGGGCTGTATTAACCTATCCTTGTGGTAGGTTCCCATCAACACATCAAATGTAGCAATTTTGGTACCAAGGGAAAGGTGTCAGGGCTGGCTCTGGTCCTCCTGGTGTTGGCCTGGTATTGCAGTACCTCCAGGACTGGTGCTAGTTTCCTGAGGAGGAAACACACACCTGATTTTTCTTAAGATCCCAAATAAAAAAAATATATAAATAAAATACCTACACATACCTATCCCTAGAGACATATGCTGACTAATGTATTGGTAAAGACAATATTTTAAAACATTTGAACTTTTTTGATTCAATTAATTTTTTGTTTGTTTGTTTTTTTTTTAAAGAACTAGATGAATCAACTGTATTCGTGCTTGGAGCAGTTTTGTACAAAAATCTGGAACTTATTTTGCCCACTTTAAGGTAAGAATTTATTTCAGCTTACACAATAGCTTGCATTGCTTCAGAGGCATAACTCTAGATCATGTCAAGATGAAAGCAGTCAACAAAGAACATGTGTGTTCATCATTTGCATTTTGCACCATCTTTAAAAATGCACATTTGCAATTCCTTTATGTATTGTGGGGTATGTGATGTCAGTAACCTGTAAATCCAATTGGTATACTGTAACCTGAGGAAAGACAAAAGATTGCCTAACAGCTCCTGCAACCATAGAGATACCACAAAAATCCTCACCTCTTGTACATTTCCTGGCCCATCATGGCTACAATAACACTCCAACTCTACTGTAATGTAACTGTCATTTTATCTGAACTGTAGCTTGAGAAAAAAGTTTCCTTGTAAGTATGTCAACTGATGAACAGCTGTAAAATAATACTCAAGCTATGTGTATTTAGACTTAATACTGCTGTTCTCTAGTAGTGTACATGCTCTAGCAAGGAAATAATCACTTGGTATACCAATAATGCTGGCCCTCATTTTCACAAAAGCCACTCTTCAAGTATGTTATCAATTATAATTGCATTAGGATGAGAGAGCAGGTTGCATTAGGATTAAGGAGCTTTCTGGGAAAGAAGAAATCCACATATCTCTACAGTTCAAATATATCAGTCAAATATATCAGTCACCTCTTTAGGCCAATACAGGTACCTAAAAAGAGAGGAAGAGCTTATTTTACTCCTAGTCATGTAAAATAATCCCCTTGCATTACCTTTTCCTTCCCAGATCATCAGTTAAGACAGATTCTTGCTGCACAAGCATTAGCCCAACCTACAGTAGTTTCTACTGCTAGCTCTGTTGTTGTTGTTCAATAAATTACTGTATATTGTATCACAACAGATCTTAGTGAAGCAGAAATCCAGCACACCTCCTCTCACTTAGCCAAAGCTAATGGGGAAATCTTGACCAAAAACTGCAATATTTGAAGCCGGTTTATTCATAGATTCACAGATTGTAAGGCCAGAGGGGACCTCAGAAGATCATCAGGTCCAGGCCCCTGCACCAAGCAGGAAATCCAACTGGGATCAGGTAACCTCAGCAAGGTGACTGTCCAGTCTCCTCTTGAAGATTTCCAGGGTAGGCAATTACACCACCTCTAGAAGGAACTTATTCCACAGTCTGGACACACTAACTGTGAAGAAGTTTTTCCTAATGTTGAGCCTAAAACGGTCTTCCAGGAGTTTGTGGCCATTACTCCTGGTTTTCCCCAAAAGTGCCCCTGTGGACAGTTGTTCACCGAGCCCTTGATGTATTCCCCTGATGTAGCGGTAAGCTGCTATCAAGTCCCCTCTCAGCCTTCTCTTTTTTAGGCTGAAGAATCCCAGGTCCCTCAGCCCCGCCTCGTATGGCTTGCTTGATAGAAGAATAATGTAATGTAATTTTTTTTTCCACAGTGGTAATCTTGGGGGGCAGGGGAGGAGGAGGGGATGACGTGTGGAGCTTAAGAAGAAAAATGACTCCTAATGTAGTTCTAAGGTATTATGAAGCTACAGCGATTGGCCACAATAGGTGTTGGGGGGGAGGGGGGCACGTGGTATCCACAGTGGTACATAACACAATTATCTCCTGTGTCCCAAGGAGCCTTATTTGTCCAAGGGTCTTCTTCAAGTGAAAAACGATCTACCATCTCAGGAAGCATTTTTAAGGACTCATATATACTGTTGGCACTGCTTAAATAGTAAATTTTAATGATCTAAAACATTGATGAGCATCTTCGGGTTAACGTGCCAGTTCCTAAAATAAACCAGGAAGGAGGAAGTTGTTATAATAGCTGTATCCCTTTATTACATAGTCTGAGAAACAGAGAGAAATGGCTAAAATATTTAGGACTCCCTAGCAAACCTTAGGGACAATGACAGCCACAGAAAAAATGTGGAAGTGGTCACATATCTCTCAAACTTGTATTTTGTAAGCAGCAATCAATGATCATGCACTTCTAGCTCCATAATTTAAGTTTAGTGAAAACAAGTCTGGATCATTGAAGCCAATTTTTTCTGCCTATTCAAAGCCATTTAAAGTGTTTCTTCCATCTATGGAAACTTGTTATTTTTCACCTTTTTCTGCTCCCATTAAATTTAAAGTTAAACTCCTAAATAGCTAGATTTCTTGGAGGAAGCCCTAAACATACAGCAAAAAGGGCACTGTGAAGTATGAAGGGAATAGAACTCTTTGTATTCATTTTTTGCCTTTGTCATTTAAGACGTTCAACTGGTTGACCTGTGAACATATCAGCCTCCCATAGAAAGTGGTTATGTGAGCTGCCAGACCTGCATGGCTTGGTAAACTAAATATATTGAATCATAAATAAAAGCTTTGGAAGTTCATATACGAAGCAGTAATACCTCCCTATTCCTTCTAAAGCATTTGGTATAACTTGAATGAACTCGTGAGCTGATTTTGAATGTTGATGCAAATTGTATGAAAGTAGCAATGTTGATTGTGTTTGTGTTTGTGAATCAGGAATAAAAGCCATGATTAATTTTGTGGTATACTATTACTGCACATTTTCTCGTGTGTGTGTGTGTGTGTGTGTGTGTGTGTGTGTATAAACCTTTCTAAATTACAGCAATAATGCCTTATATACATCATTGCACCTCATCAATATTTATACTGAAATGAGACTGCTGATACATATGCAATTTAGATCTATCAGCTAATCAGGTAATGAAGTGTTTGGGATTTTTTTGCCTATGGCAACCACATTCATAATTTGATCTCATGACCTCAAGATATAACAACAAAGGTACAACAGCTCTAAATTGTTCTAATGCAATGTTCATTCAGATACAACTCCAATTCTGAAAGAAAAACCCTTTAATACTTTGTGTTGAATAACTTCATCCATTACACTCTTTCCAAAAAAAACCCCAAACAAAAATCTGAGCTGAAACATACATGAAACGGCAATGAAAAATAGAACAATTCTTATTAAATTAAATGGAAATCAAGTAGTTTATGCCAATTTAGGATCTGGTTATTACCTCCAGAATGAAGTGAAGGATGCTGTGCTCATAGTGCAGTGGTCACCAAACAGTGGATCCCAATCAACTGGTCAATCCCAGAGCCTCTGACAGTCAATCTCAGTCAGCATGTGCTCAGCCACCCCAGACTGAGATAGACTGTCAGAGGGTCCGGGATCAGGAGTGGCTGAGATGTAGTCTGGGAGTGGTGGTGGAATCCACATGGCTGGGCTGAGCTGTACCCCCTGCCACCAGGGCTGGGTGGGGCAATCTCCCTCCAAACCCTAGTGCCCTGTGGTGAGGGAGGGGGTGGGGCAGGAGCAGGGACAGGGGCCCCAGCCAGGCCAGTGGAGGCTCAGAGCCTGGGTGATCCATCTAGGCATGCGGGGGGCAGGGGGTTGCTGCTGCTGCACACACCCCTGCAGACACTCGGGGGCCATGTGCCCTCCAGATATGTGTGCAGGCTAGAGGCAGCAGCCACTTCACATTGGGCTTTGCACCCCAAGCCCTGCACACAGATCAGGGGGAACATGTGTCCTCCAGGCCTCCATCAGGGTGCATGCAGTGGCAGGAGCCCACTGTGTGCCTGGATGAGCCACCCAGGCTTCAAGCCTCCCCCAGCTTGGCCAGAGCCCCACTCATCTGGTGGCAGGGGGTACGAAGGCATAGGCAGCAGGGTCACAAGGCAGCCCAGCCACAGGCTTCAGGTGGCTGCAGCAGGGGTAGGGAGGGGCATGTGCAGTAGCAAGAGAGGGAGTGGAGCAGGGGTCAATGCTGTAAAGGTGGGAGCAGGATGGAGCCATGAGTGGCTCATCTGGGGGGCAGGGGGGACATGCAGCCCAGGAGGGCATGGGGGTTGCATGCCCCTAGATCAGCATGTGGGACGGGACAGGCTGGGGACAGGGAAGTACATTGCTCAGCTCTTTGGCTCTGTGGTGGCAGCAGTGCTGGGAGGGAGCGGGGGCGCTATGGTGAATTTTTGGGAGCCCGCCCCATAGTGCAGCCACTGCATGCTGCCCTGACTCCAGCCCACCATGCCCTGCTCTGTGTGCAGATCCAGGGGCATATACCCCCTGTGCCCTCCCAGGCAGCATTCCCCCTTAGTCTCTACACCCCCCCCAGATAAGCCAATTGTCCCGTGCCCACCCTGGCATACCGGCCCCTGCTCCCCTCCCCCCTCACCACTGTGGGGTGGGGGGGAAGATTGAGGCCCCAGCTGTGAGGGGGTGGGACACAGGCAGGAAAAGGGGCTGGGGAGGGTGGGGGAGAAGCTGAGGCCTGGAAAGCATGTGCCCCCAGGCCTTTGCTTGTCTCACCACCCAGCTCCTGCCATGCCCCCCCCTCCTACTGCCCTTCCCCCACAGACTTACCTGCTGGAGGGGTGTATCCCCAAATAATTTTTTATCCCGCCACCTCGATCTGCCCCCCCTTCTCTGCCCACAGACTGACCTGCGGGGGGGTTGGTTGGTGGGGTAGAGCTTTGAGGGGGTAGATCTTGGGTTGCTTTTTAGTTAAAAAATGTATCTCCTACCCAAAAAGGTTGGCAATCACTGCCATAGTGAAATGTTGCTTGAGCCTTATTGCTTGAATGTTAAAGCAGAGGTTGCAGCCTTCTGACTAGTGGAGCTTGGAGTGAGTTATTTTTGTGTGATTAGGTTTTAAATAAAAAACCTGCCTGGTACTGTGATTACATTCTCCTTACTATTTACATGCATTGTATTTATTCAGTTGTATTAAGCTGAACTGTGAAAGCCTTACTCATGTTGAGTCATGCCTTCCTTCTTGAACACATTGGTGCTGCTTGGATGCAAGGTGTTATTCATCATGAACAAGGGGAATACAGTCTGCCTTTATATAACTGCTGTAAGTGGGGTAAATAAACACAATATAGCTTAGAAATCCTGTTGGATAAGTGGTCCACAATGCATTGTGCTAAATAAAATGGCTGCTGCTGCTGCCAAAAATATGTAAACAGTGAAAATAAAGTTAAGCAAAGAAAGAGACCAAAATCTAAGTCAAAGCAGGAAACCATGTGTGGTACCTCCAAAGGCCACCTTATTTGGACTCCAAGGATGCATCTCTATGAGCAGGAACATGCATTTCCCAAAGGACAAACAGGAGTGGCTGCTGCTACTTGTCCCTTGGGAATACCTATGCCACGTGAGCTCTGGCGCATGGCACGTTGCTTTGGGTTGGGTAGGGGAGACTGGGGCCAGCAACTGTGCTGCAACCAGCAGCCTTACCTGGGGTCCTGGAGGCCTCTGGGAGCTGCAGCCATGGCAATCCTGTAGCAAGGAGCCTGGCCAGTAGCCAGAGCATAGCTCTGGCCAGCCAGGCTCCACTATTGGGCAGCATGTGCTGCTGCCATGTGTGCTGTCCCACTTTTTTCAGGCGCAGGTTTTTTTCACCCCAGGATCTCCTAAGGTCAAACCACCCCCTGCCCCCCCCGGCACTGCAAATTAGCAGCGCAGGGAATGTCTGCATGCAGCATGTGGCACTGCAGACAGGTCTGCAGCATTGCATACTGCACATCCACGCTTGTCTGGATGTGCCCCAACAGATTGACAAAGGAAGTAACTTCTACTGGTTAAGGCTGTACTTAGGAAACCTTACCAATAACCCTAGAGAGTTCTGTCAAGCTCTGATGAGGCTTTAGGTGAAAGGAAAAATAAATATTTAATTGTATGAAATCAATTTAATTGTTTCTGTAAAACTATAATACAAATTATTATAGAATAATAGCAGTAGAAAGCGATATATTTAAATGACACTCCTTAAGTCAGCACTAAAAGTTAAATGAATATTAGTATCATCATAAGAGAATTACTTGGGGCTTATGAAAAAGAAAATGAATTTATATCAGTATGTCTTTGGAAGCAGATTTTCAAAGAATTATTCAGTGACAGATATTTGCAATATTTGCTGTTCTCTATTCATGGTTTTTATACTCATCTGTCTCACTCAAGGAATTATAAATGTAATTCTTTTTTTTGTCCAACAAAATGCTGCTAGATAGGGGAAGGTGAGTGGATATGTCAGAAGACTGGTAGTATGGAATTATATTTTCACTTGGGGTAAGACACAAGTCAAAAAGCCTGAGACTGAATCGATTCAGTCTTTGCAGGTTAGTCTAAAATGCAACAATTAAACTGAGAAACAACTGGACACACATTTACCTTTGATTCAGGAAATGCAACCACATGCCTGCAGTGGCATTGGCCAGAAGCCAGGGGGAGGGGTCGCTAGAGCAGGGCTCTTGGGCACTTCCTCTTCCTGCTGCCCCAAGGACTCTGGGATTTGCAGTCCAGCATCACAGAAGGAGGACTCTTCAGGGTTGCTTATCACTTCATTTTCCTGCTTCCAGGTGCATGCGGGATTTGTAGTCCACAGTCACAGCCAGCAGTAACTTTCAGTAAGTTTAGCAGGGCAGGGCAAGACAGCTCTGTACTTGGGGGGAAAGGAAGGATAACCAGGGGAAGTTACCTACTCCCTGGCCCCAGACCCCAGCCAGGGTTTGTCTGAGGGAGGGAGGGCGGTCCCTGTCTATCTCCCCCTCCCTCACACAACTGTTTTCTGCTGAAGCAGACAGCACAACCCAGCTCAGGCTTGCAAAGCGTGCTGGGATGCTGGGGGACTCTGGTTTAACTTGGACCAGAAAGGGGTCTGGGGCTGAAGTTTCATAAACTGGCTTGACCCAAATCAGTAAAGTCTGATACTACATTCAACCAAGTTTATTGCAAACCAGTTTCAGCCATTTTGAAACTGATTAATGTACACTGAACTGCTGTTCTGTTACAGGTTTAATTCAGTTTCTGATGACTTAAACCAGTTTTGTGTCACTTCTATCCCTAACCATATAGATTTCTGATTTAAATAAATCCCAGACTTGTAGTGATTGAAATCATGTAACAGTGAAATATGAAAATGCAAAGATGCACCTTCACTTGTAAAAAGAAAACAGTTTAAATCATGTTAAAGAAACCCACCTGATTTGGTAGTGATAGTCAGAGTTGTAGTATATTTACATATTTTGTTAAAACAATACAATCATATGAACAATAAAAATATGCATAATATTATGATAGTGTAACTCTGGCTGTGGTGCTACCTACAGCCACGGCCCAGTTTCTGGGATTCTGGGGTGCCAATAGGCCAGCTCCCACCCCGACTACACACCAAATCACACACTGAATGACTATTTACAAGAATTTATTATTTACAATAACAACTAAGAAATTAGCAGGTTCAACATCACATAGATAACAAAAAAAGTTTAGTAGACTCAATAATAGTCTACACTAATAAATAAAAGAAAGTACTTATTATATAGAAGGCAAAAAAAGATTAATTAACTTTAACACTCAGGCAACTTATAACAGGCATATACATCTAATCAGCAGAAACTCCACAGAATCGCTCTGCCAGCAGCAAAGTAATCAACTGTGTAATGGCTACAGTTGAGCACCTGGTGGAGCTGTGCTCACTCTGCCTCAGAAAAGAAATTGCAATGCTGCCATCTGGTCAGGAAGTGGAGCTGTTTGTCAGAACCTCAGGTGCAGCTGCTCTGGAGATGGGTTTCTTTCCTCTGCCCAGTCTTTCCTTAGTGCCTACAAACAATCACACCATCGCCTAAAGCAGCTACCTTATGTTTGGCACCTGGAATCCCCCTTCTCTGCTGTACTTTATTGAGCTTTCTGCTAGACCTCCCACAAAGCCACAATTTCTTTTTGCTTCCCTTAGCCCTCCCAGAGAATCTTCCCTAGCTACCCTTTTCCCTGATTCCCTCCCAGTGGGTCCCTTCACACTGGGAACTTAAGGGGGGGGGGGGCGGAGACAGTTTGCACCAACCCTGCTCTGTTAGCAAAGACTATCAAGTGATCCTGGGCACTCGGTAGCTTATAGCTCCTCTGCCCTCAGTAGTAGCTCTCCTACAAACAGTTCTTCTGGCAGCAGCCCTCTCAGAAGCAAACCTTCTGGCCACAGCCCTTAGCTACTCTCTCAGCCCCACTCCCAGGCTTCCCACTCCAGAGTTACAGCTGTCCAATCATGTGCATGTTCTGCAGCTTTTAGCTCCAAGCTGGTTATTCCTGCTGCTACGTCTGTGTGGACTCCCTGCTGCAGATCCTCTTGCCAACAGTGTGAATCCCTGATTGGGCTTGCAAGCCCTGAGAAAACCCTCCAGCACATTTACAATAGCATTTGTATAGTTTGAGGTATAATTTCTGCAAACAATAAGAATTTCCATTCTACCAGTTTACACAAAATTAAAACAAAACACGGTATATGCTAATACAAAAATAGATCAAATGAAGCAGTGTACAATAAAGTAAAATAAATTGGAGAATTCTATTCAATTTTGGCTATTATCCTTTGTGCAAGTAACCTGTCCTATGCTCCTAAGGAGTATAGGACAGGCTGAGTATAGGACAGGCTCTGTGTTGTTAGAGAGAGACTAAATTGTTTTTTTCTTCAGTAGCCCAGTATTTAAAATTTTCCACTGATGGCGAAATCCATGTTCCACCTGTTTCTTCAAAAAATAAACAAGACTACAAATAGTGATTTAAGGCATCTCTCATTCTCCTGCAAGAACATATTTTGTCCAAATATGGGGTCCGACACCATTTGCTCATTACAATGCAGATCTCATACACGTGAATCACAGTCTAAGGTCTCTTGTTATTTTAGTTTTGAACCACAGATAGGTAGGTTTCTAAGCCAAAGGAGAGATTTATTAAACTCAAAAAGGGGAAGTTCAAGAGTCTCACCTTCTGTGTATCTGTATGTATGCCAGCATCTTTAAATCATAAACTTACATCTCATTTTACATGCAAGGGAAATGTTGAATCAGTGATTTCCAGTGCATTTCTCAGGTCATTTGTCTGGAGGAGAATATAGTTGTTATTTTACCATCCAAACAAGGGCTTATTTGGAAAAGGAGGAACTTCTAAAACACACTTCCTAGGGTAGCTGGTAGGCATAAAAGATTTACTAATTATTCAATAGTTTAGAACATTTAATTGAGCTATGATGCTCACATTAATCAGCCCTGTTTCAGTGCTCACAAGCCAGATGCCAGCCAGTAGGGCTCCTTAGGCAGGGGGCAGGACCGGGTTTATTCCCTCTCTCTACAGCGTCCAGTGGAAGGGGCTTATTCTGCTGCTAGCCCAAATCAGGGAGAGAGCAGCAGTGGCAGTTGGGGTGGGCAGACCTTGCTGTGGTCCCCTGGGGGCAGAGAGGGGAATAACCTTCCTCCCGACCCCCTCTTCCTCAGGGACCATGTCGGCCAGTGTCTGGCCACGCCTGGCCATGCCATGCAGCAGTGAAGGAGGAGCACCCAGCAGACCTGGCTCAGGTCCCTCTCAGTGGGACAGGGAGGGGGAAATGTCATAGATTTCATAAACATTATGGCTATAAGGGACCTCGTAATATCATTGGGTCCAGCCCCCTGCCCAAGGGGCAGGAAGTCTCCTAGGGTCAAAGAATCCCAGCAAGATAGGCATCCAAATGTTTCTTGAAAGTGTCCAGAGTAGGTGCTTGCACCACCTCTGTGGGAGTCTATTTCAGACCTTGGGGGCTCGGACATAAAGAAGATTTTCCTTATGTCCAGTCTAAAACTGTCTTTCAGGAGTTTCTGACCATTGGAATTTGTCTTCCCCTGGGGTGCTCTGGTGAACAGGCATTCCCCCAGATCCTAATGCACATCCCTTATGTACTTATAGGCTGCCACCAAGTCACCCCTGAGCCTACACTTCTCCAGGCTGAAAACTCCCATGGCTCTCAGCATCTCTTCATAAGGCATGTTCTCTTGTCCTCTGATCATGCACATGGCTCTCCTCTGGACTCTCTGAAGCTTCTCCACATCCTTTCTGAATTGTGGAGCCCAGAATTGGATGCAGTACTCCAGCTGTGGCCTCACCAGGGCTGAGTACAGTGGGAGGATTACTTCCTGGGTCTTGCTTGAGATGCATCAGAAGATGCAAGCCAGAGTTGTGTTCACTTTGCTGAATCACATTGGTGGCTAATGTAGATCTTATGGTTAATCGTGACCCTCAAGTCTCTTTTGGTTATGGTGCTAGTGAGTGTAGCACTGCCAATCCTATAAGTGGGAGGTGTTTTTTTTTTTCTTGATGTGCAGCATCTTGCATTTCTCCATATTGAATACCATCAGGTTTTCATCCATTCACCTTGCGAGCCTATCAAGGTTGGCCTGGATCGCCAGCCTATACTCAAATGTGGACACTCTTTCCCATAGTTTGGTGTCATCAGTGAACTTAACCCATCTGCTTTTGACACTAGAGTCCAGATCATTTATAAATACATTAAAGAGTACAGGTCCAAGAACGGAGCCTTGGGGGACACCACTGGTCACTGTGTGCCATGTTGATTCAGTTCTGTCAACTACCACTCTGGGTCCGACCTCAGAGCTGGTTCCCCAGGCATCGAACTGTAGGGTAATCAAGGCCACAGTTCCCCAATTTCTCCATGAAGACATCATGGAACACGAGGTCAAAGGCTTTTTTTAAAGTCCATGTATATGATAGCAACCTCTTCCCCTTTGTCCATGTGATGCATCACCTGGTCATAGAAGGAAATGAGATTGGTCAAGCAAGACCTACCCACAACAAACTCATGCTGGCTATCCCTCAGAATGTTGCCTTCCATTAGCCTGTTGATAATGGTTTATTTGATAATTTTTTTCAAGATCTTTCCAGGGATTGAGGTCAAACTGATTGGTCTGTAGTTTCCTGGGTCTTACTTCTTCCCCTTCATGAAGATAGGCATCCCACTGGGCCTCTTCCAGTCTTCGGGTACTTCACCTAAGTGCCATGAGTTCTCAAGTATCCTTGCCTGTGTCCACGCTATGATGTCTGCCAGTTCCTTTAGCACTCTTGGGTGCAATCTATCTGGACCAGCTGATTTATGGGTGTCCAGCCTCTCAAGGTGTTCCCTCAAAAGAGCTACTTCAATGGTGGGAGAATATTCACCCTCTGCCTGGTCATCCTGCATCTTGTTAGGCAGGGTGGTCCCTTTGGGCTGGTGAAAGACTGATGCAAAGTAATTATTAAGCAGATTGGCTTTTTCCAGGGTGTTGGTAGTCAGCTGCCCCATTTGGTTTAGTAGGGGCCCAAAGTTGCCCTTGCTTTTTTTTTCTGACTTCCCACTTATCTGAAGAAGGACTTTTTATTGTCCTTGATTTGTGTAGCCAGTTGGAGTTTGGTTAAAGCTTTGGCTTTCCTAATCTACTCCCTACAGGTGAGGACCAGTGCAGAATACTCCTCCTTAGTGGTGTTTCCTGTCTTCCATTCTTTATAAGCTTCTCTTTTTAGACGTAGAAGGTCCAAGAGAGTTGATGAGCCCTTTTACTACCTTTCCTATGGGCTGGAATGGACTTCCCTTGTGTTTCTTCCTTAAAGAGAGATCACTCATCATGAACTCCCCTACCTGTCAAATCTTGGCCTCTCAGGGCCTCAACAACAAGTCTCCTGAGCTTATGAAAGTTAGCTTTCCTAAAGTCGAGGACTTCTGCATTGCTGACTGACTTGCCAGCTTTGAGATGGATAGTGAAAGTGATCAACTTGTGGTCACTGTATTCCAGCTTCCCTTTGATTCTTAGATCCCCAGAACCAGGTCCAGCAGTGTCTTACCTCGTGTTGGCCCATCAACTTCTTGATACAGATATAGCTCATCCACGCATGTGAGGAAACTTTGTGACTGATCAGATTTCATAGATTTCATAGACATTAGGGCTGGAAAGGACCTTGGAAGATCATCAAGTCCAGCTCCCTGCCCCAGGGGCAGGAGGTCAGCAGGGATCATAGGATCCCATCAAGATAAACATCCAAATGTCTCTTGAAGATGTTCAAAGTAGGTGCTTGAACCACCTCCGGC
>NW_017729027.1:22493622-22504817 GCF_001723915.1 Gavialis gangeticus | reverse complement strand
GTGAGCACCCCTGATAAACTTATAGGTGGCCATCAGATCACCCCTGAGCCTGTGCTTTTCCAGGCTGAAGAGTCCCATGGCTCTCAGCCTCTCATCTTAAGGTCTGTTTTCTTGACCTCTGATCATGTACATGGCTCTCCTCTGCACTCTCTTGAGCTTCTCCACATCCTTTTTTGAATTGTGGAGCCCAAAACTGGATGCAATACTCCAGCTGCAGCCTCACCAAGGCTGAATACAACGGGAGAATGACATCCTGGGATTTGCTTGAGAAGCATCTATGAATGCAAGCCAGCGTTTTGCTTGCTTTACTAGCTGCAGCATCATATTGATGTCTCATGTTCATTTTGTGGTCAATCATGACCCCCCAGTCCCTTTCGTCTGTAGTGCTACCCTGTGTAGCCCTATAAGCCTATAAGCATGCTGCAAGTTTTTCTTCCCAAGGTAGAGAACCTTACATTTTTCAGTGATAAACACCATCAGGTTCTCATCTGCCCATTTCCTGAGCCTGTCAAGGTCAGCCTGAATCATCCTCCTGTCCTCAGGTGTGGACGCTTTACCCCAAAGTTTGGTGTCATCGGCAAACTTGGCCAGCCCACTTCTGATACCCAATGTCCACATCATTAATGAAGATGTTGAATAGTATAGGCCCCAGGACAGCTGAAGACATGCTCTAGTGCCCCCCAGCTACTCGCCTGAGCAACCACAGGCATGTGCCCACATTTCCTCAGTCCACAAGGAAGGTCTGTGCTGTTACAAATTGATTCAACCTAGGCAGGTTAGACAAAACTGCAAAGACTGAATTAATTCAGGCTCTGACTTTTCGAATGTCTGTCTGTGGCAGTGCACTGTTGGTGCCTGCCACTTTAAGGGTTGAGCCAAACAGCCAGCAGGTGCTTGATTATGGCTGCCATTTTAGAACTCTGGTTGCCTATATAACTAGAGCAGTTCACTGCTGGCAGCCCAGGCAGAAACATCGCCTAGCTGAGCTGGAGCAGGAACAATCTTGGAGGTAAGGGCAGGAGCTTATGGGGATGGTTTGGAGGTTCCTGGTCCTGGGCATGACCTAAAACTGCACCGTTTGGGAAGGGTGGCCTGGTGGGGCTCCTGGTGGCATGGGAGTCCTCAGAAAATGCCAGGCCAGTTACCTCCCCAGTGAAAGGTGAGGAGGGGCACCTTAACCCCAGCCCCCATCTTCGGGTGGGTTTTGTAGGCAGCTGGGGAAGTAGTAGGGGCCAGGTATGTCCATGAGTAGGCACCTGAGCCTAGCAGGGATATGAGGTCCCGGAGACCCCAGAGGGGGTAGTATGGAGAACCCCGCACAGAGTAGGGCTGAAGTGCAACTAGGCCTGAAGGGCTTTGCATGTGAGGGGGCTGACTAGGGCTAAAGTCAGAGTAGGTCTGAAGGACAGCCCAAGGGGTGCACTGAGTAGGGTTGAATGAGACTAAACTCTCATTAGAGTTAGAGGATAGGTTTAGGTTAGATATTAGGAAGAACTACTTCACTGTAAGGGTGACCAGATCCTGGAATAGGCTTCCCAGAGAGGTGGTGCTCTCACCTTCCCTGGAAATCTTCAAGAGGAGACTGGATAGGCACCTGGCTGGGGTCTTCTGACCCCTGCCACCCCCAGTGCTCCTTCCTGCCCATGGCAGGGAGTCGGACTAGATGATCTGTCTAGGTCCCTTCTGACTCATTGATTCTATGATTCTATGACTGAAGGACAGCTTAAGGGCCAGCCCCATGAGAAGTTGTGCCCAGTGAGAGGCTTAGGGCAGAATTAGCCCAGGGTTTGTCATAAGGATGGGCCACGTAGAGTAGGGGAACTTGCAGGAACCAAAGGTTCTGCGTGCCAAGGCCAGTATGGGAGTAATGAAGCCTGATAGCCCAAGAGGGGCTGCTCAAGAAGGAGAAGGGCAGTGGAGTGTGACCCATTAACAGGCAGTATGCCAGAGGCCCCTGTGAGAGAGGGGTGGAGTGGAAGAGGCCTCTTGTGAGACGGGAGGTGGTCTGAATGTGTGTGTGTCTGGAGCCCAACTTTGGACTCAGTTCCTCTGGTCTCAGACTGGGAGTAATATTAATCTGGATGCCATCTGAGAGGCTTTGACTATGGTGTAGGGGAGGAACAGAGCTGCAGATAGTGCCGCCTAGCATTGGGGCAATAATGGGCAGTCTCCTGCATTATACCAACAGTTTATGAAAACAACAAAGACGTGGCAGGAGTAACTAGGCAAATTGGCCATAGAAACAGGTGGGTGGGCCGGCAGGAGATCTGGTGCTGAGCTTGCCCCTTGTTACACTGTCCTTAGCCCCATAGGTCAGTGCAGGTGATTTGTTGATCTAGAGACAGAGTGCTCAAACCTTTCTAAAATATTAATTTCTTTAAGCATATATATGGTATTTACATAATACATGATGATATTGTGATGAGCAATAATTCTATTTGCTTGGGATAACCTTGCTCCTATCATTGCCTCTCTTCAGTAACATGATTAACATGATTTCATTGTTCCAAATCAAAAAAAACCCTGCATTCTATATCACATCATCATGAAATCTCTACTTCTACTTACAATGGTACAAATAAGAGTGAGGTGGTATAAATATTCTGTTATCTATGTACTAAATGCAGCTTACCTATAAATGTTTTGATGCCATAAGTGGATTTTTTGAAATGCCATTATAAATTCACATCTGAAAATAGATCTAAGGTCTTTGGACATTGGGAGCATCTCCCCATGAATGGGAATGTGTTTCCCTGGAGAAAGACCACAGTGGCATAATGTGTACCACTGCTACCTGTCCTCAGGGAACACCTGTGTCACACATGCTCTGGGCTCCTGGGGCCCTCTGGTAGCTGCCACCATGGAGGTCCTGCAGCAAGAAGCTGGCCAGCAGCAAGAGTGTGGCTTCAGCTGACCAGGCTCTGGTTTTGGGTGACATGCACTGCTGCCATGTGTGCTGCCCTGCTTTTTTTAGGGGCAGTATTTTTTTTACCTTGGGATCTCCCCTGTATGTAAGTCATGTAAGGTGTGTGGTGCGGAAGATGGGTCTATGGCACTGCATACTGCACATTCACGCTCATTTGGACATGCCCTAGGATTTGTCCTCAGTGATACATTGCTCTGAACAGCCAATAGACCTATATTACATATATTTCTATGATATTTTTCTCTTCACTAAGATGAATTTTGTCATGCTTAGTATGTATTGCTGACTCATTGACTCTGCCTTTCATCCAGTGTTCACTTGTTTCCTGTTTCACATATTTTTACTATGACTAGATTCTCATTAAACAAAAGTTTCAAAGAATAATGTCACTCTTTAGTTATGTATAGGGAATGTGCAGAAATATATTAAATACTTTATATGTATATAAAGATTGGATCTATAACATTATAAACCCAATATTGGACATGGCCAGGAAACATTAATCAGTCACAGTGTCTGACTAAATATAAATTATTAATCACTTATGTAAACTGAGCAAAACTGATGTACTATTTAGAGGCTAGTAAACCAGTTTTGTCATTTGTAGATAAGTAAAAGAAAAGCAGTATGTCCTGAAATTTTGGGGTTGTTTTCCTTTAAATTACATCATGCATTTAAAAATATACTTTCTACAAAATGCATGCAGAATTGACAAAAATACTCATATTAACAATCGCAGTAGCGTCACAATTCTATCTCTACATAGTGCATTTAAAAATTGCCTATTACTGTTATGTGATAGTGCTAAAGAAGTACATTACTGTCAAAAGGTGTACAGAGTTGTCTTAATCTAAAGTGTTACCAAAATCAAAAAGTCAGAGGTTAACCAAAAAAGCATTGTTTATTTCATTAAAGAACTAGTATCTATTTAAATATCCAAGCTCACATTGTATAATTTGTCCAAATATATTTAAAGTGTAGAACTCATGCCCTGCTTTGGAAAAAAAGGGTTTTATTCTTTGGTGTCAGTAGTGCTAAATTACTCATACTGTAGAAATAGCATTTCATATCTCAGTGCTCCAGTAAAATGGAATCTGCTCCCAAACACTGCTCCCATTGGACAAATTTAAAAATAGAATATCATTTTGATGTCCTGTTATTGTAAAGAAATCTAGATTATCTAGACTTTTCTGTGATAAATGGTAAAGCCTTTTGTATTAATATGTGCTCCTATGTACATTTGGACTTATTATTACTATGAGTGAGGGGAAACGGGAGCATAACAGCATGTCAGGGTCACCAGAAAAATTGCAGCCATCATCTGATGGTTCCTTTGGGCCTGAGGGAGTCACAGGCAGCCTGAATTATAGATATCATGTAAACATCTATGTACACTAGCACAGATAGCCCTTGATAAGTACTGGATTATGTCACAAAAGGTGGCAATAAAATATTCTTTCTGTAATGACAGGTATGGAGATGGTATGAGAAATAGAAAACTTGTAACAAAATATTATTTTAAGAGAACAAATCTACTTTAAAGTGAGATTATTATCAACTTAAGCTAAAACCTATCAATGGAAGAGCAGTGATTGTCTTTAATTGGCTTAATCAGGTTCCTAAACTACAGGAAGTTAACATTTAGCTGTTAAAATACATTTGGATATGTAGGAGACAGAGAAGTTTTACACCTTACAGACTAACTAAATCAGAGATGTATAGCATAAGCTTCTGTAAACAAATGGCTTCATCAGATGCAGTGAAGGGATCCAGGAAGCAGAATACAAAGGGTAGGGAAGCAGAGATGAAAAAAGAGGGGGCACTGCTGAGAGAGACAAGGCAGGTAGAAGAAAGGAAAAAAAAAACAGTTAACCAGTGAGGAACACAGGGTTTATAATAGATAATCCAAGTAACAGGCTAAGAATTCCACAATTTCCTGTTCAATTTAGTTTTAAAGTTTTGTTGTCTAGGAACCGCTACCCTAGGGTAAGCAATGAAATGTCCAGGAAGGTTAAAGGGTTCTGCCATGGGCATGTCTGTCTCTCTAACACTGATGTCAAATCAGTGTTCATTCATTTTTACACGTAGGGATTGACCGTCTGTCCAATATAGGTATTGTAGAACAGAGGATACTGTCAGGTACTGTAAGCAGGTAATGGCATACAAGGTGACATTGGTAAAGGTGCAGGGAAATGAACATTGGCTATTACAATCCATATTATTTGGTCCAGTGATGATTCAGCCTGTACTGATGAGGGGACATGCCTGGCAACTCAATCCAGACCAAGGCCTGGTGCCTTGGTGAGAATAAGAGGTAGATAGTCTGTTCCTGGAGAGATGCTGTTCATGGTTGGGGAGCTGCCTGGAAGCAGACCATTTTGCCCCCTGTGGCTGGCTTGAGATGGTCACCATTTTCCAGGGGGAAGTTACTTATGATATGTCTGAGGTGTTCAAGATGGGAGCTGTAGGTGACAAAGAAAAGCTGTCTACATTGGACACATGGGGCAATCCTTACTTGTAAGAATGAATGAACACTGATCTGACATCAGTACCAGGAACAAGAAATCATCCACAGACTGAACTCTGTTAAGTGTGGTCCAAACTGAGGCTATGGATTCTTATCTCATTAACTGGATTTTCTTTTATTAAGTCCTATATCCCTCAATAGGCTAACTCCTTTTTTCTCTCCTAACCACCTCTCAGCAGTTTCCCCTCCTTTTTCGTTTCCCTTTGCCTGCCCTTTGTTTTCTAATCACTACTTCCTATTTATCAGCTCTACCTCCTCCAGTCCCTTCATAGTATCTGATGATGGGTCTGAAGTAAATCCTCTGCTTATGCAAGCTGATTATATGCATCTGATTTAGTTAGTCTATAAGGTGCAAATCCACTCTGCCTTCTGCCTGACTTTAGACTAACAGGACTATTGAATATGCAGCCACTCAGACACGTACTAAAATTAAAATGATTTTTCAATAATTGTAAATAGCCTTCCTCTGCATATACACAGGAATATCTGCCTCATAGACTTTCCCAATGCCTTCATCCATCTTCACATTCTTATAGTTAGCAATCAGAAAAAAAGGCCGAGGCAAGCAGTTTGAAAGAAAGATGCTCTGTCCCTTGTAAAACAAAACTACTTGGTCTACCTTTAGATAAATGAATGTAGTGCATTTGAAGATTGCCTGAAGGTTTGTGTTATCAATCTTTCTTTTTAATCAGTGAATCATCACAAGAAATAGCACTTCTGTTGCTACAGTTGCACTCTAATCTTTGCTGTGTTTCGTACAGTTGGTAATATGAGTGACTATATTTACCAGTCTAAAACAAACTCATTTTTGAACCTAATCCTTATGCACTGATGCTTCTTGAAAACTTCCACAAGGTATTCATTTTAATTTGATGAAATTATAACTGCCTGTTGATACTAACTTTAATCTTTTGCTTTTAATCATTATTTTTCAGAAATTTTACTGTTGTTAATTCCAAAATCATCGTTGTCACTATAAGGCCTGAACCTAAAACTACTGACTCCTTTCTAGAGATAGAGTTGGCACACCTGTCTAATGTAAGTACTTATGCTGTGAATAATTATATTTAATTGTATTCATCTTACCTTAGCTTTTTAAAAGTATTGCTAGTAACAAGAGCAATGTATCTAGTAAAAATAAAGCACAGAGACGTAATGCCTATGCTAAACAGAATGTTTGCATGATGTATGTATACAGCACATCCTGGCCTTTGTTTCTGGCATTTTTAAAATTTTTATTTAAATACCAACTGCTTTGATGGATACAATGTAAAATGTGGTATTTATCCATTGGTTTCTCTTTTGTTACCAGATAAGGTCATAGCACAACTCATGCCTCAAGACCTTTCTCCCTCTTTCCTTCTATTATGTGATATATCAAAAGCTAATTCATATTTTAACTTCACTAGCAGAATATGAAAATTTAGGCTCCTTCTAGTTTAGTTTGCAACTTCTGTTAATTCAAAAGGTCCTTCATGCACTTATCTTTCTTCTTTTTTCCATCTTCTGTTCAAAGTATTTTTAAACCAAAAAAAAAAGCAATGTTATACTTAACTCAGTATTAAAGGGCACACAACATTATAAATACCTACTGTAAAACATCATGGGCAGCATGAAATGGAGTTACTGATCTCATTTAGTTCCCAGTAATCAGGTATCAAGGCCATCACAATTGTTACTAAGGGACAGATATTCAAAAAGCCTGAGCCTGAATCAGTTCAATCTTTGCAGGTTAGTCTAACCTAGCTAGGCTGAACTGGTTTGTAACTGGACAGACATTCCCTCTGGACTGAGGAAATTCAGGTACATGCCTGCAGTGGATCAGGCTAGAAGCCAGGGGGTGCTAAAGCAGCCATCACTTCTCTTTGAGAGTGCTGTGCTAAGGGGAGGGGGTGACAGCAGGACACTCTGATTCAGGAGGGGTGTAAACCCCCACCCTGCCTGCACCATCCCCGGCTTTTCTCCACTGGCTGCTCAAGGGGCAGGAGTGTTGCTAGCCCCCACCCCCTGCTAGCACTCTGAGGCAAGGGCAAGTGTCCAGTGCATGTGTCTGTGGATGATACAAAGCTTTTCAAGCTTTTCAAAGCTTTTCCCTATTTCTTTATACTGTCTGCAGCAAGCTGACAGGCAAGTAAGCCAGCAGGGAGTTGATAACAGTATTTATCACCTCATTAGCAAAACAATAGCCTCTCTCCATTAGTTCAAACTCTTCTTAAACAGCTTACCAGCTAACCTGTTGATTAGCTCCAAAAAGCCCTAAGTAGTCACTGTTCTGTCTGCCTGTCCCAGTGAAACAAGAGACACATGCAGATACCTCTTGGCATTAGGTAGCATACTACATGCCTAGGGTCCATGGGGCTGGGAGCTGTGCTGTGGGAGATGGGAGTGAGGAAGTGAGGGATTCCTGCTTAAGCAGCAAGCGGTGAGGGGGGTAGTGTAGGGGGAGGCCAAGCATACCCTGCTATACCTGCAGTCTGTGCCAGAGCTGCAGCCAGGGATGAGAGAGGAGGAGCCAGCCCTGCTGTGGAGCAGAGAGCCTCCTCCCAGCCCAGAGAGCATGCCAGGATGTTGGGGGAGTCTGGTTTATCTTAACCCAACAAGGGTTCTGGGACAGACATTGCATAAACTGGTTTGAGCCAGTCTGATACTACATTCAACCAGGTTTATCTCAAACTGGTTTCAGCCATTTTCAAAGTGGTTTATGTGCACTGAACATCTGTTCTGCTACAGGTTTAAACCAGTTTCTGATCACTTCAACCTGTTTATGTGTAACTTCCGTCCCTAACCTTAATGTAAATTTTATCAGAAAAGTCAGGAATGGAACAATGATGGAACCTGAGTTAACTTCTGATTCTTAAAGATAATCTGTTTAAGACAGTGTTGACGCATACCAGTGACACAGCATATAAAACCTGTTTATTCTTGTAGCCAGTGTTTTAGTTCAAGCATGGGTTAATGGAAAAATAGATATCTAGTAGTGCTAGGACCAGAAATTTTCTAAAAACTATTGGAATTTTTTGTGATGTGGACCAAAAAGGGACATGAAGTTAGAGCCCAAGACTTCACTTCTATTTATTAGAAAAAACAGTCATTTTGCAGGATATGTTTGCTTTACAGTATTTAGATATGTCAGACTGCTGTGTTCTTCAGATAAACTAATGATGCATCAAGATCTTGGATTTTTTTTAAAGTAATTTAATATTAATTTTGGAGTTACTTTCATAGATCATTATTGATGTTACTATCATGGATCATGAACACTAGAATATTAATTTAACTTAAATTGTTATGAATAGTTAATCACAAGACCCTAAGGCATATGAGTGGAGGGAAATTAGAAGGTTGTATTGACTTTGATCATTACTGTTAGATAAGAAGCAAGAAATAATCACAATTATATCAGTAAGCTTTGTATCAGTGTTGAAATCAATTGATAACCCAACACAACCAATAAAATACAGCACAACACAAACAAAGGTAGGTTAAGGGAAGGTTAAATCAATATCTCTGCTAGACTTTTAAAAATGACCTCTTTCTTCAAGTTGTTTATTCTCTTATTCTTTGTAGTAATTACAAACCCAGTTTTTGCACATTTTCCAGCACTTTTTAAAAAGTTCATTAGCTTTTTTCAGTAACGGAAATGCAGGACATTGATTGTCATCTGGCTGTGTTCATCTTTCTGTAACAGGATATTAATGTCTACTGTATTAGAACAGGGCTAGGCAATGCTGAGCTAGCAAGATGACAATACTTTTGCCAATAGATGCTAAAACTAGCACTGTTTTTGGCCGTTTTTCACACATTTTGTTCCAAACATCTGAAAGTTTTATCCAATTTAAGGTCCTATTCCTGAAATTCAGTCTATGTACAAAGAGCCCTTTGCTGAGGTCAGTGGGCTGGATCCTAATCAACCTCAAAGATTTTGTGTTACTTTGTTTTTTAAATAATACCTTTTTAAGGTGAAACACATAGGCACTCCTGGCAACAGAGTCTGGATCTCATGCCTCTGTCTTTCAAGGGAAAGTCCTCCTCACTCAGACACAAATGATACTATGACATGCTCTGGCTCTAGTTGGAGTCTAGATATCCTTTGAGACATACTTCCAGCCTGGAAGTGAGTCAGGAGACCTTTGAGACCTTCTACTTACAGCTGGAAGTGTGTCTGGAGTCTGGAGACCTTTGAGACACACTTCTAGGCTGCTTCCACACATTGGGTGCCCTTTTCTACTAAACCCCTCTCTGCTGTCTACTGTTTTACCACTGAGAACTAGCGGGGTGTACCAGAGGTCAATTTCTTGGCCTGTGGTGTCTCAGCTCTACTTGTCTTGCTTGGGCCTTGCCAGAACTTAGCAGAGGGAAATTTTCCATCTACATGGATCATACCCTTGTCTGATTATGTGTGAGAAAAAATGGATCCCCTTTCTGTAGAATAGGCAAGCCTGTATGGTCAGATACTCTTGAATCATAAATATAACTGACTGCAAGTGGTTTGTAAAAAGGTAACAAACAGGGCTTATCATAAAGAAAAAGCAAGAACAAATATAAGAGAACAGTGACCATATGTTGAGATGCAGATAGAAATATGAGCAAACAAACAAGAGAAAATATCAGAACAATAACCAATAACCTCTTCTTACTCTGTCTCCAAAAGGTGCAGTCTCTAGTCAGCTTCAAGAGGTTAAAAAGGAGACCCTGACTATGATTTTTCTGTTGGGGCCTTCTGCAAGTTCTCCTGTGAGCTTTCTTTTTCATCCTGCTTTTCTCAGGCTAAGGGACACTAGCCCCCCCTGTATCTGGAAAGCCATGCTCTCAAAGCATGTTTTAGTACAGTTTCCTATTTGGCTATTTACACATGTCATCTCTTCAATTCTATGGGGCGTACATTATGCCAGTAACTTTTTGCCTCCCAGTGGTGCACTTTTTCCAGGCTACAAGCTTTTCCTTTTCCTATTGGCTAGGGACAGACATTCAAAAAGGCTGAGCCTGAATTGATTCAATCTTTGCAAGTTAGCCTAACCTGCCTAAGTTAAACTGGTTTACAAGTGCACAGACATTCCCTCTGGACTAAGGAAATGCAGGCCCAGGCCTGCAGTGGCTCAGGCTACAAGCCAGGGGTTACTAGAGCAGCCCTCCCTTCCCTCCCATAGTGCTGAGCTGAGGGAGTGTGTGGCCAGGCCTGGGCAGGATGCTCAGATTAGGGAAGAGTTTAAACCCTTCACCCTGCCTGTATAGTCCGAGGCTTTTTCCTGCTCACTACTCAAGGGGCAGGAGAGTTGTCATCCCCCAGCCCCTGGCACTCTGAGGCAAAGGGGGGCGCAGGGTAGTGCATGCATCTGTTAATGATACTGAGATTTTCAATCTCCCTCTCTCTGATACTTCATATTGTCTGCAGCAAACCTGAGAGGTGAGGGAGGCAACAGGGAGCTGATAACACAGTGTT
Source organism: Gavialis gangeticus (assembly GCF_001723915.1). Taxonomy (NCBI): domain Eukaryota; kingdom Metazoa; phylum Chordata; order Crocodylia; family Gavialidae; genus Gavialis; species Gavialis gangeticus. Next base: position 22,493,924 of record NW_017729027.1, on the reverse strand, counting down.
TAGCAGCCCATCAAGAAAACAAAAGCCTTTCTCATTAGTTCAAGCTCTTAAACAGTTTTTTCCAAGATAAGAAGGGAGGGACATTATCAGATGACCTGTTGATTAGCTGCAAAAAGCCCTAAGCAGACACTATCATGTCTGCCTTTATCCTGTCCCAGTGAATTTGGAGACAAACACACAGAGATCCCTCTCAGCATTAGCTAGCATACCACATGCCTGCTGGGGTCCGTGCTGTGAGAAATGGAAAGGAGGGAGGGAGGGATCCCTGCTTGAGCAGTGAGTGGCAAAGGGGGGTGGGAGGG
>NW_017729027.1:22491763-22492513 GCF_001723915.1 Gavialis gangeticus | reverse complement strand
GGAGGGAGGGGAAAACCAGACAGTGCCTGCAGTCTCCACAGGAGCTCTGGCCAGGGAGCAGAGGGATGGGGCCAGCCCTGTTCTCTGGAGCAGAGAGCCGAGCCCAGGGCCGAGATGCTGGGGGACTCTGGTTTAACTTAAACCAGGAAGAGGTCTGGGACAGACATTGCATAAATTGTTTTGACACAAACTAGCTAAGTCTGATACTACATTCAACTAGGTTTATCTTAAACCAGTTTCAGCCATTTTTAAACCGGTTTATATGCAGTGAACTTATGTTCTGTTACAGGTTTAAACCAGTTTCTGATCCTCTAAACCAATATATGTGTAAAGTCTGTCCCTAGCCATTAAGACCACAGGAATATGTGCATCCTTTGAGGCATGAAGATTCAATAACCCAGTATACTGTCTGTCTCCTAATTTCCTCTCAGTGGGAAATTTTCTACTTTTTCAAGGCATTACTTCATGCTATAGTTTTCCTTGTAAAGTGCACACTCACCATTTTCTGGACATACCCTAGCTCCCATGCCTCAAAGCAGGTATACAAGGGTGATGAATTAACAAACTCCTGTTAAATGGTAATTTGTGGTGATTTCTTCCTCTAAGTCAGCAGTTCCCAAACTCTGGCAGACTGCACACCACCAATTTAAAATGATACAACCTTAAGTACCACCAGCAATTTTTTCAATTCAACCTGGAGTACCACCAGCAAATTTTTGTCATATGAAGTAATTATAATAAATCTGTTAA
>NW_017729027.1:22486149-22486763 GCF_001723915.1 Gavialis gangeticus | reverse complement strand
CCTCCCTTCCCTCCCATAGTGCTGAGCTGAGGGAGTGTGTGGCCAGGCCTGGGCAGGATGCTCAGATTAGGGAAGAGTTTAAACCCTTCACCCTGCCTGTATAGTCCGAGGCTTTTTCCTGCTCACTACTCAAGGGGCAGGAGAGTTGTCATCCCCCAGCCCCTGGCACTCTGAGGCAAAGGGGGGCGCAGGGTAGTGCATGCATCTGTTAATGATACTGAGATTTTCAATCTCCCTCTCTCTGATACTTCATATTGTCTGCAGCAAACCTGAGAGGTGAGGGAGGCAACAGGGAGCTGATAACACAGTGTTTAGCAGCCCATCAAGAAAACAAAAGCCTTTCTCATTAGTTCAAGCTCTTAAACAGTTTTTTCCAAGATAAGAAGGGAGGGACATTATCAGATGACCTGTTGATTAGCTGCAAAAAGCCCTAAGCAGACACTATCATGTCTGCCTTTATCCTGTCCCAGTGAATTTGGAGACAAACACACAGAGATCCCTCTCAGCATTAGCTAGCATACCACATGCCTGCTGGGGTCCGTGCTGTGAGAAATGGAAAGGAGGGAGGGAGGGATCCCTGCTTGAGCAGTGAGTGGCAAAGGGGGGTGGGAGGG
>NW_017729027.1:22471827-22481149 GCF_001723915.1 Gavialis gangeticus | reverse complement strand
AGCAGTTCCCAAACTCTGGCAGACTGCACACCACCAATTTAAAATGATACAACCTTAAGTACCACCAGCAATTTTTTCAATTCAACCTGGAGTACCACCAGCAAATTTTTGTCATATGAAGTAATTATAATAAATCTGTTAATGCATACCACTGATGAGTTGTTTGTGTACCACTGGTGGTATGCGTAAGAGAGATTTGTAACTGCTGCTCTAAGTGATTAGGTGGAAACCACTTGAGTTAATCATCACCTTACTAAAATAACCTTGGCAATAGTCTTAGCCCACAAAAGGTTGACTCAGTTCTGCTGACATTGGCTTCAGCAAGGATGCTGGCATTTGTGTAGTGTTCTTCCCATTTGATGTAGAGAATTTTCTGGAGGCATCATTTGTGATGCCTCTTCAGGCTCTTGACTAGTGAATGTAGACATACCCAGGCTACAAATAGATGTTGCATTTTTCCTGGGAAAAAACTGGCCATGCATTCAGCCATTCACTGAATAGGGGTGGGCAAAATACCGGCTGTGGGCTTGATCTGGCCTACTGAAGGATTTGTCCAGCCCATGACAGGTCCCGGGCACCCCAACCTGTCTGTCCCACACTCACTGCCAGGGATGGGACCCACATGCACAAGGAATACTGTCAGACAGATGGGATGGGGATGCAGGCAAGCAGGGAGCGAGATGGGTAGGCAAGGTCAGGATCACAGGGCGGGATCTTGGGGCAGTGACAGCACAGGGCTAGGGCCCGGGTCAGAAAAACAATCTGGAATCCACATTCCTGCCCACAGAACCGGCACCCATTGCAGGGGTGTGCAGGCAGTGGAACATGGCTCTGCCTCAGGCTCCACCCCCATGCTGTCACCAACCTGCAATCCCAGCCCTAGCCCTGACTGCCCACCACGTTCTGGGTTGCCAGTCCCTACCTGCCCATGGCCCCATTCAATCTGCCCAGCCAGCCATGGAGCTGAGCCATTTAGGGAGTTTTGGTAGGCTGTTGCAGGGAAGGGGGGGGAAAGGAGTGCTAACCTGGCCTGTGACAGCTCACTAAAACTCCGTATATGGCCCATGGGCCCAAATAATTGCCCATCCCTGTCCCTGTACTTAACCCTGATTGGGAGGGCAATGTCTATGCATGCCAATCCCAGGATTTATCTGTTCTGTGATAAATAAAGGCACAACTTGTCCCAAGACAAAAGCAGCATCTATTCTGAGCTCCAAATTAACACTCTTTCTTTTTTGCCCAGTTTAATTCTAGCTGAATGCAAGAGTTTGTCTTTCAAGATCCAACTGCAGAACTCTGGTTTCAACTTTGGAACCAGGAACTGACAGTACAATATTTAATGATTTTAACGTTGAAGTGGTTTTCTAGTCACAAAAAAAGCTTTCAAGCTTTTTACCCAAGGAATTTTTGCTGAAGAGGCAATGGCACATTCCCTGATATGTTTTTGTACTTTGAGACTGAGTTATCTTCATCTTCTTTTTTGCTCTAATTTACCTCAGCTGAAAATGACAATTTAATCTATTTAATTATACTGTTTTAATATACAACAATCTATCTTTGAACCTTATACATCACACACATTAATTAAAGTGAAAGTGGTTTGACTTCATCTGTAGGCATTGAATATTATACATTAATTTCTTAAGGTTTAATCACAATGTCAATAAAATTGACAAATTTAAAAAATTAATTAAATTAAATTAAATTAATAGGAATTAAAATCCAAGCGATTTATTCCATACAATCATTTCTGGGACTTTCTCTTTATTACTGCTGTTCCTTTTAAAGCTTTGCTATGTAGTTATTGTTTGCCCTTCACCAATCATAAGGTCTGCATTTAAGTGGATTAATAATTTACTATTTAGACAATCAATAAAATTTGTGTATGTATGGGAGAATGTTCTTTCATTAGTTTTGCTAATTTATTTCTCTCTTGCTCGCTCAAACAAAACAACATTATGCTTACATCCAAGATACAGCAATGCTCAGAGCAAGAATGTGGATAATAAGTAACTGAAAAAGACCTATTGGTATGTAATAACACCTGTGGTTTATGGTTAAAATATTACTGGAATCTACTTCTGAACTAGAAAGTATTTGCTAATAAGTTCCACTCAAAGTTTCCAGGAAAGATACAGGTCAGGGGTTGACAACTTATGGCCCATGGGCCAGATCTGGCCTGCAAAGAGACTGAATCCAGCCCCTGGGTAGGGGGATCAGTATGTGTCACATGGCAACAGAGGCATTTTCTCTGCCCTACATTGTGCATTCTTTTGCTGCATGCCAGCATTCACCCATAAAGTCTCCAGTTCCTGTTCTGTTCCAAGGACTGCTTCAGCCTCCATTTACCTTCACCACCAAATTTGCAGCTCCACATTGCCGTTAGCCATAGAAATCAGCAGTACTTGATGGCTAGGTTAAGTGGAGGGGGACACTAGAGTGCTAGAGCAGGCCTGCACACAAAGCAGGAAGAGTGGGGCACTGTAGAGGAAGATGCTGTGGAAGAGATCGGTGTTGTGTGGTAGCAGCCGCATCACATGCCTCTATAGGTGACTTTTTATATATTAAACATACAAGTTAGGCAGTTATTCATAAAAATCAAATTATATTATATTTATTTAAATTACAGATGAGTAGGATGTTTTCAAATACAAGATGATATTGGGATTAGGATGACTTTAAAATACGGCTGGCAACAGTACTATGTGATAGGTAGATTAGCCACAGTTACAGTACCTGACACCATCAGGAATTACCATAGATTGCGTGAATGATTAGTTTAATCAGAAACATTTTCCATTAGTTTTGTTGAAAGAGGCAATAATGCTGTGCCTTAAGAGATACAAAATTGTCCCTATCAAAAAGCCATTTTGTCCTACAATATAAACTTATAACTCATAACTTTACAGAGCCTCTGCTTTTATATCATGGAGCAATAACAGCAGCAATCTAGGGTGAAAATTTGTGCCGCCTTTACTGCCTCTTACACAGCGCCTTCTAGTTGCCATAGGCCATAGTGGCATTGCTTTGCATACCTTCCAGAACTGCAAATCACACCTTGCTAACTGAAAGTACTAGTGTACATCTATTGCCAGTGTATCAAGAGCCTTTGATGGTGTGTATACAACCCACCCAGTAACAGTCACAAAGAGGTTAATAGACAATTCAGCTGCAGCTAATTAACTATCTGCCAACAGCTGTGATAAAAGGCTGTAGTTTAGGAAGGTGGCTTGGCTCCCAGAAAGGTTGGAGACTACTTCAAGGAGACTCTTTACACCTAGCTTGGCAAGGAATGGCTGAGGCGTTTAGACCCAGAAACCTCCTGAGGATGCAATAAGCAGCCAAGGGAATATCCGTGGTCCACAATTATTATTAACATAATAATTTCTCAGATCCATGGGTAAATTAAAAGGTGTACAAAATCAGCTAAAGAACAAGTTTCAATGTTACTTTCAAATTACACATTCCTTTCCTAAGACTCTTTGTCATTACCCAGAGAACCTACTGTTTGCATTTGAAAACTGCTCCAAAAGGGGCAGTCCGTGATCTGACTGCAACACAGTTGCATGAGTTCCCCAAACCTGCCAACAGTATTTTAGCTGTGTTTGTTTTTGAGGAGCATTGCTTGAAATTCCTTTCCTTTTTACTGTCACTCTTTTGCTCTGTGTGAACAGTTGCTCTTTTTTTTCTCAAAGCATATGAAAGTATTTTCCTTGCAAAGAGGGAATATATTGTTCAACACCTATCTCCAGGAGAAAAAAACCAAATTCTCACATGAATTACGTACTGACATCTGATTATAGTTTAGCTGTTATTGGCATGGATTTAAAATATGCTTATAAGTCTGTAACACTGAACATACGCAGATTACTTCATGTATGCTCATAAAACGGATTAACGTACTGCACCAAACAAAGAATGAGTCTTCTCTGAAAGATATGTGTCATCACTCCCTATTTATTCTAATGTTCCTATTCTTGATTCTTTCACATCCTTTGCTATTGATTCATTTAAATATTTTGGGCCAGTTGTGCAACACACATACTCTGATCTTTATATCTTACAGGTTTCTTTCCAATCTTCCTTATTTAGATTATAAATTATTGGAGGCATGGAATGTAAGCACTACCTACATTTAAACACATACATTACACAAATATGCTGTTTTAAATGCCCAGAAAATGTAACGAAGTTACTTAGAGTGAACTGTCTATTAAAATCAGAACTTCACTAAATATTTCTGTTGCTGGGGTCTTGAAAAGGATTACTTCGGAAAGAATTCAAGAAAATAAGGAATGCATATTTTTTTTTATTAGTTACAGTAGCTAATTTCTATAATTATAAAACCTGTAGTATAAAATCAAATGCATGTAGTGGGGTGAAGAACTATGACTCCATTTTATCTTTGAAAAAAAGTATTCATAGCTTATTCCTTGAACCACCAGTAATTTGTACCAGCTTCTTTTTTCAATAATGTTCATATCATGACAAAAGTCGTATCAAGTCATATGTAAATAGAAACTTTCAGCTCTTTCTTTATATGGCTGGTATTTTATTCAACTTTTGTTTGTTTGGATTTATTCATGTACTGTCATTTGTGTAAAACTGGCCTGATACATATGAATGTTTATAAGGTAGTCTTTAGTCAGGAAAAATGCTCTGCCATTATTAAAACCAGTCTCAGTTTAGCCTGAGGAAAGTTTGCAGAATTTGTCTCAAAATATGAATTTTAATTGCTTGTCAACCCATAATGGGCAAGAGAAAGTAAATAAGAGCAGTAATACATTGTTTTCCATTTTCTGAAACATTACCCCAGTTTAATGATTTTTGAGATAATGAGATTTGGAGAACCCAGCTCAATTTCCATTCAAATCAATACTGTTCCAATGTTTGCAATGGTAGTTGAATTGGGCACAGAGTATGAGAGAAAAAGTTAACATTTTGGGGTCAGAATCTCTGCTAAGATATATGTTCAGATTCATAAGTGAACTTGGGCATTACAGTTGGGACCTAGATACAATGTAAGTGTCTGAGTCCATGATTGCAAGCTTGTAAACCGTAATCAGCTCTAGAAGCATCTCGAGTCCATTGGTCCCCCAGTTTTCAACATTTATGTTCTTCAGATGCCTACTGTTTTTCTACTGTTGTGATAGGACTAAGCTGCTAATTACCTGACATCAAGTTTCCAAACTAATTCCTTCTGCCTACCTCACCTATGGCCCTCAGTCTAATACAGGGGTGCGCAAAATATGGCCTGAGGGCTAGATTCAGCCTGCTGCAGATCCCTTGGCCCTACCTGGCCAACTGCATGGGGCAGCCCAGGCCAAGGTGCTTGTAGCTGGGCCTGCCACCACCAGGTGCACAGCAGGGCAGGGGTAAGGGCAGCTTGGTGGCCAGACTTGGTTTCTTGGCAGACCCTGCCATGGCAGCTTATTCTGCCTGGCTGCTGTTGCCAGTGTCTCTGGCACTGGACCCAGCCCCACTGCCCCGACATCCCAGCCCTTCCACCCTGCACTCACCACCAGGGGTGCCAGATGGAGTGGGTGGATTGTGGGCAGGTAGGGACTCCATTGAGACCAGCCCAAAACCCCCACAGGAAGGCTGTGCTCAGCCAAGTGGATTGGATGGGGCCCTGGGTGGGTTGGAAGCGGCATCCAGAAGTGGGACAGGTGGGCAGGACTGGGGCCATGTCAGGATCATGGTGTGGTGACAGCATGGGGCCAAGGCCTATGGCAGAGCTATGATCTGCGGTCTGCTCCCCACACCCCGCTGGCATGGGCGCTGGTTCCATAGGCAGGGCCTTGCAAGGAGCACATCGTGGCTCTGCCCCAGACCCCAGGCCCCTGGCCCTGCGATGTCACCACCCCACAATCCCAGCACCTGTGTAGGGCTGTGTAGGATCAATTGACACCTCCCCTCTACCACACTGTGCTGGGTCAATATCTCCCTCCCCACCTGCCTGGCAAGGTCACCAAAATACCTTAAGTGGCCCTCCAGCCCAAACCATTGCCCACCTTTGGGCTAATAGGTACAACATTACAGAAGCTCGGTACTTAAGTCCTTTTGTAGTGCTGGGCTTCAGCCCCTTTGTTCCATTCTAGGGGGCAAATTCAGTATGAACTGAAGATAATCTCACTAGATCAAGGTCTTAAGAAGGACTGCTGTACTGGTCACTTTAATTGTCATGTATATCAGCAACTAATGGTTTTGTTTGTTTGTTTTAGGGCACTTTGAATCCCTATTGTGTGCTTTGGGATGATTCAAAAATGTAAGTCACAGATTTTTTGCTTCTATTACTATAGATTCAATACTCCAAAACACATAATAATTCAGTAGCCAGTCAGGCAACAAAGGTCATTAGGAGAGCAAGGAGAATGTACTATCCATAGAGTAAAAATATTTCTTTTCTATACTCCGCAGTTAAGTTGTTACATGGACTGAAAAACAAACTAATATTGAAGTAGCAGAATATCTCATCAACAAGTATATTTACCTAGATTGTCCGTTCCATCATGATAAGAAAGCTTAAAATTACGTTGTTTAGATACTGTAGTTGCTGAATGGCTAGTTCCTGGGCAACTTATTAGGTAATTGATCAGAGTGATAAATAAGGAAATCTTCTACCTTCAAGTCTTGGTATGATGAATATCATTTTCCATTATGCAACTTGAGTGAGACTTAGGTTCAGTTAGAGTTTCCGTTTTAGTTTAAGCAAAATAATAGTTAACTTTTGTACTGAATAGGAAAAGAGGTATAAACTTCTTATGATGGACTTTTTTGTGTGACTCCTTTTTTTAATGTAACAATATATATATAAAGAAATCTGTCAAAGGAAACAAAGCAGAAAGGTTGATTTTGTATATGCTTAAAAGGTGTTTGAGATGGAGGTATTTTGTTATATTTACTTTTTTCATGAATAAGAATAGCCATTAAATTTACAGGGAATAAGTACTGACAATTCAAAAATTGGCCTTGTATTACAGCTATATTTATTTTAATGACAACTTTTCTAAGTATACAGTGCCTGTATCTAGCTACAGAATGTTGTACGTATTTATTAGAAATAGTATGTCTTTTGTTAAAAATAATTTATGTTATTCTTGAGTCTACATTTAAATCAAACTTGGTTGGCAGACAGTGTGAGAATAAGCAAAAACTATGCATTTGATCCTGGAAGCTCTTTATATGCAAGAAGCTCCATAGATGACTCATATAAGAAAAGGATTTGTAGGATTGGGTCATAGTTCATTTATGTGCCAACACATTTCTCAAAGTAAAATATAGAATAAACTCTTCAAAATAATTAATGTAATCTATGACAGTATATTACTTTATGTGTATATTTAAGCATGCTACAGCATATTCTTTGATTGTCGCTATAATATTTTACTCACACAGTGATGCTTCAGTTACCAATTTTCTTTAGATGTATTGCCCTAATTACCATTTACACTTTCTCTTTGCCTATGCTGCAATTTCAGAACCCAGCATATTAAAGGAGATTGTACTTGATCCAAGTGTTTTGAGTTTTATGTAAAGAAAATATATATACAATGAGATTAAAATGTGACATTCTGAAAGAAAAGTCTACAGGAGTTCAGAATGAACATGTTAATCATTAGTGGTAAAACTACATGAAACAGATGCCCTCTTTATTTTCTTTCCTGTGCCATGTTTTTTTACAGAACAGTTATTTTGGAACTAATTTATTATAAATTTCAGAAATATTTTCAGTATTTTTTTCACTATTTCTCTATCTATGAAGCCAAGAATTCAAAAGAAAAGAGAAAAGTGTAATATACTGTTGAAACTTTTAAAACTTATATAACATAGCTTTGGGGTAAGAAGGGACATGTTTATGTTGTGGGTAAGAAAAAGTATTTCTTATAGTATTTTATTTAATGATGGTTACTACAGCTGCTCATAAAATTGAACTATTAGGAATATTCTGGATGTGATAACCATCAAGAAAGAATAGGTAGGGCCTTCAAAGATTCATTGTAAGTACAATTTATAATGGCTCTGAGGTGCATTGGATACAGATATCCTGCACTCCAACCCCATGTTATATCTATATATATGTGTGAGTATGTATATGTGTGCGTATATATGTGTAGGTATACATTCTTTTATGAAGCTGGTGTTTTTTTCTTCCTTCAGCATATAAACTGAACACCAGTGATAAGAAAGAATTTATTTGCTGTATACTTTTCTTTTTCTCCCCCATTTTGGGAAAAAGTCCACAATGCAAATGTTGTGGTCATTACATGATTAATAATTTTTTTTGCCATCTAATTGCTTGAATTGGTGCACCTTACCTGAGTTCCTGTGACCATATTATGGAATTTGTATTCTGATATTGTGAGTTTAAAATTATTGTGAAAGCTCCCTGCACATTGGATGAGTGCCTAATGTTGATAAGCCTAAGTGAATAAATATGTACAGTACTATGCAATTGGCTGGATGCATTACGGTGATGGTGTGTTGTTGGGGCTGCTTTGTTTTGTTCTTTTTTTCCCCTCCACTTTAAACCAATAGGAATTGGCAAGCGATCAGAGTTAATGAATTAATGGCCTGATCCAGTGTTGCATATCCCATGGAGCTCTGATATATTCACATCCTTAAAAAATGGCTGATTTTTTTACAATCTGGGTTTGGCAAACACTTTGGGATCAATCCAGCAAGAAAGTAGTTAGTCTTTAGTTGGAGATGCTTAGCTAATCGCTGCTCCACAAATGAGAGGGCTTGAAATTAAATGCTTTTCAAGTACTCTAAATGTTTGCACTCAACATCTGTTTAAGATATCCATAACCTCTGAAATCTCTGGCTACTTACCTGGCCAGTATCTATTATTTTTATCTCAGTGTACCACAAGTCTGTGTGTAGCAACTAATACCTTTCTCCAGTGATGCTATCAGTTTAACATATGCTCCAGGAATGGGGGAAGGAGTTTTGATCATCCTTCACAGATGGTTGGTTAGTGACTGATAATTCTTGTTCCATCTATGCTTGAAGAATGTTCTGAATTTGTACTGTGAGTTATTTGATCATATCTGGTTCTGTGTCCCCTATCATTTTGATTGTGCATCTTTCTTCTGAAGTCTTTGCTATGGGGTGTGTGAAGATCTGGTCTAATTGTTTGGTGAAAACCTATTTTAATTCACTCCTTTCTATGGAATAGAATATTACTCTTGCATACTACTGTCATATTACCAATCCTTCTTCAATATATCCACCTTCCTTGCTGATTAATTTAAGTGAGACTATCAATATTCATGGTAGGATGAATAAAATGGTGCATTTTTTTTCTCAGAAATTTGTT
>NW_017729027.1:22453505-22466827 GCF_001723915.1 Gavialis gangeticus | reverse complement strand
TGATTAATATCCACCTTCCTTGCTGATTAATTTAAGTGAGACAATATTCATGGTAGGATGAATAAAATGGTGCATTTTTTTTCTCAGAAATTTGTTATCACACCTGCATCTCTATTTTTGAAAATTTCTGGCCCTGAAATAGCAATTTCTGGTTTTTTATAATATTTTTTGGATTCTGAATATCTTTCACATGAAAGCACAGAAAAACATTTAAGGCAGACAAGGTTTTTGGGGTAAATCAGATATCTTTTATTAGACCAACTCAAAGAGTTGGAAAAATTCTTCTTTGCAAGCATTTAAAGTATTTTTTATTACAATCCTAAATACTCCCACTTCTTGGAAGTATTCCTTAAAAGAAATTGTTTTTGATCATAGTTTTGTGGAAACAAGGAAAGATTTGAACCATACCACTTGAGCTCTGAAGAGAGGTATGTGTACCTCTATTGTGGCCTTAAGCACCTATTTCCAGCCCTGGGTCAGGCATCTACATGAGATCAGAATTTATAGTCCAAAACCACTTCTTCACTTAAGTCATTCCTTTGGGTATGGGCAACTGAGTTACTCTTGATTTCAGTAACAGATGATGATAGTAGTACTACTAGTATAGTATATTATCCTAACACAGAGAAATTGCCCAGGAAGCAGGGAACCTACATTCAGATTCAGTTTCCTCCTGACCCTGAGAGGATTCAAACCTACATCTCTCTCCATTAAGAAGACTGCCCTAGCTACCTGGAGGATGATTTGGGGTGGGAGGCAATTCTCCAGGCTTCCTGTTGAAAGTTATTGAGTAATCAAGAAAGCAAGGATCAATAGATCAGGGACATAGTGAGAAAGAGGAGCATAACTCCAACTTGGTGTTGAGGGCACTGAATCCCACTGTTCTTCCTAGAAGCATTGCTGAATCTGATCAGTACTATTTTGGCTCAGTCACAGCCCTATGCTGCTGAGGACTGGTGTTATATCTTTGACAATGATAGAGAAAGAAGCCAAGAAAGATCAGCTACAGATAGCAACCCAGTGCATATAATCTGTTATGGTTGCTTTCCTGTCTTCTGATCATCAGGTCATAGCCAGCAACCTTGGCCACTAGCATTGAGTCTCCACTCTTCAGCCTCTTCATGCTTCTCATTACTTGTGTAAGCTTGGCTTTAATAGCAGCATAATTATTTATTTTGAGATGAAACGACATAAGAACTATCACCTTCAAAATAGAGAGCAGTCATTGGACAATCTGCAGCCTAGTTTCTAGTGCAGATATGTGCTTCCTGATTATTTGGACTTCCTGACAACATTTGGTAAATTAGAGCTACATTTTTTGCATATAGCTTCTCTGGGAATGACAAGTTGAACTGCCTACCTAGGAGACAAGCAATGTTGCATAAACTCTGCTGTAACTCCTGGCTCTGGCTTCTGTCATCCATCTGCAACCCCTTGATAATAGTAACTCTTCTGAAAAAATGCCTGCTTCTTTTCCTGCATGCAGGCCCAACTATGATACTGTTTGCCAACTTTCTCCATTTTGTGAGAAAACCTCTGATGCTGTAACAAAATAGAGGAAAACTTTGTTCTTTCTTAATGAACTTCATTCCCTCCCTGAATTGGAAATAAAAATATATGTGGAATCTCATCTACTACAGGCATATCAGGCACTAAGGATGAGTTTCACGAAGGGAAATAGCTTTCAGGATGGTGAGTCAAGTGCCTGAGTTCTTTTTACTTTAAATGGAGGTAGTTCAGCACCTGGACCGGTGAGTCACATTGTTTAGCACTATAAATGAAAAGCACCGATTGGGAATTCAAAGCCAATCAGTGCAATACATAGAAGAGTGGATTACTGCACTAGTTGAATGTCTGAAACTCTGACTCTTTCCCAGAACAGCTGTTATGGGGCCAGAGAGAGAACAAGCAAGAGAAAATATGTCTTTCTATCCTAGTGAGGAGGGCATTCCCCTAGGAGAGAAGGAGTCCTAGGCTCCAGTCCTTGAGACTGAAGATTCATGTTTGCATTAGTCACCATGGGATAAATTTCACAATAGCATAGGGAACAGACCCTATGTCTGGATCCAGTTGTGGAGGCATGTGTGGTTTGTGGCGCTACAGACCTCTTTGCAGTGCCACAAACTGCACAAGTTGTTCATTAATCAGTGTGCTGTGCTGCTAATTTGCAGCACAGGACCAGAATTTGCTACTGGGATTTCCCAGTAGCAAAAAAAAAAAATCCTGGAAAAAATGCTGCACTACCCACACCAAAGTGGTGAGTGCTGGGACAAATGCAGAGACAGGGGAGAAGGTAGCTCAGGGCTGTCTGCTCTCCCATCTTGGTACACTAGGGAGCCCCTGTGCTAAGGCACCCTGCATCCCAGCTAGCTGCTCCCTGGCTGGCTGGGGTACAGAGTGCCTCAGAATGAGGGAGTTGGGAGCTCTGAGCTGGCTGTTCCCCTGTCTCCATGTGCCTTAGTGCAGGGGCTGCACTGTGGAGCCCCCACACTAAGGCACCCTGAACCCCAGCCAGCCATGGAGCAGCTGACTGGGGCACAGTGTACTGCAAGATGGGGGAGTAGACAGCAATGGGCTGGCTGCTCCCCTGTCTCTGTGTACCTCAGCACAGAGGCTTCACTGCAGAGCTGCTCTACTGCTGGCTGGGGTGCAGAGTGTCTTAGTGCAGGGGCTCCGCAGTACAGCCCTCGTACAGAGGCAGGTAGAAACAGGGGAGCAGCCAGTCTAAGGCTGCCTGTTCCCCTGTCTCGAAGCACACTGTGGAGAAATACAGGCTGAGACTCAAGGGGCCTCAACACAGGGGGGCTCTGCAGTGCACAGGGATGGGGGAGCAGGCAGCCCAGGGCTACCTGCTCTCCCATCTCCACATGCCTCTCCCCTGCTTACTGGGACACAGGGTGCCTCAATGCAGGAGATGGCAAGCTCCTGCTGAGGCACCCTATGGCCCCCTCCCCTCCCCCAGAGCACATGGAGCTCATGGGAACAATGTGTCCCACTGCAAAGCATGCAAGCAGGGCTGTGTACTGGGGCACAAAGTAGTAGCAAAAATTTGTGCTGCTACTATTTATGGGCACACCCCTGCTCATGTGGACCCAGCCTTTCCCACGTGGCTTCTCAGATTTGTCCTTTTCAGGTCTTGAATGCAAGGATGGCATAGGCCACTCATTTTTGACTCAGCCAAGATGGCAGTACTTTTGGACTTCTACTTGTTGCCAAGTTTTAGGAAGCTAATTCGTGTATGCCAGAAAACTCAGCCTTCTGGGATGTCTCCAGCACACACGCAGGTTAAGTGGAGTTTCTGTGAGTTGCTCTCTAGGGCTTAAGCATCTGAATTTCACCTAAGTCCCATTTCAGATTTCTAATTTCCCTTGTGAATTTCATCCTTAGTACTGGATCTTGATGTATGCCAGCTACCCCAATGCCTGGGCTACCCTTGTGTCCCAAATACAAGTTAAATGCCACAAGGAGCCATGTTAGCATCTGGGAATTGCTGTGGGATATGATGGATAGAAACCTATACTTTCTTCAAATATAAGTAATGGTGTGGGAGCTTTTATGCTAACTGTATGCTATCTAAGGATTCTCATGTCCCAGGAGGCTCCTTCTGTGAGAACTTGTGTGGCAGTAAGAAAACTTTGATTCATGCAGGAAAACAATACTCCAGTACATAAAGGGTCTGGGCCTAGAGGGTTTTTGTTTTTTGGCTAGCACAGGATACCACTGACAACACTAATCTAAATCACAGCTGTTAATCCTCTAGAGAATAACAGGTATGCTAAGAAAAATTAGGAAACCAAGAAACATGTGATCTAACTAAACCTCAAAACTAAAGAATATATCAGAAAAACTTAAAATTTTGTGGACAAAACACATGCCAAAAGTTGTAAATGCAATTTTCAGGTACGCCATTTGGAAGGGAAGAGCAGCTGTTCATGTAAATATGAATGTTTTGAATTGCAATTCAAATATCTTGCACAGAGAAAACAATTTTTGGCTGATTTTTTTGCTTGGTTTTGATGTGATATAAGAATAAGACCATCAGGTAGTCCAAATTATAGAGGACCCATCTGGGAGTTGTCATTCACCTATATTATGTTAGTTCCTTTAAAGGTAGCATCTCTTCCTCAGCCCAGATGACTGCCCTAGTCATTAACTAGAGAGTGGAATTCACACTTGGTTTCCCCAGGGAAATGAATATTCAGTTGTTTTAGAAAAGGAGGGTTTGAAATTCTGAAGCTGATCGTAGGTGCATGAATCTGAGTAGGGTAGGATTTAAAACATATTCTTCTTATCAGTATTTCATCAGCATTTCCTCTGCTAGTTTAGTTTTGTGTTGATCCCATTCCTATTCACCCAAAGCTATGTATTTAAAAAGCCCCTGGTGAAACTACTCAAACTATTGTGCTTTACTTAAATCACTATACGTTATAGTGGGAGCAGACTTAACAAACACTTGCTGTTCAGTGGGGGTGGCTCAGAGCCTGATCATACTGCTAAGACCAGTGGGTGAGGAGTAGTCCCTCACTTCTCCCAGGAGACCGCCAGAGTGGTCTCTCTCCCAAGCCCTGGCCCCCACCAACTGTTGACTATCAGCAGCATGTGGGGGAAGCAGAAAAGGGGTGAAGGGTGTGGACCTCACAGACCTGGCTCAGCCCACCCAACACCTGACCCAGGAATTTGGTGGGGCCTGTGCAGCAAAGGGGCTCCCTCTCCCCCCAGTGCCCCAGCCTCTTGACAGCTACAGCCGGCAGTTGCAACACAAGACTGCCTGGCCTGGGATTTGACCATGCTGGGAACTGGGATGGGGGAAGGGAGCCCCCATGCCATGTGCTTCCCTCCCCCAGATTGCCAGTTTGGTTGTGGGGGATTGGGCTCGGTCCACTTTGTGGGGAGCTCTTTTCCACTACCTCCAGTTCCCAGTGCAGCCAAAAGCTGGGCTGGGCAGTCTCATGCTGCAGCTCCTGGCTGCTGCTGTCATGAAGCTTGGGTGGGGCAGAGAAACTAACCTCCTGCCACAGGGACCCAGCCTGTCCCTTCCCTGAAGACTTGACCCAGCAGTCTTGCAGGGCCCAAATGGCATGAGGACTTACTACCTCACCCCAAATTTCTGGCATGGCTAAAAGCTAGGGCAGGCAGTCTTGTGCTGCAGCTGCTGGATGCAACTGTCAAGAGGCTACACTGAGGGAGAAAGGAGCCCCCTGCCACATGGGCCCTCCCCAGATTGCTGGGTCAGGTCTTGCCAGGGCAGTAGACCAGGTGCTCATGTCAGGGGGACTCCCTCCCCCACTTGACAGCTGCAGCACAAGGATGTCCAATTCTGGCTTTTGGCTTTGCTGGGAACTGGGCATGGGGGGCGAAGCCCTCCCTGCCATGCAAACTCAGGCCAGGCCCCCCCCCCAAGACCTCAGACCCATCATCCTGGGGGTAGGACTATGTATCTTCAAGATTCTGTTCTTCTACCCCCACCCAGCCATGAAGAGAGGAGACAGAAACATTTTTGTCTTTTCTCTGTAACAGCCTGGGGCGGGGCTAGGCCAGTGCTTGCCCAGAGCAGCTGAGCACCAGCCAAAGTTAACAAACCACTCAGTGAGGGGTCCTGGGATGCTGGAGGAATGTGCCCTACCTTAACTCAGAATGGGATGTGGCACAGATGTGTCATAAACTGCCCTAACTTAAAGCACTTTAGTCTGATACCACATCCATCCTGGGTTAACTTAGAGCAGGATCCACCATTTTTAAAGCACTTCATGTGCTGTGAATATCCATGCTCTTATAACTGTAAAGCGCTTTCTGCATGCTTACCACATAATAAGTGAAACATCTGTACCTAGCCTAACTCTTTCCAGGCATTGTATGCAGAATCTAAGACTTCTGGTAAGGGAGAAGATTTTAAAAAGTGTTTGTTTGATTGATTGATATACAGCCTTTCCCAACAAAGACTTAGGATAGTTACAAGAAGAGAACAAAACAGCCTAAAAGTGACTAGGATATCAACATAAAACAGAGACCCCGAAACAGTATCTCAGTCTAACTTTAGTTGCTAAACACCTATCCAAATGGGAAAGTTTTACAGCACTATTGAAAAAATTCCAGGCTCGAGCTCTGGTGAGCCTTGGACTTTATGCACTTTAGCATTCAAAATTCTTGTTGAAATCAGCTATTTGAATGTGAATGATTAAATCATGGGTTGCAAAGCAGCTAAATACTTTTAAATACACAGGGCACCTAAATACTTTCTTATATCTGTCTCTTAAGTGTTGTGACTCCTATGCCCCCTTTGTTGATCTAGCCTAACTCAGGGCAGTGAACACCTGTACTAAGTAAGGAGCTAGGTGTTGCGACACTCAATATTGCCACACCTAAATGCTTTGTGGATGTAGCCCTTAACTACTATGGTTATGAGGGCTATATGAATACATGAACAAGTGGATGGATTGATAAATAGAAAGATATAATGTATCACACATACATTTACTTGATTATTGATCAGAGGGGTTTTTACCAGTATTTGGTAACTCTTCCCTGCCAGCTTCCGTAGAAAAGGTGAGGCAACATTACAGCAC
Source organism: Gavialis gangeticus (assembly GCF_001723915.1). NCBI lineage: Eukaryota > Metazoa > Chordata > Crocodylia > Gavialidae > Gavialis > Gavialis gangeticus. The sequence goes on along the minus strand of NW_017729027.1, from coordinate 22,460,264 downwards.
ATTTTCATATTTCCATATGTTTTCCCACTGAATATGTAACTGGCAGGCACACACTGCAGAAGTAATTAATTGGATTCTTTTAATATCACAACATTTTTTATCTGGTTTAAGTACTAATTTTTGTTTCACAAAAGGTTTACCTGTTCCTAATTTAAACTGTGGGAATTCATATCTTTACCTTAAAGTTAAGAAATGATACCTGTCTGCAAATGAAATAAATACCATGAGATTTTACTCAAATTCAGAAATTGTCCAGACTATTTCAGCAATTCTGGTAGTAAAAAATAATATTTATGGTGAAAAATAATGTTTAAGAAGCTTTACCTAGCACAGATAGGATTTTTTCTCCAAAAAAATTGTCATTGATTTGATTTTCTCAATTTTGTAGAGAAATGTTCTGTGTTGCAGTGAAAATAGCTTCTTACAGAGAAACATTTACCAGTTAAAATGTAAGTCATCACATTTTGCCTGCAGGATAAATGTGTTCTCACAGTTCTGCTCACACCCACAAAAGTGTAGCCCACTAGCATAAGATTTTTTTTCATTTCTCTATCTTAGCATTATGATAAAGCTGAAAAGAACAGTGAACTACCTCTTCCTACTTCTCTGTTCTTTATGCTTAAAATCTAAAGGCAGCACATCTAAATAACTACTACTCTTTTTTAAGGACCAGTTTTGTAATAGTTGTTGAAAAGAGTTAGGAAGGCTTTTGGAAAATTGGGGCCAAAGTGTATCTAGCCAAGTCCCTAAAAACTGGAGTACAAAATGAAAGTTAATCTGTAATTGGTTTCAATTCAGCTCTATCCATTTATACCAAATAGGAGAGTCTACACATGCCTCTTTTAAGTGAATTTAGCCTAAAATTGCCATTTTTAACTCACATTAAGGACACATGTCTACTCACATGTGTCCTTCATGCACTGTAAAAATGACAACTGAAGTCTATGTGAGCCTAAATTTGATATCTGCATAAAGCAGTTATCAAATTTAGGTGCGAATAGTCGCATTAGTGCATGTGTAACACTGGATAGACGTAGTGTTAATGTGCATTAGCTCATCTGCATGTGCAGTAATGCAACTTAGCTACTTGTGCCTAGATTTAATGTGCATTAGTGCCTCCACCTGTAGATGTGCGCCTAAATTACCCTAATGCACTCTAAGCAAAGATGCATTAAGTTTAGGCATGCGTGAATACACATGTAGACATGCCCAATGAGTATCTTTTTACATTATTTGAAGCGGTGGATGCCCAGCTTCTAAGAAGATCTAGCTCCAGAAGTCTCAAGTTCAGCATGTAAAACATAACTTCATCTTTAAAATAAATAAATAAATAATAAAATCATTGGTTTCTAGCCTAGCAAATGAAATATATTATTTGTATTTCTAAGGTAAGGGGTTCCTTTCTCAATTTGAAGTTTTGGGTTTTTTGTGTTTATAAGATGAAACTAGCCAAGTTAAAGTTACAAGTGCCCTATTTAACTATTTTTTTTCAAGTAGTTGTCTTTCTCGAGATCTGCATATAATTCTATCATCTGTATCTGTATAATGCCCTACCATATAACAACTTTTCTAACACTCCTATATTGAGATGGATTCAATTAATGCCACAATTCCAAGCAGCAGCATACACAGTCTAGGTAGTTCTGAGCAGCTGCTTAATAAGGAAAAGGCCAGATTCAGGCTATGGGTAAGTGTATGAGATAACTTTTTCAGACTGAAAACTATATGAGAATTGGCTCCAGTGAGGATATTCTTTAAAACTTGATTGTGGTGCATTGTACTGTGTTGCAGAATTACTTATTCCACAACTATTCTTTGTGCGTTGAACTAGAGAAAATGGAGGGTCTTTTTAGAGAGATTTTTTATATATTTAAGTTGTTATAAAATGAATCAGTTTATCTGGGGTGGAATTCATAATTCAGTCACTTTTTGTCACACTGCCTTTCACTAACTCCTACACTATGCTGAATAGGGAGTTTCACTGCCTCCTAAGAATTGCAGCAAAAAAAGGAAATTTATTTAATTATTACTGATAAGTTTTTAATTTCTGCTGCTAAGTGATGAATCAACCCCATTTTGTAAAGGGTTTAATTGCTATTTATTGCCTGCGTGTAATGTAAATTTTAGGGAACTAAAAATAGTATTTTCTTGAGATGTCAGGCAACTATAATTTTCTAATGTAGATAAAAATGGTTAGCTGGTACAGCTTTGTGCCCAACTTTTAAAAATTGAAATATAATCTTTTTGGAAACATGATATCCTTATGTAACTTGAAGAAGACAAATCAGTTAATATAAAAATCACAACTGGGCAGAAGTTGATCACAATGCATATGTTCATTATGTAACCAATAAAGTGGATAAAATAGGAAGAATGTAGAATCATATGTTCCATATCTTCAAAACACTCGTTTTGTGTTTGTATTTTTGCTTTTAGAGTACTTTATATTAGAGTCATATTAGAGATGGGAGACTGAGGCATGAAGAGGCAATGTGACTTGACAAAGATTAGGAGGCCAGTGGTAGAGCCAGGAATGGAGCCCTGGAGTCCAGTCTAGTATATTATCTACCAGGCCTCATTCACTGGATGAGGTTTGTGTCCTGGGTTTTTTTCTTGCTTCTAAACAAAGCAGAATTCATTTTTTTTTAAAAATATATAATATAATTTCTATTTTTCTTACTCTGAGAGTCAAGGATTTATGTAGGTGATATCTTTTCATTAGAGCAACTGAGTGTCTTGCATTCAAAGGTTGTCTGACTTATCCCAACCATTCAGTTGGTCCAATAATAGAAGTAACACACAAAAAACCATGGGTCTTGATTCTGCTCAAATGTATCATGCTTAATATTATGAGTAACACCATTAAAATAAGTGATGTATACCAGTAAAAAGACCCATCTACACATTACACTTAAGGCATGTTTAAGCAGTTAGTCATGCCTTAAGTGATTACCCAGCCACACATTCAATCAATTAATGGTGTGATAAAAAGAGGAATAAGCTACAAAGTTATTCCACAAAATATGCATAATAACTTTGTAGCTGCCTCCTATCACACATTAATTGACATGTGATTAAACACCCCTGTGGCTGGGAGCCCTGCCAGCTGATTGGGACTCCCAGCTGGGGAGGAAAGTGGGGAACCCAGCTGCTATGATTACCCAGCTGTGGGGGGCACCATGCACCCTAGTGGCTGGGAGACCACAGCTGCTGGGATCACCCAGCCATAGGGCACACCACACATCCCCATGGCTGGGAGACCAGATGCTGTGATCTGCCAGCTGTGGAGGTGCCCAATGCACCCCTGCAGCTGGGAGACCACTGCTGCTGCAATCTCCCAGCCACAAGAGCATACCATGCATTCCAGCAGCTGCTGTACCCCCCTGCCTGGAAGATTGCAGCAACTGGTCTTCCACTTGCAGAGGTGTATGGGACACCTCCCCAGCTGGGAGCCCCATCAACTGATAGGATTCCCAGCCATTGGAGCTTGTTTCTTCCTGATTCAAGGCAGGAGAAATCTGGTGTGGGGTTCCCCCTGAAGTGGCAATCAGGTGCAATGATATCTGATTCATAGGCGATGCGTAGGAGGGCCACAGGGGGCATGTGTCTCCCCTGAGATTGGCTGCCACTGAAGCTGCCGCCGGCTTCCGCGGGTGGTTACCACTCGCTACACCCACCCACCTCACTGCCACTGCCAGCATCTGTGGGTGATCCCTGCTCACTGCTGACACTGCTGCCTACAAATGGTGTCCCCCCAATCTTGGGCAGCACCAGTCATTTGTTATCTGATCTGTGATCTTACAATCATGCCTCCTGCCATGCATGTGTAGCATGGAAGGAGATACGATTGTATGAATCATGTATTAGATCCCACTGTTCTTTTACCTAAACATGTAGAGGGGCCCTAGGTATCAAGAGATACACCTCAAAATACACTAATGCTGTTCCTTAGGCACCACCTACATGTTGAGGCTTAAGGGTTCAAATCCTTCTTCCAAATCAGGTAGAAAACAAGAGTTGAATCTGGATGTTTCGTTTTCCCCCTTAAGTGCCTTAAACATTGTTTTTAGAGAAAATCTCTTCCTTCTTTTTTAACAAGATGTGGTTAAGAACATAGTGTTGCACTTAGAAGCCAAATTTCTAAACCTAGTGCTTTAAGAATTGACACAACGCTCAGTTGATGAATAGCAGAAAGTCTTGCTTTAATAACTCCCAACAAACTATAAAACTAAATGAAAAACAAAAGAATTTTCCTTAATATTCAATAAATGAGTTATTACAGTCCTTGTATTATCTTAGCTGCAAAGAGATCTTTACCCATAGCGGGCAGGAAGCAGTTCTTGTACAGCTTTACAGAGTGTGGGTCCTTCACTGGTGTACTGGGTGGTGCAAGATGGCTTCTTGATCTTCTCTGGACTGCAGACTCCTTGCTGGCAGTTTATACTTTTTATACTGTTTTAATTGTATAGCTTCAAAACATTTCTTCTTGATAGCTGGTTAATTAAAGTCTGAACAAAGAGGCAAGGACAGAATTAACGTGTCACTATTGTATCTTGTTTGTGTGTTTGTGAAGTTTGCAAGATTTTGATCAGTTTGGAATCAAATTGGATGGGTATTGATTGAATTAAGTACTATTAGGAAGTTAATCGCAAAATACTATTTTTCAGTCTTTATTTTAACAATGGAGCCTAATAAATAGCTGCATCAAATGACTTATGGAGACAGTGAAGATCAAAGAATATTGGATACAATAGGGCTAGGGACAGACATTACACATAAACTGGTTTAAGTGATCAGAAACTGGTTTAAACCTGGTTTAACAGAACATAAGTTCAGTGCACATAAACCAGTTTCAAAATGGCTGAAACCAGTTTGAGATAAACCTGGTTGAATGTAGTATCAGACTTAACTGATTGAGCTCCAACTGGTTTATTGAACTTCATCCCAAACCCATTCCTGGTTTAAGTTAAACCAGAGTCCCCCAACATCCCAACATACTCTCTGGGCTGTGTTCTCTGTTCCAGCAAAATAGGGCTGGTGCCTCTGCTCCCTATCTGGAGCAGGGACAGGCAGGAACAGACAGGGGTGGGGCAGGGTGGCCAAACTCTGGCCAGCATGGCCTCTGAGGCAGAGGGGGCAGGGGTGAGGGTTATTCTCCCCTCCACGCCCCCTCTGCCCTCGGGGACCACAACAGGGTCTGCCTGCCCTGACTGCCACCACCACTCAGTCCCCATGTGGGCAAGCAGCAGGATAAGCCGCCTCCTACCCCCTCCACCAGACCCCAGTGGGAGAGGGGTTATTCCCCTCCCTGCCTAAGGGGCGCTGCTGGCCAGACTCCAGCCAGGCCACTGACTCTGCCATTGGAGCAGCAAGTGGGTAGGACCCTGACAGGGAAGAAGCCCTTGCCATGGTGTCCAGGGAGTGCAAGCTTCTTCCTGGCGGGGGGCCACGAGTGGGGATCAGAGCTGCCACAGACTGCATGGGGCAGGCAGCAGCACCAGGGCTCGAAGGGGGCCATAGCCCCCCAAGCCCCTCCGCACTGCCACAGCCACAGCCACTGCTTGCCTCACACAGTCTGTGGCAGCTTTCCCCACCCACAGCACGACCCCCCCACCAAGGAAAAGCTCGCGCTCTGGGACACCATGGCAGGGGCTGAATCCCCTATTAGGGTTGCTGCCTTCTCATTGCTCCAGAGGCAGTGGCAAGGCTAGAGGCCAGCCAGCAGAGCCCCTTAGCCTGGGGGGCAGGGTGTTATTTCCCCCTCCCTCCCGCATCTGGCAGAGGGGGCAGAGAGGGCTTATTCTTTTGCTTGCTCCTTCCAGGGAGCGAGTGCCAGTGGTGGCAGCAGTGGTCAGGACAGGCAGATTGCACTGCAGTCCCCTGGGGGCAGAGCAGGAAATAAACCTCCTCCCTGCCCCCTGCCTAAGGGGCCATACCAGTCAGGCTCTGGCCCAGCCCGTGCTGCTGAAGTGGCAAGGGGGGAACAACACTGAAGCCTCTGTCATGGTTTCCTGGAGTGTGATCCTTTTCCCAGTGAAGGGATCATGCTGCAGGGCAGGGAGAGCTGTTGCATACTACACAGGGCAAATGGCTGCAGTGCCAGGGAGGCTTGGGGAGTAGTGGCCCCCTCTGAGCCCCAGTGCCACTGCCTTGCCCACACATTTCATGGCAGCTCTGACCTCCATTTGTGGCCTCCCACTGGGAAGAGACTCATGCTTTCCAGACACTATGGCAGGGACTGCTGCCCTATCAGGGCCCTGCCCCATCCTCGCTCCAGTGGCAGGGTTGGGGGCCCAGTCAGAAAGTGGCTGGCAGGGCCTCTTTGGCAAAAGGGCAAGGAATGGGGGCCATTCCCCGCTCCCTCTGGCATCTGGTGGAGAGGACAGGATAGGGTGTATCCTGCTACTTGCCCCATGCAGGGAGCAAACAGCGGCAGTCAGAGTGGGCAGACCCTGGTTGCAGTCTCCTGGGGGCAATGGGGTAGAAGGGAAAATAACCCCCCAACCCTGCCCCCTCTGCCTCAGGGACCATGCCAGCCAGTGTCTGGCTGTGCTTGGCCCTGCTGCTGCAGCAGTGAGAGGGAATGACTGGCAGACCTGGTTTAGGTCCCTGCCCATGGGACAGGGAGTGGGGAATTAAGCTCTTCTCTGGCCAGTTCAGCCAAGACTACTGCTGGGGCTCGCCATGCCCCTGCCACTGGAGAAGCCAGCACAGAGAAGTGTGGGTCTGTGCTGGTGGGACAGGGGAGGGAGGGGGGGG
>NW_017729027.1:22438081-22453482 GCF_001723915.1 Gavialis gangeticus | reverse complement strand
CCCTGCCCCCTCTGCCTCAGGGACCATGCCAGCCAGTGTTTGACCACTCTACCCTACTGCTACAGCAGTATGGGGGCGCACCTGGCACCTCCGCTCCTTCCCATCTCCTGGCCTGAGCAACTGCAAGCATGTGCCTGCATTTCATGAATGTCTATTCACTTGCAAATTGGTTCAATCTAGGCAGGTTAGACTAACCTGCAAAGATTTAATCAATTCAAGCTCCAGCTTTTTGAATGTCTGTCCCTAGCCTAGGTGTGAGAGTACACTGGTTTAGCATAATAAACATTTAAAGATTGACTGCCTATTTTGAGAAATATGCCTTGATTAATTAATGCAAATATGAGGCAGTGAGGATCAGACAATAGGTGTGAGGTAGGATAAATGTAGTCACAGAGACTGATTTAGCATAATAAACATTTAGACTTTTGTAAAACGTTAGACAGATATTGGATGTTTACTTTGGGAAACAGGTCTTAATCAAAGGGGAAATGTGTTAACCAGGACATATTTACAGTCATGTTTTCAGTGCACCTTGGCTTTTCGCATCTCTTACAGGCTTTGCTTTGACGTGGATATTTTAGTTCTTGTTTCCTTTAATGACACCTAGGTCAACTTAGATGCATATGTAGTTTCTCCCTAGGCCACTTGGCTTTCTGGCTTGCTCCCTGAGTCTTGTTAAATACATGTAATGAGTGTGTCAGGTCTCTGCCAATAATTTTAACCATCACTTTTATTTTTTTTTGGTCCAGGTGTGGTAGAAGGTTGAGGATTTATCATGACTGTTATTATCTTATAGCTTGGGTCTGGCATTAGGTACCACAAGCTCCAATCTCTCTTACACCTAATGGGTTGCAGAGTTTGATTTTCTTTGTGGCATGCTTGTTACCACAACCCAGTCTTGTCCCAGCCACTGTCTTACATTTTTGTGCCAGAGGCACTGTTCCAAGCTTTCACAGCTTTCCTAGCAAGCAACAGAACATAAGAAGTTTCATTTACTCTTTCACACCATAGGTCCATCTTGCTCAGTATCCCATCTCACATAGTGGCAGAGATTGGATGCTGAAAGAGAGAGTGAACTGGGTATGACCAGGGGGGTTTCCACTTTCCTTTCTCACTTGCAGCTGTTTGATCCAGTCTAGGGACATAATGCTAGGAGAAGGTTTGTAGCATCCAAGAATATACTGAGCAGAAGAACGTGTCTAAGTTCTACCCCTTCCTCAGTGTTTCTTACAGGAAACAAGATTCAGCATTTCCTTGAGCCCCTAATGGGATTTAGATGGATTTTAGGCAATTAGGACACATCCAGACACATGCACACATGCACTTTGCAGTGCTTTTGAGGTGCCACAGAATGCATGCAGAGCATGTGAAAAGGTTCTCCGCACTGCACATTTGTACTGCAGAGCCAAAATTAGATATCGGGAATTCCCGGTATTTTTAAAAAACAGTCTAAAAAGAAGTGAGGCAGTGCATGTGGCTGCATGTGGCTTCCCTAAACTTGAGCCTGGCTGGCCAGAGCCACCCTCCAGCTGCTGGCCAGGCTCCAGGCACCCAGATTGCCAGTGCTGCAATCCTGGGAGGCCCATCGGTGCTGACCCAACCCTCCTCTACGCCACCTAGGGAATATGCTCCATGCAAATTCAAGGGTTTGTGCAGAGGCGTTCTCCAGGGACAAATAGCAGCGGCACAACTGTGTGATATTGCTATTTGTCCCTGGAGAAATATATGTACATTCTTATCTGGACACGCCCCTAAGTGCCAAAGAGCAATTCAAAACTGTCCCCTGCCAGAAACTCCAAACTCAGTAGGCACATAACATTATTAGGTGTTTCCAGTTTGGACTGCAGCTTTCCATAGGCAACTGCACTAGGGCTTCTGCTCAGAAACTAGTTAGGTAGATAGTTGCACCACAGAAATTAACACCTGCATGAAGTGCACTGAATCTGAAAGTGCTCCTGGGATTAATCTTCTTCATAAATTTGTGAAGAATTCCCTGGCTCTAGTATTTGTATTATATTGAGAGCACTGAATTCAGCTCAAAATCAGTGGTGATATGCATGTTTTGTCCAAGAGCCAGGGCACCTGTACACGTGCAAGACATTTGCTCTGATACATGCTAATTAGATTAATCGAATCTAATCTAATCTAATCGAGATTGATTAGATTAGATTAGATTAACTGAGTTTATTATATTAATTAGCATGCTCCAGCAGCCTCCACATCACATACATTCAGCATCCCCACACTTCAAAATGGTGGTGGGGGCACTTTAACCAAGGCTCAAGTGAGCTGCTCTAATTAAAGCATGCCCCGCTCCACCTCAGAGCATGTGTAAAGATGCTCTCAGTGATTAGGTCTTCCACTTCCTCAGTGCTCTAAGTTCTAGGCTTTTCTCAACCAGAGGCGATTTGAACCACTGTACTAGAAGAGTGATCTAACCATCAGAATAAGCATATGTTAGGTGAGGGTATGCTCTTCCCTGCTTTTGAAGCTTGGACACCGCACAGCTGATAATGAATTATCAGGCCAGAAGAAGCAGTAGCAAGAGTCTGCCTCAGTGGTTAGGGCACTTGATGAGGAGTCCCTGGTTACAGTTCCTGATGCCAGGTTTACTTCTGTACTTAAACAGTCGCAGAGGCAGCTTCTCTTTGCTTGCTCATTTTACATGGGGTAGTTAGTGGTTAAAAAGACAGAGATAAACTTGGCAGCAGGGATTGGAACCAGGTTCCTTTGCCTGACTAGTGGTGGACTCTCTCTCACTTGGTTTCTTTCTGGTCCCATGACTTGGATTTTACACATAGGCAGCAGCTGAAGGATGGGGAGGATTCTACCCAAATCCTTTATGGAAACCAGCAAATGGAAGCAAAAGATTTATTACAAGTCTTATAAAAAAAGTCCTATGGAATTTATTAGATATGAAAACGACTTAGTCTTGTAGAAACAGAATAGCTATACAAATTAGTCTAAAATCATGTATCTAGATGTTATTTAATAGCAAATGAACATGCTATAGGTTTTTGAATCATCCTATTTAATTTTGTAGCCTAGCTATAAATCTATTACTTCCTCTAAGATAGTTCAAAGCACATATAAAAAGATTTCCTAGTCTCCCATTGGGTTTTAAGACTTTTCTACACATCTTCAGCGTCACTTGTCAGACAAGCAACATTTGTCTGAATAGCACTTACAATAGGAACAAAATGTTTACAACCCTGAATAACATTTAGAAATCTAAGAAACCCCTTTTAAAAGTCTATCTTGGTTTTGACTATGAACTAAAATATAAATTGCATCCATATAAGTAGTAGTTATACAATAAACAACATGGTAAGGAATATTAAGATACCATCATTTTATGGCTGATAATAGCAATCTGCCTGATAGGGATATTACTAGCTATTTTTACTAATGTCTATAAAATAAATTTTGGTGTCTCAAAATAATTATCATTTCTCAGAAAATAAACGTATTTGTTATAATTATTATGCTGAGATGTCTCTTGGTTTTGCAATTTCAATTTCCTCATCAGCATTATACCTAAAGCTTATGGTAATCATGCATAAAAGAAAAGAAAAGAAAAGAATGTAGATAACTTAATATGGTTTCAAACCTGAATGGGGATGTAAGGGTCAGGATTACAGAAAATGTGCATAAATGGCTTATAAGTAAGTGAAATTGTGCACAATTTTGCACTGCAGTGCATCTGTTAATTTTACACTTCATTGCATACCATTACAGCACAAACAGGAGTTCAGCTAGCATACATATTTTTATTTTTAGGAAGTAAGGAGAAGAGAACAATAATTAGGGCAGTGTAGAGTTCTTTCGTTTTGTTTTTTTAATTTCCAGACCTCTGGGTCCAAAACTGATTGAATACCTGGTGAAACAAGTCATTATTCTGGATTTGAAAGCCTTCACTTAATATAACAAAAGTAAGAGTCATTATTAAAAAGTCCAGTAATAGCACATCAAGAGTGGTGATCATGGAGAATGTGCATTGAAAGGATTTTGAAAGAAAAGGTGGACCTTACACAATACCTTCAGGCATAACTGAACCTGCTTGTGCTAGGACCTTAAGTGCTCAAGTTGTGCCTTTACTTAAGTAAAAGGCATAAGGCCCAAGTAATTCACATAAGCACATGCTTACCCTTTTAAGACCATCCATATGTACCAAAGCACATAAGCATTTAGTTACCTTTAAACCAATGATTTATGTCCCTTTAGCTTGGGACTTAAACATATACCTAAATGCTTGCTGAATCAGGGCCTATGGCCTTTAGTTGGAGGTACTAGCAAGCATATTAAACCTTTTCTGGGGACCAGTCACTAGAGGGAAGCATAGACCTTCATGCTTTTCAGAGTTTTCTGTGGCTTTGTCCTTTATGTCCTCCGTTGTTCCACAGAATTTGATAAAGCAAGCTCTTTGCTTATGAAAGCTTAAACTATACAACTATGATTTATTTAGTCTAAGGTGTAAATCTACCTTGCTTTTTGCCTGACTTCATATTAATACAACTAACTACCTCTGTCTGACTACTTTAAGCACCAAATATGTACAAAAGGTTCACCAGTCTGATGAAGCTTATGTCACAGGAGAAGTCATGCCTATATGTGAGAAGTCTGGATGATTTCAACAAACCCCCTTGAACAAATAATTATTTGGACTGGAGCAGCCCCCAAAGCTCCCCACTTGCTCTCCTAACTAGAAATCCCCAGTCTGGGGAACAGGCTAGGGGCTTGCCCCACTGCCCCACTCCCCTCCCAGACTGGGTGGGGAGAGCACAACCATTCTTTCTTGAAAGAAATTTCCTCTCACAAGGGAGATTTTCCAGTCTGACTCCTGGAGCAGGCACAGGGGAAGGGAACCTACCCACTGCTGCCACCACCACTGCTGTCATTCCTGCCTCTGGCTGGGCCTGCCTCCACATGCAGCCCAGCTGGAATAGGAAAGGAGAAGATCTGGAGCCTCCTGCACCACTCCCATATCAATGGGGACAATGGCAATGGCAGGCATGGAAAGGAGAGGGAAGACTACATGTCACGGAGGGGAAGGGAGGATCCTTATCTGACTGAGAAACTTAAAGAAAGTTCCCTCAGACATTGACTGAACATTTGTATGCTCCTAGTTTCTACTAGGAGAGAGGCAACATAACACCTATTTGTAGCCTTAGTTGACTTTAATCCTGAACCAGACTGTTTCTGGGAAGCAAAACACAATTTGCACTGAATTCTTTTCTTTTCTTTTCTTTTTTAACTAACTTCTCATTCTCCACATGAGTAATTCCCGTGAAAGGTAAATACTAGAGGCTAATGTTATATCTTTTAGCATTTGACTAAAGGAATATACTTACTATGAAAATATTTCATTATAAATATTAAATAACTGACAAAAGAATGAAACATTAAAAATAACTGATTTATATTTATCATCTTAAAATCTGAATATTTTTAAAGATAGTGAGAACAATGTTTGTACTACTACCATTTAATTTGATTAGACCTTTTATTAAGCTTAAGCTATGCAGAATGACCAGACTTAATAAGAATAATACAAATGTATCTCAGGATTTAAATATGTTTAAATGGAGAGTAATATGTTGGATGAACAGCTTCAAGCAAAGCAATTTTCCTAAAAAGTACTATGTTGAATAGCTGCAAGATTATGGTTGAATAGATTTTCAACTGAAAGCACAGTGTATTTGTGATTATTTTTTATCATCATCATCATCTCTGATTATGTTGAGTAAGAGATTTCTTGTATAGATAGTTAGCTAAATGTAATATACATATGCATTCAAGTACATGTGCAGGGAATAACATTCTGCAATCTATGTTATTATTCTGAGAAATGAAGAAAATATCATAATTTAAAATTTCACATTATGGATGTTAATCCCATTTGCACATGGTATCCTAATGCTGCAATCTGTCAGTATATATATACATTCACTCTCCAGGAAAAAAACTCTCCTGGGAGTGATTTAACTTTGGTTGTTCCCAGGTTATTTTTCTTCTGTAATGGAGATTTTTAATCTGAGAGAAAAATCCTGAATATCTGTACACTTGTGGTTTTTTCTTGGAAAGCAGTAACTACCCCAGGAGAAACTCAATGTCTGTATGCGACTAATACTGTATATCTGGGGTCCCACTGCAACCCCCCTTATTCTCTGAAACACAGGTAAAATGTTCATTTTGGAAATTAGTCATTAACATTTGAATACCAAATTATGAATCAAAAGCCCCTCAAACAAAACCCTTAACTTATTGATGTGCATAAATGAGCCCCTACAATTAAGCATATATATTGCCCCATTGAAATTGCATGTTTAAACAGTATATTTGGGGCCACAGAGCCAGATTCTACCTAACCTTAATTGTCATGTATTGCTATCTTACTCCATGGGTCATTTCACTGATTTTAATGGCACTGTTTAATAGATCATATGCAGGCACACATAGAGCAACCATAAAGCAGAATCAACCCTGAGTGAACTTCAGTTGCATAACTAAATTAGAGCTTCCCAATAATGTAAGAATGGATATGTCTGCACTACTGCTATTTCAGGGTACTCTGGACATAACCAAGCTAGCTTTCAATCTGTTAACTCCCTTACTAGTAGTAGTCTAGATGTGGAAGCATAGACCTCAGCATGGTTTATAAAAACCACCCAAGACGCTGGGTAAATATCCAGACAGTTAATCCATTGTGAACTCCTGCTCCATCACTAGATTGTTATTGAAAATCTGCAGTTTTCTCCTTTAAAAGGTAAACTGCATGTTTTTCCATAGGAAGTGGAAAACCCAGATTCCTGCTAAGAAGGCACACAGCATAACCACATTTAAAGAAACAGTATCATATATAATGGCTAATGCACAATACATCACAGTGTGCATGGGCAGACACATAAACTCACGTACACACCTGTCTTGCTAAAATTAGTTCAAAAGGAAAGATGTAGAACTTATTTAGGCCTTACAGGAGTACTGAAGTGGTATTATATAATATGGATATTATTACTCCAGAGCAAGACACACTCAACTGAATACAATACTTATATGCCACATGCTGCATGTTCTTAGCAATAAGTAAGAATAATAGCAGACTGACATCTTGAAATAACACACAGTTATGCAAGTTTCATTATATCCCTTTCAGTCTAGTTCAGGGGGAGTAATATAATATACTTGCCATATACTAAACTTTTATGATTGATTTCTTTTGTGCTGTAAATTGTTGAAAATATTTGTGTGCATTTGTTTTTTGGTTGCAATAAATAAGGTTTTTTTCCTCATTTGTAATTGATTTATACATAAATGTTCAGATTTAATGCAGATTTTCCAGTCCTCTGAGGTTTACCTTATGGTTTGAAAAGTTTCATCTGGATCAGAATTACATACAAATGCCCCATATAAAAAGGTGAGAATGCAGGAAGCATCTAGAAGTGGAGATCTGTCCCACTTACTTCACCAGGTATTTGGTAAAATAAGAATGTTTCCTCACCTTCCTTTTGCTTTGTGATTAAATAAAAGAAAAAGGATATTGTCACAGCACTTCTCTGTTCTGTACAGTTGTATAGAAACACAATAGTGTAAGGGCAAAGGAGAGCGATGGAAACAGTGCAAGGAAACATTCCAATTTTGTAGCCTGCAAAAGGTCTGTCACTAGGGCTGTGTGAAGCTTCAGTTGCTGTTTCAATCTGGAAGAGATTTGGCCTTATTCGATGGCTCAATCTCCAAATCCAAATTGAACTGGGGGACCCATTAAAAGGTCCGAATTGAATCCAAAGGCTCCAAATCAATTTGGAAAAGATTCAGAGAGATTCAGAGATTTGGATTGGGGTGGGGCAGGCACAGCTGGGAGGCTGCAGCTCCTCCAGGTGAGCTTGCCTTTCCCTAGGCAGGGGGAGCTGCAGGAGAAGCCCCCAGGGCTGCCCTGCCCAGACCATCCCCCACCCCGCCCCAGCCTCCTGACACTTAAAAAAAAAAAAGCCCCACACTCACCAGCTGCAGCACAGGGAATCAGGAACCTCTGGGAGTTCATGGCAGACCCCCCCATGAAGCATGGGACAGTGGGGGACAGCGGGAATTGGTCACCCCGCTTGGCACCCCCATGGCAGTTGCCCCATGGCGCAGGTGCAGCGCAGCTCGCCAGGGCACCACATGCTGTTTGGGAGCTCAGGCCACTGGGGCTGAGTGGTTCCAGGCTCTGGCTGACAGGTGGAGCTGCCCCAGCTCCCAGACAGCACGCAGTGCCCTGCCAAGCCGGGCTGCAACCGCACCATGAGGCAGCTGCTGCATGGGTGCCAAGCTGAGGGTCGATCCCCGCTGCCCCCCCCACTGCACGGGGGGTTCTGTGCCTGCCTCTGCCCCAGCAGGGGGAGCCATGGGAGAAGCCCCCATGACTTCCTTGCCCTGCCCATCCTCCGCCCAGCCCCCGCCTAGTTCTGACACTTAAAAAAAAAAAAAGGGAAAGAAAGCCCCACATTCCCCAGCTTTGGCAGCAGTGATGGAGGCCTCTGGGGGCTCATCCTAGAGCCTTCCCCCTATGGGTGCCAGGCAAGATGGTGATCCCCACTGCCCTACACTGCATGGAGGGGGGCAAGGGAAGGAAAGAGAAGGGAGAGCGCTGCCATGAGCACTCAAACACCCTGATCCCCACTGCTGCAGCTGGTGAGTGCAGGCCTTTTTTTTTTTTTTTTTTTTTAAGTGCCAGGAGGCTGGGTGGGGGATGATGCTGGGCAGCACAGCCACGGGGGTTTCTCCCATGGCTTCCCCCACTCAGGGAGAGGCTGGCACAGCCAGAGGAGCATTGGGAGAACCTGCAGCTGCCCAGCTGTGCCTGCCTCTCCCTGGCTGATCCAAATCTCCAAATCAGTGCTGAATCTCCAATTTTGATTCAGCCAAATTGAATGAGGATGGTGATTCAAATCACCAAATCAAATCACAGTCCTCTGAATCAGCCAAATCCAAATCCAAATCAAATACTTTCCTATTCACACAGGCCTACTTCAGCCATTACTCACAGGAGAATGAAGGGGACGGCAAGGGATGGCTTCTTCAATCTTCCTACAAGTGTGAAGAGAGCCCCCACAAAACAAAACAGGTTGAGAGTGAGAATCTATAATGCAATCTAGTGCAATCTATAATGTTCTCATATACAGTGAGCTTTTTCCTTCTGGAGAAATGATTCCTCTGTGAACTTGATACAGATCTGCATTACCTTCAGCTCAGACAATTGTGTGAATATCACATCGTGATCCTATGTAAACATTCAGCCTTTTGGTTCATCCAGGCCTAAATGTTTTCATTTGATTATGATCAACACTATGCATTCTGACATCTTGATAACTTAAGGATTAAGAGATTCAAGATGTGCTTTCTACAGACAGTGTCAGCAGTTTTCTATTTTTTTTGTTTGATTTGGGGGCATAGACCACTTGCAGCTTTTACTGTAATATTTGCCTGTTTATAAATGACTTTTAGTGATATATATTACGCAAAAATATGGAAATAAACTGACCTAGCTTCATTCAGAGAGACTGTGTTTAGGAAAACCTCAATAAATTAAAGCATGCTTTATTTCTGTCTCCATTATAGAAGGCTTTTTTAACAGCTTTATCACTATTTACTCTTGGAAAAATCAAAATATTTTTAAAATATTTAAAAAACTGATCACAAAAGCTAAGCTGACACAGCAGGCTGCAGGGAAATCATAATCAAAAGCAATTTCAGAAGTTCTTTGTGGGGGGACCATGTGTTCAAAAGGGTCATTTCCCAACCTTTTAGATTGGTTGGTTGTTGCAGTTATGGGACACAAACAGGAATTCCCAGTTACTTGAAGTACCTTACTTTAAGCCGCCTAAACCTAAACTGGGTTCGACATGTACAGGCATTTTTGGAGGCAGCCTGAGGTAACTCACTGGTGAGGGGGGGAGGGAAATGGGTGGCTGGCAGATCTGGGATGGGGTTGGTAGGTCTGCAGCAGAGTTGCCCCATCTGGTGTGGGTTGGGGGGAGATTGTCAGGAATGAAAAATAGCACAGTTAGGGTCAGGGAGGCAGGAACAGCAGCCTTGGAGCTGGGGTGAGTTGCTGGGCTTTCCCAGCCCTGAAGCTGTTGTAAACTAACAGATGGGGTGCACGATTTTTAGAGTGATTGAAGCCCTTGTGACTACTTGCATGCTCAGCCAATTATACTGTAACACTTGTACGTACCCAAGATGAATACTAGGCACTCCCTGCCAGAAAAAATCATCAGGGGACAATAAAGGGCTGATATACAGTCAGAGAGCAATCTGTAAAACAAAATCAGGAAAGAACAAATATGGAATGGGATTATTATAACATGTTGGGATTGTATAGTAGATGTACATTCACAACTAGGGCTCTCTTGTATTGGAGACTACCTGTCCAAATAATTTCCAGCCAGCCAGAAACAGAAGAGAACAAAGAGTGAAAACAACAACAAAATGTCCTTCCCGTCATTCTCTGTGTAGCATAAAAATACAGAATTTCTGCACTTACTGGTCACCCTGGAATCTTCAGATTGGGTTCAGAAACACTTTTGTGCAAGTTCTCTTTTCATTACAAGCTTTGTCGTGAGACAAAATAATTAGAGAATTTAAAGGGTAATATATATCAGCCTTATACTGTGTCACACTTCCTACAAAGAAGAGATTGTAATGAAAGTAGAAGCACACAATCAATCTGTTCTCATGACAACAATTGTAACCAGAACATAAAATGGCCTAATTTCATTTTCATGGCACTCTGAAGACTATAATTTTATGATACTTCACAACTGCCATACTTGGGATAGAACAAAGCTGGCAAATTTAGATTTAAAAGCCAGCATAGGTTCTATTTTTTATGCTTCTGATATGCAAATAGACCCTAACTTCCCCATTAAATAGAGATATTTGAAAATTCCTAAGTTTTTGCAGTAGCATTTAGTGTGTTTGTTTAAACAGTGCTGTTTTTCATAGGCTTCAATAGCTGTCACAACAAATACGTGCCATTTATCAGTTTATGTGAGAAGGAATCAATCAGACTAAATATTCTGGTTTTATGGTTTTACTGTCATATTTTCTTAATATTGAGGTGGCCTGAAATTTGTGGTGCAGAAAAACCCAGTCTCATTCTGCTTACCGACGAAAACAACGGAGACCAACCATCTGTGTTTTATTAATAACAATTGTATCTCAGTGTTTTTGATTGCCTCTTAAATCATCTCCAACAGCCTAAAAACTTAAAAGTAACCTTTCCACTGCCTATCTTTCTTAATTTGAGTGAATAATGTATTCTGAAACTTAAGAACTAGAACTGAATGGCACATCATTTTTTCTGCCTCCCAAACTAGCACCTCTATTTGCCTATGTATTAAAATTAATTTAACAAGACAGATAACACTCACACATATAAAGTAGATCCCATTAAGGGGCAAACATCCTGTTTTCAGGGATTACCTGTGTCAGCAGACAGGGCTACATAGCAAGAAAACTAATTAACAATAAAACATTATCAGGAGCATTATAGCAAGAGTTTCATGAATCGTGCCTTATAAATATTCAACTTGTGTTTTTCTGTGCCATGCATTGAATAATTCCACATACTATCACATTTGGGTTTTGGTTGTTCTCATTTCTGCTCTCATGTTTTAACCTATTTCTCAGTGTGCAGCAGAGTATAAATTTGGATCATTGTTAAATCACATTTTTTCTTTTTTTATTGCATTTTATGCAGCCTTTCCAGGAGGACGTATGACAATAATGAAATTTTGGTGTGAAGGATATTTTGCCTTTTACAATAATGTAATCACTGAAATGTGTAGAAACTCCCAAGCAGTTATTTGGGTGGTGAAAAGGCAATAAATAACATATAAAGGACAAAATTTATTTTCAGAAAATCTCCTTAGGGTACCAAACAATTCCATAGTTAATTATTTTTGCCCCTGTTTATTCAGACATTTGGTTTTAAAATATCTAACTAAATTACCTTTTGGACCGAGGGCATATGGTGTATATTTTATTTTCTAAACATTTTGAACATCTGCATAAGTTCTGTTTTTCTAAATACATAATTTAAAATACAGTTTTCAATTGCTTTTCAAGAGACTGGGTTTTTGTTTGGTTTCGGTGTACATTTTAGGGTTGTCAGTGATGTCAAGTTCTTCATTATAAAAGTATAAGTTGGCACATGTAGCTAAATGTTGGTGGATAAAGAACAGAAGTCACAAGGCACTTGACTTTGTTCTTAACTTCAAGTGTATGAGTAGTCACATCAATGTTAACTTTGATAAGTTTAGCTTGAGATCTACATGTTAAATACTGTATTTTTACATGAGTAGTACTGCTCATGTGTTTAAATTTTAGTACATACTTTTCTGGATTCAGACTTTATGTTATAGGTAATAAATAAAGCTTAACTATAGGATATCGTTAACATAAATGAAAACAATACTGTAGCAGAGGTCTGAAACAAATAGTCTACCCATGCCCATTTTATTTGTTCAAACTCATCTAAACTGATTCAAATATATGCAACTACATCATAAGGTTAGGATGAACTACAAATTTATAAATTGCTATGTTGATTTTAAATATTTATGCTTTAAATTATGTAAGATATGCTTTCATAGGAAATAAATAATATTCTAGCTACATCGTTTTACCACCCGTCAAAGCCTACATACTCATTGTGGGGAATAGAAAAGTAAAACTATAACATTGTTGTCTTGTTCCTTTTAAACAAAACATGAATTCATGTTTCAAACTATCATGTTTCAAACTGTCATCAAAACAGATATAATATGAAATTATACACACACATACCCAATACTGAAATAAAGAGACATGAAGTCAGTCCTACTAAAAAAAAAGACTTTGTGAAAGTGGTACAGGGGCTTCCATATCTATTGTCTTTCAGTTACCTTGGTTTTACACTGGCTTAGTTTATAGTTTGTTTGGTTGTTTCAAAAAGGGTTATTTCTTTTAACTGTCAGCTGTAGAACTGAAAGTTAAGCATTGTTTTGTTCCTTCCAGCCCACCAGGAAATCCATTCTGATTGAAATATTACAGGTGATGGTCAGGTACACCAGCAGTGTGTGCTTCTGTATACTATGAGGTAAAGATTTTTCAATTTAGGCCAGGGTACACAGTTCTGCTGCTATTTTCTAGTTCATTCTCTTTTGTAAAAATAATAATAAATTGATTTTTATGTATAGGGCTTCTGTCTGTGGATCTCAGAATGTTTTGATACAGCAAATCTCTAATTTATGTATGAGAAAACTGACTTTTCCATCTTTAGATTCTGGTATTCAGAAGAAAAAAAACACATTCTAACGTAATGCAAATGCAGAACCCATACTCTTTATTTGCCGCTGCTAAGCCATCTTCATGGATAATCAGAATCCTAACTCTTTCCAATAGCTCCAGTTCTTCTATCATATAGGAAACAAACTTCTTATTGTACTGCATGTCAAGTCCAGCCTAAAATTTTAGTCTCAGTCTACCAATTCTACCAGCCTCAAAAAAGAAAATAACCCTCACAAAAACAGATCCTGCCTGTAGATGTGGGGGGAAGGCTACTCTGACACACTGTAATTACAGTGTGTTGGAACAGACTTGATTAATTAAGTCTGTTGGAGCATGCTAATTAACATGCCTCCAGCAGCCTCCGGATCTCATGTATCGGTGTTCCCATGCTTCAAAATGGCAGCGGGGCACTTTAACTAAAGCTCATTCGATGAGCTTTAGTTAAAGCACCCCAACACTATTTTGAAGTGCAGGGATGCTGACACATGAGACGTCACAGACACTTCAATTAAAGTGGGTCTCAGAGTAGTTCTATTTACAGAGCCCTCCCCCTTGCACCACCTCTGGGGGGAGTTTGTTCCAGACCCTGGACACACACACCATGAAGAACTTCTTTCTTAAATCCAGTCTAAATCAGCCTTCCTGGAGTTTATGGTCATTAGACCGTGTTATCCCTTGTGGAGCTCTGGTGAACAAGTGTTCACCCAGGTCCTGATGTACCCCTCTTATGTAATTCTAGGTTTCCAGCAAGTCTCCCCTGAGCCTTTTCTTCTCCAAACTAAAGAGTCGCAAGTCCCTCAGCCTCTCCTCATATGGCCTTCCCTCCAGGCCATGGATTATACGAGTGGTTCTCCTTTGGACTCTCTCAAGCTTCTTCACATCCTTCCTGAAGTGGGGGGCCCAGTACTGGATGCAGTACTCCAGCAGCAGTCTCACCAGAGATGAGTAAAGTGGGAGGATGACTTCCCTGGTTTTGCTTGAGATGCATCAATGGATGCACGCCAGAGTTCATAGTTTCATAGTAGGTAGGGTCGGAAGAGACCTGAGCAAATCATCAAGTCTGACTCCCTGCCATGGGCAGGAAAGAATTCCGGGGACAAATGACCCCAGCTAGGTGATTATCTAGCCTCCTTTTGAAGACCCCCAGGGTAGCAGTGAGCAGCACTTCCCCTGGAAGTTGGTTCCAGATCCTGGCCACCTTGACTGTGAAGTAGTGCCTCCTGATATCTAGCCTGAATCTACTCTCAGTCAACTTACGACTGTTATTCCTCATTACTCCCAGTAGTGCCAGGGGGAACAGGGACTCTCCCATTGCCTGCTGGTCCCCCTTAGCCAGTCTGTCGATGGCCACCAGATCCCCTCTCAGCCTTCTCTCGTGGAGGCTGAACAGGTTCAGGTCCTGTAGCCTCCGCTCATAGGGCCTGCCTTGCTGCCCCATGATCATGCGAGTGGCCCTCCTCTGGACCCTCTCGATGCTGCCCACATCCCTCCTGAAGTGTGGCACCCAGAACTGGATGCAGTACTCCAACTGTGGCCTGACCAATGTCACACAGAGGAGGAGGATCACCTCCTTGGACCTGCTTGTGATGCATCTGTGGATGCATGACAAGGTGCAATTAGCCTTCCTGACTGCATCCCCACATTGGCAGCCCACATTCATTTTGGAATCAATAATGACTCCAAGATCCTTTTCTGCCTCTGTGCTGACTAGAAGGGAGTTACCCAGCCTGTAGGTATGCTGCTGGTTCTTCCTCCCAAGGTGCAGTACCTTGCACTAGTCAGTATTGAATCCCATCCTGTTCTCATCCGCCCACCCCTGTAACCTGTCTAGATCTAATTGCAGCCTGTCCTTCTCCTCCAGTGTCAGTGTGCCCACTTCTCCCCACATTTTAGTGTCATCCGCAAATTTGAATAAGGTGCTTTTCATCCCCTTGTCCAAATCACTGGTGAAGAGGTTGAACAGTGCAGGCCCGAGGACCAAGCCCAGGGGGACCCCACTGCCCACATCACTCAAGGCTGAAAAAGACCCAGACACCACCACTCTCTGGGTGCGGCCCTCCAGCCAATTTGCAACCCATCTGACTGTGTAG
>NW_017729027.1:22429432-22438013 GCF_001723915.1 Gavialis gangeticus | reverse complement strand
ACACCTGCGTCCAAAGATTTTGTGACCTGGTCGTAGAAGGCCACCAGGTTGGTCTGACAGGCCACCAAGTTGGCTTGACCAGGTTGGCCACCAGGTTGATCTGACAGGACCTACCTTGAATGAACCCATGTTGGTTGCCCCTAAGCATGATCTCCCCTGCCGGATAATTTTCTCAAAGAGCTTCCCGAGGACCAAGGTAAGACTAACAGGCCTGTAGTTTCCTGGGTTCTCCTTCCTCCCTTTTTTGAAAATGGGGACCACATTGGCCCTTTTCCAGTCCTCCAGCACCTTGCCAGAGCACCATGAGTGCTCATGAAGCTGTACCAGGGGTCCCGCAATGACCTCTGCTAATTCCCTCAGCACTCTGGGGTGGAGATTGTCAGGACCTGCTGACTTGAAAATGTCTAGACCCACCAGAAGTTCTTTGACTAGGTCCTCATTGACCCTGAGCCTAGCAGCGCCTCCCCTGGGTCTGCTGGGGATCCCGGGGGGGCATGTCCCAGTCCCTGCTCAAGAAGATGGAGGCAAAGAAATTGTTAAAGAGGTTAGTTTTGTCATCTGGTGTGACCACCAGATTTCCTAGTGTATCCTGCAGAGGCCCTAAATTACCTGGTACTTTCTTTTTACCCCCTATGTATTTAAAAAAGGACTTCTTATTGTCCTTGATCCAGGTCGCTAGTCCCAGTTCCATCTCCACCTTAGCCATCCTAACAGCCCCCCTACAATCTCAGGCAATGGAGGTATAATCCACCTTGGTGATGGCCTCTCCCTTCCATTGGGTGTATACCTCCTTTTTAGCTTTAAGATGTTCCTGGATGCTTTTGGTGAGCCATGGGGGCTTTTGAGCACTCCTGTCCCCTTTGATCCATGTGGGAATTGTCGCCCTTTGGGCTTGGAGGATAGTAGATAGTAGTCCTTAAGGAATGACCACTCTTCCTGGACTCCCAACGTCCCTCCCCTCCGGGACCTCAGTGCCTCCCCGACTAGTCTCCTTATGTCCTTGGAATCCACCCTCCTGAAGTCTAGGGCTGTTGCCTTGCTACAAGCCTTTGACACCCTGCGCTGGATGGTGAATTCCAGTAGGCAATGATCACTATCACCCAGGTGGTCAAGAACCCACAGTCCGCTCACCAGGTCATCGCCCGTGGCCAGGACCAGGTCCAACAAGGCATTTCTCCAACAAGGGACTGTCCACCTCATGGGTTAGATGGAGATCCTGTAATTCGGCTAGGAACCTACGTGAGCAGTCAGACCTGGCTGACTGATCTTTCCAGCAGATGTCTGGATAGTTTAGGTTACCCATGATGACCACGTCCCTTGACTTAACTGCCTCTGCAAGCTGACCTGAGAATTCCCGGTCCAGCTCTTCCCTCTGGTTGGGTGGCCTGTAGTAAACCCCTACCATTAAGTCCCTTTCCCCATGACCCCCTTATATACAGACCCAGAGCACTTCAGTCTGCCCCTCCTCTGACCCAGTGCTGTTTGTTGAGGATGTGTATTGCTCTTTGACACAGAGCGCCACACCCCAACATTTCCTCCCTATTCTATCCCTCCTGTACAGCCTATAGCCCCTGATGTTTACTGCCCAGTCATGCGTTGGATCTCACCAAGTTTCAGTGAGCCCCACTATGTCCAAGTTAGTGTTAGCTAGCAGGAGGGCAAGTTCCTCCTGCTTGTTCCCCATACTATGACCATTAGTGTAGAGGCATTTAAGGCCTCTTGAAGCTGTATGCACTGCCCCCTAACCCCAGGACTATCTGGGCCCCTGTCTCTTACCTGGGTATTTCTTGTGCTTGTCACCTGTCTTAGCTGGGCTGTTCTTGTGGGTGGTTCTTTGTTTGGTGTTCCGTGGCTCCCTCCATCCTCAACTTCCCTTTCCCCTGACGACCCTAGTTTAAAGCCCACCAGAGGAGATCGGCCAACCTGAAAGAGAACGCATACTTACCTTTGGGGGACAGGTGGAGCCCATCCCACCCAAGCATGTCTCTTGTCCTGAAGTATGGGTCATGGTCCAAAAAGCCAAAGCCTGCCTTGAGACACCATTTCCAAAGCAGGTTGTCCTCCCTGATGCAGGACTCGTGGCGTCGTCTGTGTCCGCTGACTGGAAGGACAGATGAGTGACCCTATCTCCTTCAGCTTGCTCCCCAGGGCTTGTTAGTCCTTCATCAGGTGATCAGGGTTGCTCCTGGCGGCATCATTAGTGCCTGCATGCATTAGGACCATGGGGTAGTAATCGGTGGGCTGGGTGCGATGTAATTGGGTGCGATGCCTTCGCTTTGCCCTTGCTGATGTCTTTCTCCTATCCCCTCCTACTTGCCCGCCTGCGCAAATGCTGGCACAAACACTGGCTCACCCTTAGAGAGTGCGCCTGTTTGCATGTTCTGTTCGCACGTGGCTCAGGAGTTCGGTTGGCTTTGCCAGCCGCAACATCACATTGGTGACTTATATTCATCTTGTGGACAATCAAGATCCCCAGGTTCCTTTCAGGCACGATGCTAGAGAACATAGCACTGCCGAACCTGTAAGCGTGCTGGGAGTTCTTCCTACCAAGATGCACCACCTTATACTTCTCTGCAATGAAGGCCATCAGGTTTTGATTGGCCCACCTTGAGAGTGTGTCCAAGTCAGCCTGTATCCCCAGCCTGTCCTGTGGTGTGCAGTTATTGTAACATTTGTAATTTTTTTCATGATAATAGTAATCCTTTTTTAATTTCATCTTTGCAGCCAAAATGAGTCTGCAATGTTTGTCAGGTGATCTAACATACAATGTAGTTGTGTTAGTGGCAGACAGAGTATTTAGTGCCTATACCTGTCATGAGACACTCTCAACAGAGTTTCTTATTCAGCCAAAAATCATAGCTCTTTTTCCTGCAAGGTGCACAGCTCTGCTACACTGAACCTGCTCCCCCATGCCAGGAAAGCAGCTATAACTCTCTCTGAACCAACTGAATTCCTGTTCCACCAACCTGTTTTATGTGAGGGAGTGTCTCCTGTTCTTTCAATTCCTCCAAATTAACTCCAATAAAGCAATAGGGCTCAAATCTGTAGCCTCCAATGAACTACTCTTTAAATATCAAAGCATTCTGTTAAGCTTGTGTGACCAGCAAGACAGTAATTTTTTTACTACCACTTCCAGAAGACATGGTGTCCACCATTCTCCATTTGTTTCTGAAGAGTCATTGAATTTTTGTTTTCCTTTCTTTTGAATCAAAAAAGCACTGTTGCTATAAAAGATGTTCCACATTTACCTCCGTCATAGGATGTCACCTTCTTACCAACTCTGATCCTCATTATCATTGTGTATAAGCAGGCCTACCTCTTAATATGTGAAGATGTTGTTTCCACAGGTTTTTCGCAGGGGTTCAATATTCTAGAAGCATACACACCTTGCAAGAGGCTTTAAAGAACCCTACTTCTGCAGAGTTATCCATTTTGTCAACAGTTTGATCATTCTCTTATGAATGGAAAAGCCATCTCTTTGTCCTATTACTTGTAATGTCTTTGTCCTGTTCTGTATCACTTTAAAAACTCCCATTTACTAATCTGCAATCTAGAATAAGCCAAGTAGATGGTGAGTTGCAATTATTTACCAGGGCTAGGGAGAGACATTCAAAAAGCCTGAGCCTGAATTGATTCAATCTTTGCAGGTTAGTTTAACCTGCAAAGCTAGAACTGATTTGGAGGTAGATAGACACTTCCTTTTCATTCCACAAATGCAGGCACATGCCTGCAGTGGCTCAGGCAAGAAGCCTGGGGGTGCTAGAACAGCCCTCCCCTCCCTTCAACAGAGCTGAGCTGAGCAGGGCATGGCCAGGCCCTGGCAGGACACTCTGATTAGGGAGGGGTGTAAATCCCAAGCCTGCAATCCCAGGCTTTTACCCACTGGCTGCTCAAGGAGCAGGAGTGTTGCCAGCCTCTGCATCTCTTGATACTGAGCTTTTCAATCCTTGTCTCCCTGCTTCTTCAGACTGTCTGCAGATCAGGTCATTTCTAACACCTTTCTCTGTCCCTGCTTGAAGACTTACAGATTGAAGCCCAGCAGATTGCTTGACAGAACAAAGTTTATCAGTCCATCAAGCCCTACAAAAGAAAACCTCTCTCTCATTAGTTTCAAGCTCCTTATCTGCAGGGTTCATTTGCATTTGCAAGCCACTAGCTGTCTGCCCTTGTTCCAGTGAAATTGGAGACCCACACAGACACCTCTCAGCATTAGATAGCATGGGGGGAGCATGGCCAGACGCTGGGTCCCTGCTGTGGGAAAGGGGCAGGAAGGGGGATCCCTGCTTGAGCAGCCAGCAGAGGGGGAGGGAAGGGGGATACTGGCAGCTGCTGCAGCCCCTCAGCTAGCCAGACCAGTGATAGTGCTCTGGCTAGGAAGGAGAGGGGCAGGGCTAACCCAGCTGTGCTCCAGCAGACAACCCCGCAAAGCATCTGGGATGCGGACGGACTCTGGTTTAAGTTAAACCAGGAAGGGGTCTGGGACAGATATTGCATAAACCAGTTTGACCCAAATCAGTTAAGTTTGATACTACATTCAACCAGGTTTATCTCAAACCAGTTTCAGCTATTTTTAAACTGGTTTATGTGCCCTGAATGTCAGTTCTGTTACAGGTTTAAACTAGTTTCTGATCACTTAAACCAGTTTATGTGTAACGTTTGCCAGGAGCCAGATTCAAAAGCTATTAGACACCTTAGGCCATGTACAGACATTACATTTTTACTGGGATAAGTGATTGGAAATCAGTTTATATCCATAACAGAACAGCAGTTCAGCACACATAGATTGGTTTAAAAATGGTGGCACCCAGCCTAAGATTTGCACATGCGTCCTGCCCCCACCGAGGGGCAAATGTGGGTTCTGTTCACCACCAATCTAAACTATCCCACTTACAGGAAACCACATAACTTAAATTGATTCTACCTCAGGTTTTTTGAGTGTTTGTACCTAGCCTTAGTGCCTAAATTCCTCTGGCTTTTTCTAAGATGCTTAGATATCTTTTTAATCAGGCCCTATGTGAGTAGCTACAATACATAACAAAGAATACTTTCTTTGAAAGTACTGTAAAAAGATTGATCTAGTTGGTAGGATAAAGGGTAAGGCTGCTACAAGAAAGAAAAAGATTTAAATATGTCAAGATGAAAGCATCAGATCTGAAGTTCTCCATAGTACTTCACTTTTTGAGGGAGAAGTTGCAAGAAGTAACATCAGCTCACACATTAGGGCAAAGATTTGAAACGTTTCTACATAAGACAGTGCTGCCACAGCCACAGGAATTAAGAGTGTATATAATTGTTATTGATGTCTAGCCCTTTCACAGGATATTGAAGAATAAAATGATACCAGGAGTTCTAGCTGCCAGTGGCTATGGGATTATTCGGCAAGAGCCCGTCTGATAAGGGTAGACTGTGGTTTTACACTGCATTTTGGAGGGGGTTTTGACTTCTTTTAAAGAATCATTTTGGCAAACTCCCTAGTTACCTGAAGGCTGTCTTTGCAAGGATCAGAATTAGAGACTTGACACAATTCCCATTTAGATTAGGAGTCACTCCAATAAGTTCAGTGATTTAAAATTCATTTTAGTGATGTAAAATCAGTATGAATATGAACAGAATCAGGTTCTTCACATTTCCTTTGATCAGAGCCTATGACTTCACTTGTCATTTGGTGCCCTTTAAAAGTCAGATGGAGCCCATAAAAACATTCTGACATTTCTAATTCTCTGCAAGGAAATTCCCAAATGTGCCTTTCCCTGTCTCAAAGTGGCTCCTGAATTTTAGAGTAATCTTGTTTAAATTTACATACCATGAGTAGTCTAACTGAATTCAACGGGGAAACTTTAAATGTGTATAGCTGAACAGAACTGAAGCCTTTTGCTATTTATGGCAAGACATTTTGCAATAACTAATAAAAAATAAAATTAAAATAGTTCCCCAAACCTTGTTTAAAATCTATTTTTATTAGCCCCAAATCTCAAAATCAGTCTTCAAATCACCTCAAATTTGAGTAAAGAGACATGGTGGCATTTCTTCTTCCTGCTCACTCCTCTCATGAGGATTTTGGAATAAGGACTAAGAGGAGAACCAAACTAGAAAGGTGCTTTTTCCCTTTGTCTTTCTTGTATGTATAAAAATTGCAACAACTGTGTGTGGCTACTGGCAGTATTTCAGTGTTTTGCTTGTGATGAACTGCAAAATAACACCTAGCAAAATGCATCCCACATTTTGCTATTTCTAGCTTCCTTGATTTTCATTTCCGCTGTGCTGTGACATTGATCACAATATTCAAAGTATCACTGCAGATGCATGCCATCTCTGAAGGCATAAGCATTCACAGGGGGAAATAGCATTCAAAGGTATGTCTACATTGCAAACGTTCAGTGTGCTATGGTAAAGATATACTCAGAGAAATGCATCATTCTTGGTGTCTCTAGTTGTGAAATTCTCTCTTCCTAACTTATGTGCGTTTCTCACAAATGAACAAAACAAGCAAAAAACTATCACTGGCCTAAAATATATAAAAGATTGAAGGTATAACCAATCAGAGTGAGAAATGACTACGTACCCTTGAAAAAGGAAAATTGTCAGATTTTTATTAATAGAGACAGAATTTCTGTTTCAAAAGGTGTCAAAATATTTTAAACTATGATATTTTCTTGTATACAAGATATCTGAAATCTTTTTTAGAGGCTTAAGTTTCTTATTTAGAGGCCTGTGCATCTGGACATATACGGCAAAATCCTGTTTCACTTTACATGCCCATATAGCAGTTACCCAGCCACATAACTGCCATTTTTGGCACTTACCACTGTTTGCAATCCTACTCCACATGCAGTGTGGATGTATAGGCATTTACATGACTACAGACCATGGGCAGTAGGCTGTTCTCTGGCCAGGCAGGTACATGGTTCTATACGCATGCACCTGAGTGAGCATAAGTCACAAAACTGTATCAAGGCAAAATCCTATGACTTGTGAAGCTGGCATCTCTAGGCAAACAAGGAAACAGCTCCAAGAAGCTAACAAAAATGCTAGACATGGGAATCCTCCCATTAGACTGCTCACTTAGGCAGCACTTTACGTGCCTCCATCATCTTGGAACCCTATTCCTTTTATCCAAGAATATATGCCCAGGAAATAGGAGACCTGTATTCTTCTCATTGATGCCAGTCCTATTATCACCCACCTTCATCTTAGCCTTAAGGGCCAGGTCCACATGAGCAGAGGCGTGCCCACAAATAGTAGCAGCACAAATTTGTGCCACTACTTGGTGCTGCACTGCCTGCCCCTGCACATGTACTTTACAGTGGGGCACATTGTCCCACTGCTCCACGTGCTGCATGTTGGCCTGGCTGGGGCCATCCTGCACTAGCCATCCCCTGTGCTGAGGCACCCTGTACCCTGGCCAGCCAGGAAATGGCACATGGAATGGAGGAGCAAGCAGCCCAGGGCTGTCTGCTGCCCGCCCATCTCTGTGCACTGTGGAGCCCCCATGCTAAGGCACCCTGCACCACACCCAGCTGCTCCCTGCCTGGCTGGAGCACAGCGTGTCTCAAGGCAGGGGACCAGGCAGCCTTGGGGACTTCACTGCAGAGCCCCTGTACTGAGGCATGTGGAGCCCTCATGCTGAGGCACATTGTTTCCCAGCCAGCTGCAGAGAAGCTTGCTGGGGTGCAGTGTGCCTTGAGATGAGTTTCATCACTACAAACTACATGTGCCTGCACATCCAGATCCAGCCAAGATGTCTAAGTTACGATGAGAAGGAGAAGACCCCATAGCTTTCTCCCATCTAGGGAAGTGAATGCTTGTGCGGGATATAGAGTCAAACCCTACTATGCTCGTTCTGTCCACATGACTCTTCCATTCTTTTCCCTTCGGTGTGCCAGGTTCCATTGGAATAATGGAAGAAACCCACAGCCCTGCATAGCCTATAGCCTGGTAGTTAGAATAACCTCATTAAAAAAGTAGGACTTGCATTTAAACCTCCTCAGGCCTTTGAGGGCCTAGAATCCAGGTCTCCAACATCCTGGGGAAATGCCTTCATCACTGAGTTACTGAAGAAAAACGAAAGGTGGTCAGGCCTCCTTCTCATGATCTATATGGTGTTCAGGATAAGATGAACTTATATTAGGCCAGGTGCACGTTGCACTTTTACTGGTATAAGTAATTGGAAACCAATCTACACCCATCACAGAACAGAAGTTTGGTACTCAAAACCAGTCTATACCCATAAGATAACAGGTGTTCAGTGCACACCGTCTGGCTTAAAACTGGTCAAACCCAGTCTAAGATTTGTTTCCCCTGTCCTCCCTCCTCACCCCCACAATGTGTGCTCTGTTCACTATCCATCTAAACTATGCTGCTTACAGAAAACCACATAACTTAAATTGATTCCACTTTGGACTTTTTGAATGTCTGTATCTAGCCTTAGAGAAGGGACTGCATGCCAGTTTTCCAGGAACTTCAGGAAGATAGAATTGGAATAGAGCTTAGAAACTTAGGGGCAGAACTCACTTTACTGATGAGGCATGCAAGTGACACTTACCTAGTTTTTAGGCAGCTCAGTCAGGAAACAGTATTCTGC
>NW_017729027.1:22416068-22424432 GCF_001723915.1 Gavialis gangeticus | reverse complement strand
TGATTCCACTTTGGACTTTTTGAATGTCTGTATCTAGCCTTAGAGAAGGGACTGCATGCCAGTTTTCCAGGAACTTCAGGAAGATAGAATTGGAATAGAGCTTAGAAACTTAGGGGCAGAACTCACTTTACTGATGAGGCATGCAAGTGACACTTACCTAGTTTTTAGGCAGCTCAGTCAGGAAACAGTATTCTGCTTTGGCCCATGTAATGGCATGAATTACAGTAACACAGATTTCTTATGCATCTGTGTTTTTGCCATGTGTGATGAAGCTCATCTACTACAAATACTCAGAAGTGATTTTATATAGCCATAAAGGCATCCAACTCCATTTACACTGAGTTGCAATTCAGTTTCACTGTAAAAGTACAGAAAGACTGCATGAGGCCCCCAAATTAATGGATAATAATTAATAATCCATGGCTAGTACCTGTTTTTCACAGCTTGCAGTATGGTGGTCGTGGTTTCCATTTCTTGCCTAGTACCCATTGACTGCAGTACTTACCTTGTACTTGGGAGACATAGGCTATAGGTTTGCCTCCCCATCAGAGGATTTAAACCTGATCAGTTATGTTACAGGACAATGATCTGGTCACTAGGCTACAGATTAGGTAGATCCAAGCACATCTTGTTGAATCTAGGCCACTGGGAAGCCAAGGAACAAGGAGTCCTGGGGGACAAAAGGATAACAAATAAGAGGAAGCTGGGCTCTGTGGCCCAGGAAGGTGGCCATTATGTAGGTAAGCCAGGCCTTTACTTCTAATGCTTTTTGTGTATCTTACAATCAATAGTCATGGGAAAGGTATAAACAATACTGCAGAGAGACAGCAAGCTTCTTCATTTTATCCTTTTAAAGTCTTAAACTGTTTCCCAGTGGGGCTGGAATAGGTGGCATTACTTACAATGGTATTACTTTTGATTTACATCAGTGCACCTGACATTAAATAATTATTGGTTAAAATATATAAGAACATTGGGAGGAGGAGGCAGAACACACAATTCCCTCCCTGGCACTTGGGTAGTTTTTAGGCAATTTAAGGGAAGCTGGTGGCACTTGACAACATCTCTGTCCATAGTGCCTAAATTGCTAATTATACCTCAACTTGTCCGGTATAATTTGTGTAATGCAGTTGTGAATATAGCACTCTTGTGTGATGCTGTTTCTCAAAACTACTGCTTACAACTTTGTCTGGAAAGTGAATGCTCATGTTTCCAGAGTCCAGGCTTCATTCTCCTGGTTCTAGATACATGTAGGTAGCTGCTTATTAACTTGTATTGATCATTTTAAAATTATATCAGATATTTTCTTTTTTATTGGAATGTGTTGATTTTGTCTAAAGCTGCTATATAAATATTTGTTAAATAAGATAAATGTACTGGAGAGGAATAAGTAAAGGTCAAATCTTGCCATTCTTATCCCTTACTGTGTGAAAAAGCCGTTTTCTTTCCATTGGAATATTTCCCAAGTAGGAAGCATAAGGTTTGTACCTCATATAATAAATGTAAGTGTTAAGACTGCACAGTTCTTAAGAGACTATATGCTATCATGCTTCCACTGGGGGAAAACCATTTTGACTAATGTACACACTAATCTGAGCAATTACGAGCTTTTCATGGACTTAACTACCTATTACTCATGGGAGTAGAGTCTACATAACTCAGATATCTTTATAACTTCTACTCAGTCCTTGAATGAAAGCTAAAAAGGTCTTTTAAGGAAGATAACACAGACCACTCAGAGGTTTCTTTTTACTATAATATTCTAAAATAATACAAGCCTTTATTTTGAAGATTATATTGATCAAAATCTTCCTTGTATACATATGGATATGCTCTGCCTTCATATTTGAGTTCTTTGATCCCTACTTCCAGCAGTTAATAATCACTCATTTAAAAAAAAAATCATCTGTACACCTCTGTTAGCTAACAACTGTTGAAATGTGCAGGAAGCAGAAAATTATTATTATACCAATTCTGTTTCTTATTGTATCTTTAATACCTCTTTTTAAAAAATCTAACCAAGATGCGAGTTTGGAAAGAGAGGAAAATATTTGTATAGGAAGAAACTTAGCTATTTGAATAGTGGGAATTGAAACTTTGGGTTGCTTCTTTGTGTAGTTGTCTGTCCTTTGATCAAGAAGCCCAGTTTGCTGGACCATGTCTAAGGCAGAAATAGCAGTTACTCTGAAGAGATCAGGAGCAATCATTGTATTTCATATTGAATATATACTGTACATGGCTAACAAGATAGTGTATATTTCCCCTGTTCTTAATTAATATTGTAGAAGAGAAAAAAACTGGCTAAAAATGACAAATTTGAGAGAAATAGTTTGTTGAAAAAAAATCAAGGTCTATCAAAATGAGAGTTCCATTCCATTTAAGGGCTTGTTTGTACTCCTATTAAAGTAAATAGAAGTCTTTCCCTCTCTCTATGAAAGTATAATCAGGCCTATAGTAACTATTATTTTTAGGCAACTGTTAGTGCTGCAATAAGAAAATGGGGAAAAATAACCACGTTCTTAATAGTGCCATTTATTTTTCATTTTTCACATTATGGACAATGTTTTAAATATTTCAAAGCAGCCCTTCTGGGGAATGTTAAAGATTAAACTTGTATATATGTGGATTTACAGGCACACAGAACCAGAAAACTTTCTAAGTCAGCAGTTCTTTAAAAAAGTCATCTGTTTCAGTCTGCTGCAAGTACAAAATATACATTTGCTTTTTGGTCAGCAAAAGCTGCTATAAGCAATATTTTCTACTGTTATTTCAGTTCATGTTTCTTTCTTAAATCTTGTGTGTATAATTTCAATAAAATGATGATCTCTCCCCTTCTGCTATAAAACACAAGGGAAATCTTCCACTTAATGACTCACTCACTCACTCATTCTTGCTCTCCCTCTCATATATACTGTATTTCACACAGAAGCAGCTCTCCCTCAATTTGTTTAACTTGATTTCACAGTTCTACTAAAATTCCAAGCTTACAAAAGACAATTTAGAACTAGACAAAACACATAATAGAAAACATGGTTGGAAGCAATTTCTATGCCTCATGTGGTACAAGACTTGATTAGAGGTACCTTTAATATGCATAAAAACAAACTATTAATACCATTCTGCTACATTTTCTAACAGATTATTGAAGAGTAGAGCTTCCCAATTTTTTTAGTTGCATTCCAGAAGTTCCATAAGAGAGTGGAAGTAGGTTATAACTGAAGATACTGTGAATGAATTTCTCTCCCTAGGAAAGTCTTTTCTTGGAAAACAATCGCTTTAGGTGTTTTTTCTCTAAGTTACCTCTTTCTAGCACTCTTGTGTAGTAGCTGGGGACATCTTTTTATCTTTGCCTCTTCATGGTATTGCTTTGAGAATTCAAATATTTGAACACGAGTTGTTTTTGATCCAGTTTATGCATCCATTAAAGTCAATTTAGCAGTGCTAAACATCAGAGCATTGTGCTCAGAATAAATATATTTTGTATTTTTTAGCACAAATAAGAATGATACTTTTTTTGGTTTCCATTCCTGAAGCTACTATGAACAGTACCCATTTTAATACTTCAATGACTTCATCTACATGAGACACTGCATAGTTGCCTAATCTACTGCGCAGTAGAGCATCATCCGCTACATGTGCACAGCATTTACTGCACAGTTGGCTACTACCTGTATACATAGGGAATAGATTTACTGTGCAGTAACTACACAATAAAGCATGTGTAGGCAACTAACCAGAAGCAAGTCCCAGTCAGCCAAGGCAGCAAGGGGGGGGAACTGTCCCCTCCCCTGGGCAGCTACCTCCCAGCCCCTGCTCTAAATCAGCAGAGGCTGGGAAGCAAGCAGCTGCCTGGGGCAGTGAACTGCTCCTGTCAAGAGCAAATTCGTTCCCAATAGGCCCATGTGCAGACCTATTCCTGGGGAAAACTTATTGCACATTATTTTACTGTGCCACAAGCTTAGAGCAGATTCATAACTCATGTAGATGCACCCAACCTGGATTAAGGTTTATCTATCAAGGTTTTATCACAATGAACAATAAATTTATTCAAAATCTCATACCAAAAATATGCCAAGAAATAAATATTGTTTCTTATCATAGCAGAAATAAGTAACATTCATGGCAGACAGTGCCTAGACTTTGTAAGGACAGCAAGCAAAACAAATAAACTTCCTCAATAAAGGAACCAGGAGCAATTTATTTCTTTGGTATAGAGAATTCTCCCTGTCCATGCACAGATGTTGAGTTTCTACCCGGAGAATCATTGTATTTCCAACAGAAACCAAAAGTGTACAAACCTTCAAGCTTTTTCACCCAGAACAAAAATTGCCACTTCAGGATAAAAATAAGCCAACTACAGTGAAGTTGAAATCACTCCTGGGAGATTTTTTCTCTCTGGAGACCAAACATCTGCATACTTTCCCCTTGTTTAACTCCTTTTAGGGAAGAGTGGAGACAGGAAAGGCTTCTGTGCCTTCACAAACAGACTACCTCAGTCTGGAGAAGGTATGGGGGGTAGTTGCTCTTGACCTTTCTATAGACCAGGAGGGAAGAAGAGAAGCACCTACCAGCTGCTCCCCATCCACTTCTCACACTGGAGTTCCTGGTGTAAGACACAGGCAGGGGCTTTGCCATGCCGCTGCCTCCACCCCGCAGACAGACACTGCCAGCTTCTCACACCAGTGACACCAAGTTTTCCCCACTGCTCTGGTCCCCTGGGAATGGCAGGACTGGAGCAGGCCACACTTTCTCCAGATTGGAGTCACCCCTGTCCCAGGAAGGCTTGGGCAGGGGAGCAAGGGAGTGAGGACAGGTACAGACTGAATGTCTGTATTTCTGCCTCTCCTAGAATAATTTCTAGCAGTGGAAATTTTCCACTGCTAGAATTGAATGTTTGTACATGGCCTCTGGGAGCCCTCCTGTGACAAGAGTATCGCTGCTAAGGGTACCCTCTTCTTGCTTTCATTTCTCTTCAGTGAGCAAAACTTGAGTCTCTTGCTAAGTTTGCCAACATGCATGAGACTCCGAGGCTGTTCTTCTCCATTTCAACTCTCCACATTTACAAATCTCCAAATATATAATACAAATATCCATATTTTACAGCTCTATCATCACAGTTTCTTGACCTATGAAGACAGTATCAATATTGCCTACCTGGGCCATGATATATTTGCTAAAACTTTTAATCCTGCTCCTCTTTCTATTTTCTCCTACCTCTTCTAAGCATGTAGTCTGTACACAAGGTCACACACAGGGCATGATTGACATTTCAAGGCCCAAAGGCAAGATTCAGAATATATTATTTTCTAGCAACAGAAGCAGCAGTAAAAGCATCTGGTGCTGTGCCTAGCTCCGTTAATTGGTACACTGGTAATTGTGATGCTGCCTCTGGGACAGATCCAGAATCTGTCTGCTGAAAGATTGTTTAGGACTTATTGTCTTCCAGGATACCAGCTTCTTTTAACAGACTTGAATTGTAGAGATGTGCATAGTGTCTAGCAGTTGGATTACAGATACTCCAATTGGACCCAAATGCATTTATTTTAATAGGGCAAAACATAGTTTTCAAAATTTGATT
Source organism: Gavialis gangeticus (assembly GCF_001723915.1). Taxonomy (NCBI): domain Eukaryota; kingdom Metazoa; phylum Chordata; order Crocodylia; family Gavialidae; genus Gavialis; species Gavialis gangeticus. The sequence continues at coordinate 22,418,854 of NW_017729027.1, read as the reverse complement.
TTAAATTTACATTCAAAAACAATTATCTAGATTAATTTTAAACTTCATCACAACTAAAACATTATTATAATTTTTTCCAGCTGCTGACTTCTAACAGCAAATTGAAATAAAACATTAGCATTAAGTGTTGTGGATACCCAGACTGAGGCATTGAGACTTCGTGACAAGCAGACTTTAATAAATTTCAAATCCATATGGTGTTGGAAAAATGTTCTTTGCTCTGAAATAATTGTTCCATAGAAATTCTCTAATTTAAACACATCTTTGAACTCCATAATATTTATTTTGCTTCAGTAAACCACTAACAAGTTTCTCATGTTTATGAGTTCTTAATTAAGGATGCTTAATTTCTCAAGAAACCAAACTTACAGGAATTTTTCTGATACTGCAGACCTCTTTTCATAAAAAGTGATATGAGAAACAGTTCTACTGTAATTCACAGTGCTAAAAAAGCAAAAAAATAGTGCATTTAAAATATGAAAACATGATGTTGTAACTTTTTGTCATGTCAGGTTGTAAATCACTGAATCACTGGGGAAAGAACCAGAAGGAACCCCTTAGGTTACTGACAGTCTTATTCCAGGCAACCACATCAGATAATCCTGATATTAAATTTATTGACCTCCATATTAAAACTAATAAACTGCCTAGCCCCTCTTCTCCTATGGGACAGCTATTCCAAAACTCAATTGTGGTAATAGTTTTTTAAATTTATTCTATGGATTTACTGCCTAAATTTGTACATAGCCAGTTCATACCCACTTGTTTCTGTGTCTCTCTTGTCTTTTCCCTTAAATAGCTTTTCTTCTTCCCTGAAATGTAGTTACATCAGTGTTTATAGAGAGCAACTGTATCCCTCTTTTACCTTCTAGGCTAAAAAAGCCAAGTTCTTTTAGTCCTATTAGCCTTTTCCTGAACCTGTTCCAGCTTGAATTAATCTTTCTCGAACCTGGGTAACAAGTATTGTGCAGTAGTACAGTGGTGTGCATTAATGAAGTGGTAGATCGTAAAGACCCAAGTGCCAGTATAAATAAAAGAGAATTTCTTTGGTCAAAACTGCATTGGGAAAGGTTGACATAAAATGTTCTACTGGATAGGGCTGATGCTAGACTCATAAAATTAAAGATTTGCTAACCTCTAGGTCATCTGTAAATATAAACAGCATTCTCCCTATTGTTACTAGAGAGAAAGATACTACTGGAAACTGTATCCTAAATATATATTTGAAAATAAGTGCTAGAAATAATAGGATAATAGTAATAAGATGCAATAGGATAATACTAGGATATAAGATCTGAATATTTTTTATTCACCAAATAGTTGCTCAACCAACAAAATCTAAGGCCCTTTTTGTACACTTTGAACACATCTACACATGCAATTAATTCCCAGAAAGCTTACTGCACAGTGAAATACTGTGCAGTAAGCTTTCTTCAGCAGGGTGCTTACATATGCTCCCACTGGGGATAGCCATGTCTACACAAGTGTGGATGTTTGGTTCCCCAGGGACAATTAGTAGCAGGACACCTTGTGCCACTGCTAGTTGTCCCCAGGGAATGCCTGTTCCACATGCCCTCTGGGATGTGACAAGTTACTCTGGGTAGTGTAGGGGTGGCTGGGGCCAGCACTGGACCTGGAGTCCTGGGGACCTCCTGGGGCTGCAGGAGCAACAATCCTGCCATTCAGAGCCTGGTCAACAGCCAGAGCATGGCTTTGGCCTGCCAGGCTCTGGTTAGAGCGGCGCATGATTCTCCTGCATGTACTGCTTGGCTGTTATTTTGCACAGGGTTTTTTGACTCAGTGCAGGGCTACTCCAGTCCTGCTGTGCCCCCCTACAACATCCAGGAAGAGCTCTAGGATCCTTTGGGTACTAGCCCTGGGCTAGCAAGGGGCACTCTGGTCTCCAGAGTGTGGTGGAAGCTGTCCCACCTCCAGGGTAGCTGCCTCCTAGCCCTGTGCCCAGTCTTCAGATTGGGGCATGGGGCTGGTAAAACGTCCAATCCCACACCTCCTGCTCCCCAGCCCCAAGCCCTGATTGACAGATTTCCTGCTTAGCTTGGGCCTTGCTGCTTGCTGCCTCACCAGTGGGACAGTTCCTGCCAGCCCCTGGCTGAGCAGGGAGGGAAGAGCTCCCCAGTCCCAGTGCTGCCTAGCTCCCTGCATCTCCGGGATGGTCAGGGCAGGGACCTGGTCCCCGTGTTGATCGTCCCACACCTCTTAAGGGGAGCCAGAAGCAAATTATGATCCCAGTCAGTGTCTACACAAGCCCTACTGTGCAGTTAATTTAGTACCTGTATTTATAGGTACTAGCTAATTGCAGAGTAGACTAATTTACTATGCAGCAGTTTATGAGCACAGTTACGTGCTAATGCTTTACTGTGCAGTAGACTAGTCTATTGCACAGTAAAGCATGTCGTGTAGACACATTTTTGTTTCAGTAACCAGTAAGGATACCACAGAAGATTTAGTCATAGAAAATAGCCTTGGATTGAGTGATTATGATGTAATTCTATAAAATTAAGTTTAAGAGTAAAAAAAGTTGGCCAACTAAGCTTTTTTATTTAAAAATGCAAACTAATAGATTTAATGAAGTCAATTGAACTGACCACACAAGGACTTAAATGTGAAAGATCTCTGAAAAAGCCTTAAGTCAGATTTTAAAAACTTGCATGGGGTTGAAGCTCCAGACAAAGGCTGCAGACAAAGCTGCATGAATAACCAGTAAGCAGACAGAGCACAACAGAAACAAAGGAAATATAGCAAAAGTCATACAGACCAATGTAGAG
>NW_017729027.1:22406295-22416057 GCF_001723915.1 Gavialis gangeticus | reverse complement strand
AAAGGAAATATAGCAAAAGTCATACAGACCAATGTAGAGAAAAAAATGTTTTTCCCTAGAATTGTTTTTTGAGTCAGGGAGAGGGGGAAGAACAAGTCAAAAGGAACAAAATATTTTGGTTAAAATGTAAAAATGAAAATAGTTGTAAAAATAACGGTTAAGGAATGATTAAAGGTTGCTGTAATCAGTTTATCATCCTACAGGATTCACACTTGGTGACCTAGGAATTTCCAGTTTTTTACTTGTTTGGGAAAAAGCTTCAATACTTCAAAACTTCAGCTTGTTTGTGGCTTTCTTTTCATCTCCAGGTGTTGATGGGAAACTTAAAAGGGAATTGGACAAAAATAAAATTACTAAGTTGCAACAAGGGATATTTAGGATGGATATCAAGAATAATTTTCCCTTAACAAATGATCACATTTGATTAATACTTGCTATAGAAATATTTTTTTCTCAGTAGGAAAAACTGATGATTATTATACAATCAAAATAATCAACTTTGTCCTTGCAATTAATTTCAGTAAGTAGCAATATCAACCCAAGATCCCTTAGCAAATAACAGACCTAGAGGCAAGAGTAACACAACTAATGTACCAGAGGAGTCCAAATGCTTGTGACAGCATGCCACTGGCACTGGAAAAAATGTTTTTAATTGTCACTTTGCTATCTTTGTCATCTTTAGCATTATCTTTTTTTATCTTTAGCATTAACTTATTTTCAGTTTTAAACGGACTAAAATATAACCCAGTTATAAAGCTTCCTATTTAGAATTATGTTGATTTAGGAAGCACATAATTTATTTTAAATTATATGAATTAGATGTATAGTATTGATTCAATAAGCAGGGCTAGTTAGAAAGTAGAAGTCTACAGCAAGGGAAATCCTAATAGTTTTAATTGTTTTTGTCCTTAATTAAGCCAAAAAGTTGACATCTGAAATATTTCCAGAACAAATATTCTGAAATTTTCCAATTTAGAAACATCAAAGATCCTCTATCAAAAGGAAACACTTTGATACTTAAAAAAAAGTATTTTGATAATGTTAAAACCTTAATACAGTGCAATGAAAGGTAACATCATGATGAATGAAATAAGAACATCTTAACAAAATGAAATTAAATGAGAAAAAAATTCCATTTCTAATTTGAATTGCTTGAAAACCTTTATGTCAAAAATGTAATCAAAATAGATGAGTTCCAGGGAAAAATATTTTGATGAAAAGATGTTTTTCGGTAGAAAAATTCTATCACAGAAATATTAACTAGTTCTACAATACACTTTAGGCCAACTCTTCTACATGTTGAATGCCCCCTAAACCTGCAGTTTTCAGCCATCCACAGGAAGCATTCATTTCCACAAAAGACTAATCTCTAATAAATGAACAGAAGAGTTATAGCAAAGATAGACACATGAAAATTCATGCTATTTATTTGCAGTCAAATTACACCATCTGATAATTTGGCCCATGGTGTTTGTGCTGTGTATTGCCAAAGTATTATGTATTTGTGAGCTTCTGTACAAGTTATTTAGATTATTTGCCAGTAAATATTTGCAGAATCTCTGTTAGCCTACACAGGCCACATACTATGAAAGCAGCCTTCCAGAACTGCACTTTATTTCAGAACCCTACATTCTACCATTGCTAACATTTTCTGGGACTGAAAAAACTGGGACAAGAACCAGTATTATTCATAGCTTGAAAGAAGACTTTAACCACAGAAGTGTTATATCTTCTAAAATCAGTGCAGGATCTTTTCTCCTGTTGGTTTTATTAAGAATCCAGAACTATGATTTGAAATAAAGGGGAAAAGTCTCCAGATCCATTTATGCCCCTAAAATATTACACAAAATAGTCTGAGGGTTCATCTGGATGGGTCATTTTACATTTTGATCTTTGTTCCTGTGACAAATTGACCTTTTAAAATCTTTCTCAGGTATATTGTACATTTTGCACATTCGTTTCAGAACCTTATTATTTGTCAGATCCAAAATGCAATCCGCCTTTTCTTTTTCTTGTGGCTCAGAGAGATACTGACTTTACTTTTACTCTACTCCAGAGGTACACAACACCCAGCATGGGTGCAAGAGCATGGCACGTGGAAGCCTTTTGCTTGGCATGCAAGCCTTGGGGTAGACAGCAGGGAAGAGGTTTGGGCTGTGCTGCCACAACAAGGATTGGGCCCCTCACAGGTCTCTCACTGTCCACCCTGACACACCAACATCTTACAAGCTGAGGTTGTGGGTGCTTTTGGCACTCTGCCCCAAAACGTTGCTGACTCCTGCTCTACTCTCTTATGCATATCTTGAATATGTGTGTGGGTTTAGCACATTTGTTGCTTCTAGTAGTTGTGGCCTATTGCTGCTGCTGTAGAGACCAGGAGCCCCTAATGGTAGGACCTATACAAACACAGAATGGTAAACAGTTCCTTCCCAACAGCATACAGTCTAAATAGTCAAGACAGATAAAGAGGTGCAAGAAAAACAGAGCTTCAAAAAAGTGAAGACTTGCTTGGATAGCAGAGCAGCACCTATTCATGTTTCAACATTTAATCATTAAGCAACCATCTGTTAATTTCCTAGCATCCATTAGTCTACATTTTTTCTGATAATGGTACAAAAACTATTGCTATCTAGTATGTTTTTCTGTTAGAAATCCCAACCCTATTACCTATTGAAATATGCAGTGTTTTTTATATATGCAGTTATTTAGATTTTATTTGTGTAGCCTCCTTAAAAATGCCTTCTAAAAGAAACTGCAAAAAATGTAGTTATCTTGCAACATTTGGATCGACCAAGATACTGTCCAGCATGCATCTTTTTAGCATTATAATATCATATAGTATATGCCAAATTATATATTGTATGTTAAATATTTAAGAGTTTTTTAATTAATCTTCCCTGCTCCTTTTCATTTTTCTGATTTCATTTAAACACAAACCCAACATTATCCAGATTTCTTAAATTAGTTCCTTTATACTTGTTGTATCCATGATGGGCAAAGAATCAGGTAGTTTTGCTTAGGTCTGCACAAGTGACCTTGTGAATTATTTAGTATCACTGCACAGTTGTCTCCAAGAAAGATCTTCATGATCTCTGCCTATTACATAGTTCTGTCTGAAAGAGGGACAGAAAAAATGGTGACTTGGCTTTGTTGTTCTTATAAGTTACGTTTTTTCCAAAAACTCAACATTTTTCACAAGAATGAAATTCACTTTTTTATCTAGCTCTATTGAGTTCTTCTAGTATTTGTGTCCCCAGAAGTCCATGAAAGGATTTCTTTGGTACAGGTTTTCATATTCATGTGCAAATAGCAAATATGGATATGGAGAGCATGTTATAAACTGGAATAATATGAATTCTTTCATTAAGCATCTGATAAGTATCTCTAAAGACTTCCAGATCTGATTTTACTCTCAGTTATATCCTTTCACTACCATTGGAGCTCCCATGGACTCACTTCATGGGAGAGCTACAGAAACAAATACCTTCTCCACCATGTCTCTGAAAATAGTTTTCCTCAAACTGTATAGGCAGCATGCAGGATGGGGTGGGGGAAGAACTGGAAGTAAAGGAAAATGTTCATACTTAAGTCAGTGGGAATCTTTTCATTAACTTCAATGGATTTTGGTCAGGTGGTTCCAGAATACCTAAGCTGCACACTGGCGTGAAGTCTACAGGTCTTTGTTTTCCTGAGAACTCCTTATTGACAAGTAAAGTTACTTCAAATCCCTGGAAATTCAGTTATTTCTGTTTTAATAATAGCTCATAAAAGTCAACGCCTCTCCCTGATGTTGGGCTCACAACATGTTGAGACCTTTAAAGGTGGCCATGTATCTGGGTCCCAGAACATGCAGCTGCATCCCAGGCTTAAAGTCCTGGGGCACCATGACAGGGTCTCCTGTCAGGCCTATGGTACCCAGGAGCTTTAAAAAGCAAGTGTGCAGCCCAAATCCCTGATCTTGGGCTTATCATGCCACATGACCTTAACAAAACTGAACTGCAGCCTACCAGAGATGAATTGGTTTCCCCACACTGGGCTGCCTTCTTGCCTTTCCAGTTGCTGGTGGCTAGGGACCATGACAACAAGGACCAGGTCCCTAGTGCCAGGCTCCTTGTGCCAGCGGTCACATGACTGAGATCAGAAGAATTGTATCCCTGATCCCAAACAAGACATATCCTTCAATGCACATTTGGCATGTCAGGACTCATGATTTTTGGGACTGGGCATAAAATTTCTGTGACCCCAATTACCTGAATGTCTGCTGGGGCCTATGAGTCACTACAGATGATGTTGAGGATTCAAAATCTAGTTCTTTTTGTCAAAGAAATGCAAGAGCAGAAAGGGGCAGCCGGGGGTGCGAATCATACTCCTTGCAATTAGTCTGTTGTTTTTTATCATATTAAAATTTCTTGAAATTTAGACATTTGCTCCAAGTGAAGTGAACTTGAAGTGATCTTCAAGATGACTTCAAGGCACAAAAATCCTGAATATAATTTCACTTCCTCAGCCCATTAATGACCTAACATCACAGTGATCCCCCATTTCAATATCACCCTATCTATTCATGCGGCTTTATTTGTATATCCTGAGAAGACAATATTGGCCAAAAATGAACCTGTACTACAGTTCTATTTCTGACTACCAAAGCAAGTATGATATTTCCTTCTGAAGTTAGATACTGAAACAGTTGAAACATTACTTTGTCATTTAAATGTCCAGTTAGAGCAGAAATATTTCCCTATTATTAATAAAAACATACCACAGCATTTTCCTCACATATGTTAACATTATATGTTGTAAAACACAAAATACCTCAGACTTCAAAGGATTTTAGATATTCTCTCTAATTTCCTCTAAAATTCACCAGGTAAGAGTAGCTATAAGTAATTATTATTTACCATCTTTTTGCATTTTACTCCAAGTCAGAAACAAAAGATAGCCTCTTTAAAATCCTGAAAGTGCCATGCTAGTCAGCCAACCACTTTCCAAGTACTTATTTTTTCCTTATAAAAGCCCAGTACAAATCACTTCCAAATTGTGCATACTGAGGTTGGTCTGTGTCTTTATCTTTACTTTTCCTTTTGGATTGCCCAGCCTTTTTTTGGAATTCTTAGAAGTGTACTTTTTGATTTCAGGAGCAGTAGAAAGACATTTCTTTGAAGACTTTGTCTTTTTTCCCGTAAAAATAAAGGAATCAGTACCTTGACTCCATTCACAAGATTCCGACACATAAAGCTATGCCATAGTTGTCATCAGTGTGACAGCGTTGGATATAATTGGTTCTTAGATGTGTTTTTCTTATTCATAGACAAAGGGATAATCATTTTCTCACAGGTCTCATCTCTTTTAGTATACTAAAAGATGGCATGATATGTGAGAAGCTAATCCTTCAAAAGAGGGGATTTGCATCTCAAGTAATTGGCACTCTCCCTCAGTCTAGAAAAGGCTTGAGAACAAATAAAGCTTTAATCATTATTACCCTACACATTCAGCTTCCAGCCACATAAAGAGAATCAAATATTATTGTGATGGATGTCATACAAACGCAAAGGTAAATGCAGTAGTTACACCATAAAGAGTAGCTAGTGACTGTCTGTTTCGGTATACTGTTGACAGCACAGGTAGCAATTGCCCAGTATGTTCCATTATAAAAAGTACTTTTTCCTTGTGTATAACTTTGCCAAATTTTGGAATACCAGGTGGATGCCTTCAGACTGAAATGTTGGGGGAAATTTCAGAAATAAATGTGCCAGCTACCCATCAGTTTCTGTATGTAACATCACCTTCTGTGCTGATGTTACAGAAAAGTATATTGTTTTGCTCAGGTTAAAAAAGAATATATGGCTTCTTCACTGAAACGTTCTAGTGCCTCCATGTCTGTGGGCAGAGAATTGAAATTTCACTGGGGAGGAGAGGGTAATTCTGCTGACAGATATTTTGCCTTTAGCCATCACTGCTAAAATCAGCTCAAATTTTGCTAGATAACTGAAAACTCAGTTTCTGCATGTATAGTATAGATTTGTATGAGTGTGAAGGTCTCTAAAGATTCCCTCTGTCCTGAGCGTGGTCCAACCGAGAGCTTCAGATACTAAAAAGAAACTTTCCCTACAATTTCTCATCCTAGGATAACATAGGATAAATTCGCTGCAGTTGAATCTGGGGTTGTGGGGTAAAGGAGTCTTGTAAGCCTTCGCTTCATTTGTTACAGAAGTTTTACTGTGAGGAGGAGCAAATAAAGCAGGAGACTACAGCAAGATAAAAGATCATTTCATAGTTAAGATGATTGAATGTTATCTTGGAAAAAATATTTTTTCTCTCTCCCTTCACCAGAGAGTTCCTATGTATTTACTGGATCACTTAAAGCACATTTCACAGTCCCACCATTTAGATATTCCTTAATTTTCTGTGTCCCTGATATGACACCACAGTGTTTGAGTTTCAAAAGTGATGATCACTTACATCAGGGGTTGCCAACTGGGGATACACATACCCCCAGGGGTACTTGAGAAGGTCCTAGAGGGTATATGTGAGCAGGCAGGAACATAGCACCACCCTGTACCATCCTGCATTGCTGCACAGGTGCTGCCCACCCGCCTGGATGCAGGGGGAGCTCGCACATGGCAGCTGCCGAAACCCCCCCCCGACTTACAGCTTTAAATTAGTTCAATGGGAGCTATGTTTTAACCATATATGGGGCATCTACACAACACATTTACTGCAGAGCTCCTTATTTAGTTGTGTAGTAAAGTCTGCATCTACACATGCAGCTCTATTAGGTCCCAGTAAGCTAATAAATGCCACTGTAGATTAGTACTTGTAAATACAAGTACTGTCCTGCAGTGGCATTATTTACCATGCAGCAATGCACATATGGGCACTGAAGGGGTTGGCTGGGGCATGAGGGGGCTTCAGTGTAGGGGCTGCCTGCTGGCTAGCCCCATACTGGAGCACCCTCACACCCCAGCCAGTGCCTCCGCAGCATGTGGAGCTGGGTCAGGACAGCCGCAGGCTGACTCCCCAGACTCCCTGCCAGTTGGGGCTGCTCTGACCCAGCTCAATGTGCTGCAGTCCTAGGCACACATGTAAATGTAGCACTTGGTTCAAATTAATTTCACATGTAGACATGCCCACAAAGTAATATAAATGCTAAGTACTTTGAAAAATCAGTTAATAGCCATATCAAATTGGGCATTTAAAGATTAATGGATACTTTTGACTAGAATCATTTTCTCCTTCCACTCTCCATTTGTAAAATGGAGATTATTAATATTTCCACATTTCATGGGGGTATTGTAAAAATAAATTACTAAATATTCATGATAAATTCAGATACCATCATGATGAGGGCTGTAGAAAAGTCCATGAGGAAAATAATTCTTGATATCTGTGCATTAAATAAAGTCTAAGGCTATATATACATTGAATAGTGAGACTGAAACAAAATATTGAATAGCTATTCATGAGAAGAGCACTGTGGATTCTGTGCCCTGAAGAAGGCAGGGATCCTGTGAAAAAAGTAGGATATAAACATGTAATTACAGATTGTATCCTAATACAAATACACAAGGAGGCCATTTTAAGGGGAGCATAAGCAATATTACTTGCTATTTCCTATCTTAAATTCTTGACTTCGCAACATTAATAATATTCTATCAGTGTAGCCTTTTTATAAGGAATGTAAGTATATGAGAGACTAAGGTAAAAGAACTTTCCCTTAAGCCTGGCAGTTTGTTTCCTTTTGAAAGCCTTCTTTACCAAACAAGTCAGGCATGTTCTCACTTGGAGCCTAAATCTAGTCCTTCATGAGCTTACTAGCCTTAAGAATAAAAATAATCTGGGCAAATATATATTCAGTGTTACATTGCTATTGCAGCAAGCTACGTCACCATAGCTCATTGCTACAGCAACATAGCTTCACCAGGCACAAACCATGATGCAAACACTACTGCACAGTAGCATGGGGAAAAAAACATGCAGCATCAGGAGTGTGCAGTATCACAGATTACTGCATAGTCAGCACATGTGTAGATGTACCCTCTGTCTTCTCTTTGTAGTAAACTTTGTGGTTAGGTTGACCAAGGAATGTGAAGTCTTTTCAACTCTTTCTGGGTAATCTAAAATAAATCTATTTTTCACCTCTCTGAAGTTTCCCTTCTGCTAGTGATGCTATTTTGACACCTACAATTAGTTATTAATGCTCATGTTGCCATAGTAATCCTGATTCTGCAGTAGTAGCCCTCTACCCAAGAAACATGGTGAAAGCAGTCTCTAGAGAATGTCTCTGGCATGCAGGGTCTCCCAGACACCACAGATCACTTGCAACAGCTCTACCATTCCTCTTTTCCAGCTGCAAGATTGTGGGCTCAGCTGCTTGATGGTTCAGTGGGTGGGAAACTGGCTGCAGGGTAAGACCCAGAGAGTTCTCATGAACAGATCTGTGTCATCCTAGCACAAAGTGGCCAGTGGTGTCCCTCAGGGATCTGTGCTTGGACCAGGGCTTTTCAACATCTTTATCAATGATTTGGATGTAGGGTGAAAAGCTCGCTGGCCAAGTTCATGGATGACACCAAGTTATGGGGCAGTGTGGCCACACCAGAAGATAGGCTGCTGATATAGGCAGACCTGGATAGGCTAGGGAGTTGGGCAGACCAGAACCAGATGAAGTTTAATAGTTCCAAGTGTAAGGTGCTCCATCTGGGGGCAAATAACCCTCAACATACATACAGGCTCAGAGGTGACAGCCTGACTTGCACCACGGCCAAAAGGGACCTAGGAGTAATGACTGACCATCGTATGAACATGAGCCATCAGTGTGATGTGGTGGCCAGCAGGGCAAACAACATGCTGGCATGCATCAACCAAAGCATCTTATGTAAAACTAAGGAAGTGCTACTCCTGCTGTACTCAGCACTGGTGAGACCACAGTTGGAGTACTGCAACCAGTACTGGGCACTGCATTTGACTAAGGATGTGGAAAAACTTGAGAGGGTCCAGAGAAGAGCAACCCGTATGATCAGGGACTTGCAAGGCAAGCCATACGAGGAAAGGCTGAGGGACCTGGGCCTCTTTAGCCTCAAGAAGAGAGGGTTGAGAGGGGACTTGATAGTGGCTTACCACTATATCAGAGGAGTGCATCAGGAGCTCAGTGAACAACTGTTTACTAGGGCACCCCTGGGAAAGACCAGGACCAGTGGATATAAACTCTCCTGGAAGGCCGCTTCAGACTTAATACCAGGAAAAACTCCTTCACAGTCAGGGTGTCCAGACTGTGGAATAAACTCCCTCTAGAGGTGGTGCAGTCACCTACCCTGGAGGTTTTCAAGAGAAGACTGGACAGTCACCTCACTGGGGTCACTTGACCCCAGTTGTCTTCCTGCCTAAAGCAGCTCCTAACAATTTATGAATCTATGCAGCCACCGAGCATACAAAGTGTGCTAGTGCCAATTCTACCTTTGTCTAAGGTGTGCCCATAGGGTGCTTAAACGCAGTGTGGAAGCAATGTGGAAGCTGCTGTAATTTCTTTGAAGTCTAGGTCCAAAATATAGGAGATACAAAGGCGATTTCAGGCCATGTTTCCTTCTGATACCTCCAACATTTATGTTTCTGTTCCAATGGCAGGAACAGAGAATCTTCCCCAGTGTGTTTTTATGCCTCCTCTTATGTTTCTGAGTGTTATGTTAGCTTCTTTTAGGGAAAAGAAGATTACACAAATTTCTCAGTGTTATTTTCTTTGAAAAAGAAAAAAAATGTTAAGACTTTGTT
>NW_017729027.1:22385192-22401295 GCF_001723915.1 Gavialis gangeticus | reverse complement strand
AATGTGAAAATCTTATAAATAATTAGATTGTTGCCTTACTCTGCAAGATACATTATCCTAGAACTTATTCTGTTAATATTGCCACTTTAATGGGTAATTTTTGTTCATGTCATTCCTGGAATCCAGTTCAGTCTTTGTGAAGTTAGGTACTGTAAACCAAATGCAGATTGGTTACCTAGGTGCCTAAATGAGACTTAGGTAGAGTTTAGCTACCAAAGTTCCAAGAGCAATTTGTAATGTCCCTGTACTAGGAGCCTGAATGCCTTGGCCACCTTCTTTTTACACGGCAAAGTTTTATAGGTGTCAACACTAAGACTTCTATGCTAAGAAGCAATTCAAGTGGACAACTCAGGCATTCTACACTATCTAAATCCTGCCTAAGCTCTGTTGTGGTTCAAGTTGCTACTGGGAGTCATCTAGACTCTTGCAGCAGTCCCCAGAAAGATACCTAGCTTAAAAATTACAACTTACTCATATCTACAGCATTAAAATCAGTTCATGGCCAGTGGTGATTGCCCTCCTCCCCCCCACCACCTTTTGCCCAGAAGTCTACTGCTTAGAATGCTTTCCCAGACCCATCTAGGTCCACCTAGAACTCATCACCACCGTTGAACCTCGTGTAGCCAATTGGTGTGATCAGGGACCAGAACTGAAGACTCTCTAGTATTTCTCCCAGCAAAGTGCCATATCCATAGGCTATATAAGCAGACTCTCTTTTTCACTATCTAAATTCTGTGTCTCCTATACTCTTGGTTTGTCTGTGGCCCAGCTTCTAAAGGATAAATAGAGAATGCCTTCACCCATCATATTCTGGATCCAGGTGATTTAGAGAACTGTCCTAGAAACTGGGAAAAGAGAAAACATAAGGGATCCCCTTGCTATGAGAAATCATAGACCCAGAGTCTGTTTTCTGGATAAGTGCTCCAAGCTATTAAGCAAAAAGTGGGAATCACCGTGATGACTTGCCTATCTTTAGAAGTGGGACTTCGCATTATAAACATAAATGAATGCAGATGTATAATGGACAAGTTAAGCCATGCAACTTAGCTTCTGAGAGGGGTGGAACTTCAGACAGGTTTCTTTGGTAAGTGGTTCCCATTCAATATCCCTACAATCCTCTGGTCTTTCTGAACTGCCCTTTGGAGGTATATACCACTCTGTATTTTCCCTGTACAGTCCTGGGGTGTTGAAATGTCTATTACTTTCAGGAACACTGCACTGTATGCACCCAGTCTTGTCTGGTCTCAGAAGCTAAACTGTCCTGGACCTGGGTTTAGGCTAGATATCAGGAGGCGCTACTTCACGGTCAGGGCGGCTAGGATCGGGAACCAACTTCCAAGAGAAGTGGTACCCTGGGGTTTTTTAAGAGGAGGTTAGATGAACACCTTGCTGGGGTCATTTGACCCCAGTACTCTTTCCTGCCACGGCAGGGGGTTGGACTAGATGATCTACTTAGGCCCCTTCTGACCCTAGAAACTATGAAACTATGGGTAATACTTGGATGGCAGACCACCTAGGACTTCTAGGTGCTGTAGGCCACCCCTGACTTCGGGTGGCCTAAGCACAGCCCTTTTTTCCTCTCCCCCCATATGACTTTATTTATAGCCCTGGATTAAAAACTATTGTTTAGTTGTATGTAGCCATCCCATTAATGGGGAAGACCTTCAGTTTGGCTTTCCTGTCCATCTCTAATCTACAGTTCTAATTTCCAAAGTCTGTCCATTGGTTTAGGGGGTTACTTGCTACCTAACATGCCATTTGGAATTGCTGTCCTGAGATAGATACTCAAAGACTTAGCAGGGAAATGCCTAAATAAAGGTGCATACCAAATCCTGCTCTGTACTAATAATGACATACTCTCTGTATCAAAAGAATTACAATTTAAACACACATGACAAACCCTGGGTAAAGGGAGAAATGAAAGAAGATGACTTGATCAAGGTCACACAGCAGGCATTTAATGGCAAAGCTGGGATTAGATCCTACTAGAATCACAAAAGTTCAACTGTTAGGAGTAATTTATTTTAAAAGATTGTCTTGCATTTAAATAAAATGGGCTATAATGGAAGTCTGTCACCTGCAATTTGGGGGGAATAATTTATTATATAGGAACCCTACAGATAATTTACAATAGTCCTTCTGCGTCTTTAATGTATAGTAACTGTAATCATAGAATTGCTTTTGAAATCTTATTTTATGCTACTTGGCAGTCCATATGGTAGTTGGAGACTGAAAGAAAAAAATATCCTCCAGGAATCACTGAGCCAGGCTTTAAGCCAGGTAATCTACTCTAACACTTCTAGAGCAAGCCATACTATAAAAATGTAAATGAGATAGGAATAATTCTTCCTTGAACCATTTTTCAAAAGGTAAATCTAAGTGTTGTTTGAATCACAGTGCAGCTTGAGAACACTTGTAAGGACATAAAGAATCTCAGTTACTCTGTGTAGGTGGCTTTACATACCTGTGACTGTGGAAACTTCCTGATATATATCATCCTCACACATCAATAAAAAGACTCGCAGTAATTTCAGGAAGGTGCAATTTTTTCCCCTTCTTCCTTTCTTACTTTTTTTTTTTTTTTAAGTGTTACACTGCTTCTGTTTTAAAAGTCTTTTAGGGTCAACATTTGGGCTTTCACCCCTTCCTAAGGGAACTTAATATATGTTACCTGCTGAGATGTAGACCTTCAGATGTAGCCAAATGGCTTAAGTCAATCAGTTGGACTTTACAAGAAATAACAGGTAAGGAAGTAAATATGGATATTGTGAAAAGGAAAAACAAGAGAAAGAGTTAAATATACACTAAATGAGAAATAGAATGAATGAGTAGCAATAAGGAAAAGATGAATCAAATAGCAAAAGACAAAATGAAAAAAGAAGGGAAGAAAGCTGAGAGAGAAGCTAAGTAGTGTCTTGGTTTGGGATGGAAGCCAATGATTCCTGATACTCACTGGGGCCTTGTTTTATCAGTCTCTCTCTCTTTTAATGGCAATGACCACTTATCCACCTAAATTATAGGATCATGTGATGATTACCAAGTACCTTAGGGAGAAAAAAAGGAACAATCATGTTCTATTATAGCACGTGGAAATGGAGAGAAAGAAAAACAGAAGAAAGGTGAAATAAAGGAAAGGGAGGAGAGACAAAGGTAAGGAAAGAAAGAGAAAAACAAAGATGGAAAGAAAGATGACTAAGGCAAAGAGATGAGGGTGAAGAAAAAAGGGGAATAAAGGGAACAGGTAACATGGGTAGGGGATTCAGGTTATCAACTCCTCCCAACAGATGTTGGAAGAAATAGGGTATAATGTTGAGGTGGTGTATGGGATATCTCTTCCAAGAAGTAAGTGGTGAGTCAGAAGAAAAACATGAGCAGAATGATTTGGGTTTTTATCACTTTTAATCCACAAATCTGAATATTAGCCTCTCTTATGGGCAGACTCAAAGCCTGAATCCATTTCTAGCAAAAATTCAGAGGAAATTGGATGAAGAGTTCCTGTTCATACACATATCTATCCAAAATAATTAGGAAAATGTTTAGGGACAGACACAACACTTAGATCAGTTAAAAGCAGTTTAAACTGCAAGCATCCAGTTGTATAAGCCAATTTAGACGGTTTAGAATCTCCTGGAACATTTCAACAGCATACCAAGATAATCAAGTATTATTTTCAACGGGTCCTCAAACCAGTTCAGTGTTATACTTAGGCACCAAATTTTCTGAGACTAGTATCTGGTCAGTCCTCCAGACATCCCACACTGTACTTCTCTTCAGCCCCCTGCCGCAACCCATGCATGACAACTGGGAACTCTGGCACATGGTCAGAATGCTACTCCAATATTGCCTGCACTTGTCCCAGACTTGTTTGGGGAGTGGTCAGGTGGGGAGAAGAGATGCTCCTTTTTCTTGGTTCACTGGGTGCTGGGTGCTCTGGAGCAATGGCCCAATGTCTCTGCAGCTTTTAAACATCACTTTCCCCCAAGCCACTTGTCAGTTTCATTCCACTGATGACAACTAACCTGACCTCATGCACTAATGACAACTAACCTGACTTCATGGCATCTCATGCTGATTTGGACTTGGACAGAAGGTGCCTAGGGGTATAGATGGGGCCCCCTCCTTCTCCATTCCCAAGGGGATGCCCAAAGTCTTCACAGTTTTTAAACGGCACTTTCCCCCAAGCTACTGCTCAATTTCATTCCATTTCTGGCATTTGAAGTAGAGACCTTGGGCACCCCCATCCCTACCAGCTGGCTACCCCTTCACCCTCAAACCAGCCAGCAATACACCAAAACCTGGTACTTTGCCAGGATTTGGACTAAATTGATAAGTGGCTTTGGGGAAATTGTTTTTTGAAAGCCATGGTAATCCCAGTGCATGCAGCTCCTAGGAACCCAGGAGCAAGGGAGGGGGTCAAGGTATCTTTCCTCCATAAATACACTTGAGTACCCCCAGTCACTATATCACTACACAGATTATAGCGTAGTGCAAGAATGGTCTTTATTCCTCAGGGAATACTGGGAGAACTGGGGTAATTGTCACTGGGAAGCAAGCTGTGCTGGTATTCATTGCCATGTGACTCTGTAACAGTGCTTGGCTCCCAGGGGTAGCCATGATGCACCCTGGTGGCTATATGGCTCCTGCTCAGCTTGATCTCGAAGATACCCTCAACCGCCATGCCTTGTTCCTATTAAGAAATTAACAGAACAAAGCTGCCCATGGGTCTTAGAGTGAACAGTAGTCAAAATGCATCAGCAAATCCCCTCTTTCTCTGATTCCATTGGTCCAACCAGTCTCTTCTGTTAAGATAGCCCTCCTGGCCCACATATGCCCCCACAAGGCACCCATCTCCTTATGATGGAATCACAGCCTCTGTACTTCCCCTACAGCCATATCCATACATCATAGATGTCGCACATCCAGTGGGATATTTGTCCACAGAGCCATCAGGCCAACTCAGGACTTTAGGCTTCCCAACTTCCACCTCTTTCCTCTAGCTGGCCCTTATGGACTGGGCCCACTGTTCTGGACTTGGCTTTTAGGCATGAGTTCTTATCTCACTTACCTTGAATCTGGGCCCTCTAGCCCCAAGTTCTGCCCTTCTCTGGGCCCTGAGCCCTGTAGCCCTAGTCTATACTTTAAGCCTGATCCCTGGCAGGGCTGAAGGTGGCCATGTGCCTCTCAGGCACTGTTGGGACCTCCAAATCCCCCTTAGTCTTTTCCACAAGCCACCAGTATAGAATTCTAATCCAAAATAAGCCTTCTGGCTATATTACAAATCCTCAACTGGGTTTGTGCCAAAACCCCAGCTCCTTGGCACCATCACTCAGCCCTCCCCTACTCTGAGTCCTATTCCCCTGCAAGTCAGCAGCATTTCTACTTGCACTTCTTCCAGGATAGTCCAGGTATCAGCCAGGAGCTCCTTTGCAACTCTCCTACCCTGAAATTCTTCCCTCAGCAGCTCCCAGAGTACAACTGACTCCTCTGGCTCAAGCCCTGGGTTTATATGGCTAGAAGCCCTACCCCATTTTGGTCATGTGAGTCCCTGAGCTGCTGCAGATGATTTTGGATTTAGCTTGCTAGCTCAATTCCAGGGAAACTTACTGTTGCTGGCCTCTGCTGTAATAATGGCTGGAAGTAGGTAAATCCCCAGGTACTTGTTCCCTGACTGCTTATAATAGGTAGCTTTCCCCCTCCTGGGCTCTCCCTGCTGCTCCTTCACCTTTAAAGTAACAGGAGCCTCTGGCTCTGTTACAGACACCCATATTTTCAAAAGGCTCTAGAGAGGGTGCAGGGAACTACAGGCCAGTGAACCTACTTCTGTTTCTGGAAAACTGGTAGAAGCAATAATTTAAAAAAGAATTGTTTAGCACTTGGATTAATACGATTTGCTGAGAAGGAAACAACATGGCTTTGTCAAAGGAAAATTATGTCTCACCAGCTTACCGGAGTTCTTTGAGCATGTCAGTAAACAGGTGTATCAGAGCTATCTAATTGACATAGTGTATTTGTACTTCAAAAAAGCCTTTGACAAGATCCCCCATCAGAGGCTCTTAACATAATTAGGCAGTCATAGGATTACAGGGAACATCCACTCATGGATTTGAAATTGGCAGCAGCAAAAAAACAGATCCTTGAACCCATTTTTTTTTTGGTAGGCTAATTTTTTTTCCAGTTTATTTTAATGTTAAGGTTACATACACATTATCTTAGTGACTTAATATCTTTAATTGGCTTAGTATTTATTTTCTTTATTTTGGATCATATTTATCAGCAAAATAACCAGATATAAAAACCTGGCTTAAGGATCTATGGGGTAATTTTAATCTATCTGGAAATAATCAAGATTTGACATTCAGTAAGTAGACTTATACTTTTATGTAAAACGCTGTTTCTTTCCTGTGAGTTCCTTGATGCTTTAAAACAAGTATCTCAAAATTTAGACTAAAAGACAATTGTCAACCCTCAGATTTTCTCACAGCTCACTCTGCACTTCATCATGGAACTTTAATTAACAAGCTTTGGGGAAATGGGTGCAATCCCTGAACAATTTAGCAAGGTAATTCAGTTAACAGTGGTCTGTGGACCATGGTTTGGAAAATAATGTTTTAAAGGAAGCCTATTTTTTCCCAAAGCTGTTTCAAAAGTTCATATTTTCGGAAGCATCTCTTACATGATCAAAATTATTAGTTATATTGAAAGTTAGAGTATAGTGCTGTTCAGAAAATAGACTCAGTAACATACCTTGCTTACTGCCTGATAATATTGTAGGGTTTCACATTCCACATGAATCTTGTCCAGTTCACAAATATAGAGATTTTTCTTAGCCGTTCTCCCTGCAGAATATCACCACCGAGTTCTTTCATTCCTAACATGTCATTGCCAGCAATAAAGATTTCACAAGTCAAATTGGCCAAGGACAGGTAGTCAAAAAGCCCAAAGCTGAATTTATTCAATCTTTGCAGGTTAGTCTAAATTGCATAAATTAAACCAATATGCAAATGAACAGACATTCGCTTTTGATTCTGGAAATGCAGCCACATGCCTGCAGTGGCCCAGGCCAAAAGCCAGAGGGTGTAGGGCACCAGAGCATGCCTCCCTGCTTGGCTGGAGCAGACAGCTTGAGCCAAGGCTAGCCCACCCAGTCTGCAAGGAGGGGTTTGCTGGGGAGGTGCAAAGCATCCTGGGATGCTGGGGAATTGTGAGTTAACTTGAATCTGGAGGGGATCTGGGAGAGAAGTTCAATAAATGGATTTAACCTAAATCACTTAAGTCTGATACTACATCCACAATAGGTTTATCTGAAACCTGTTTCAGCCATTTTGAAAGCAGTTAATGTGCACTAAACTTCTGTCGTATTACAGATCTGAACTGGTTTCCAGTTCTTTATACTGGTTTATGTGTCATTTCTGTCCCTGGCCATTAGGCAATGTGTGATACATGTGAAACCTTTTTTTTAGCTGTAAATGGAGTATATTTGATATAGAGTCACTGAGACAATAAGTATGAGATGGCACAGTGCCATTTTACAGTCATTTCTCAGACTATATCCATGCTTCAAAGTTTTATGTTTAAAGTAGGGGTATTTTTATTTTCATTATTCTTTAGCGTAGAGCAGACAATATTAAGCTGACTATCTCTTTTTTGTCAAATATCAGCTTCAATTTTTAAAAGACTTTAGGGCAAGTTTTTTTGTTTTACAAATTTAGTCTATGAATATTCAATTTACAGATGCATACAAGAATAACAGGCAGATGTTCTCAGTTGATACAAATTAGATAGTACTCAGCTCCCCTCCCTGATTTTTATCAAAATTAAACTAGCTGAGAATCTTTCTCATCATACATAACTACCTGATTTACCAGGGCAACATTTGTTCCATCATTTCAGGTTATTGGATGCCTAGTTTACAGCTGAATGCATATGCAAAATTGTCACAAGGCACACATTAGAAGCCAATTGTGAACATGCAGTGATAAATATTTTCCTAAATTTTATTATTATTAAAATATATTGCTAAATATTATTCTTTGAGAAGCAAGAATTTCTTAAGATGATATCTTTTATTGGACCAACTGTGTAGTTGGGAACAAGTTAGATGAATGTTTTTTAATGCAAGACCTTCTTTGTGAGAGCTGATGAAGAATGTGTTGCATTTGAAAGCTGGTCTAACTTTATCCCAACTACACAATTGGTCCAATACAAGATATTACCTTAAGAAAGTCTTCCATTTCATGTAATTTCTGGACCATCCTGGCTACACCATCACTCTTACACTAAAGTTATTCTCTCACATTTTAAGATGGGTTTAAGTATATTGTTACCTTCATCAAAAAACAGAATGGAAAAAAATCACAGGTACATATGATAGTGCTATAAATAAAACTAGATAGAATCATCTTGTTTGTTTCTTTGATATATAAATTCCCTATAAAATACTCCAATATTTTTTGTAAAAGAAGTACTCCTCAAATTTGGCTTTAATATAAGTTATAGAGGAACATTCAGTTTGACTCCCACTCAGAGAAATCAGCAATCTGTCTCTAGTATTGATACATTACTACAGGCTACATAGGTGGGAGGAAGAAATCCATAACAACAAGGAGGAACAGGTTAAGAGGCTAATTAAAAGAGGGGAAAGAAACACTTAATGATGAATTACAGAGCATAATTCAACTAAAAATAAAGATCTCTTCCAATAGTTTTAACAGACCTCGTAAGTGGAAAACCCTTCTACTAAAATAGCAGATGGGTATCTATGATGGAGCTAAAGAAATCTGTCTAGTTCTTCAGCTGTTCATATTGAGCTTGCCCAGTCAATTGACTTAGCCATCTCTGAACTACATAGAATTTCAGCAACTAAGGATCCGGCCTACCAATTTTTAAAGCAGTTTAGTTTAGTTTCCCAGACCAAGAGAAAAAGAATGGAGAACTGCCATAAGCCAGTCTTTCCATTTTCTGATTGAGAAGTGGAGAAGGTTAAGAGCATGCAGATAACAATGCAATTGGTTCTGAAAGCATTGGATTGAGCAGATAGCACACATCATCAAATTAAAAAGAAATGAGGGTAGAGATTATTTATGTCTACAATTTAAGAAGTTCACTGATTATAATATAGCCTAGATTTGTGAGGAATGTTAGAAGGCAGAGATAATGCTAATTCAGAAGAGGGTCAAGAGAAGATGCAGATAGAGCTGATCCAACTTCAATTTCAGAGAAAACATCTGGAAGAATGTTTAAGCCTCTGAGGGTGGAGCAGGACATCTTATTTAGAAACGGCCACTATGGACCAAAGGAAGGGAAACATCCTACACCAGGGGAATTTTCTCTTCCTCTGGTTTCTTTTATCTTATTTACTGGTTTAGTTACTCTTAGGTTTTTGGAACAATACTGCCAATAATGTTCTTGTTTTCCTGAAACAAAGGTGTGAGAAGTGTGTGTCAGCACTGGATTTGATGAAGTCAGTTGTTTTCTTAATATTTATAGGTACACCTTTTAGAAATAACTTACTTCATCAAAATTAATACTTGCCTATTTATATTCATATGGATGTATGCTTGCACATATAGGAATTTACAATAATGGGTACATACAAAAGTAAAACATCCACAAATTTAGATTTAACCAATGTGTACCCAGGTTGATAGTTCATTCTTTAAGGAACAAAATATGAACCTTAGCTGCCAATGAGTTACTGAAGGAGTTTCAGAAGAGTCCATTCAAATACATCAAGAGGTTAAAAAAATAAAGGAAGGGATAAGATGAATAATTATTCAAAATTCATGAGATATTGAACTCATTTTAATATGCTATCAGTAAGAAAATAAAAAACAAAAATAAGGTCAATATGGCCTCTATAAATAGATTAAAGGAGTAAACACCATGGAGGAAGAAGGGAAGTTAGGTAGAATTTAACTTAATTTTGGGAGAAGTAAAAATGGGTATAAATTGACCCTGAATAAATTTTAGGCTAGAAATTAAAATATACTTACTATCAAAGAAGTGAAATTTTATACTAGCTTCCAAGTATGAATAAAGGCAGACATCATCATGATTATATGCCATAATTGCCTGCAATAGATGGATATCAGGGTACAATTACCCAAGGAGTCATTTCCATTCCTGTCTTATGTGCTTATGTAGTTACAAAGGAAGACTAACTCGTAAAAATGTTTATTCATAGAAATGGCAATAGCATACTTGGAATATATATGCAAACAGGCATGTCTGGATGAATGGCTTTCTAGATATTCAAATAATTACAAACTTTAGTGAACCTATTGGTAATCATGTTTAAGAAGTTTTAGATAATAAGGAAAGAGATGGATAGAAAAAAATAAATTTGGGACTGATTTCAGGAAAAGATAAGACTGATTCCATAAATCTAACTTAAATACTTTGAAAAGCATTGGAGTAAATATTACATCATTAATATCTAGGATAACGGAGCCATGAGAAGTAAGCAGCACAGGTTTGTAGGGAATAAATCTCATCAGTCAAACTTAGTTGTTTTTCTGATACAATTACAAAATTAATGAGTAAAGGGAATGATGTAGATTTATATATCAGGATATTAGTGAAGCATTTTGTATGCTGTCTCCTGAAATCTCAGCTTAGAAATTTGATGCATACTGGCTTGGATAAGAACAAGATCATGCAAGATGAAAACTGGCTAAATGAAAAAAAAAGAAGAAAGAAAGAAATAAAGAAGGATAATCCCCACCCTCCCCCCAGTATACCATGTTGTGAGGAGGAGTCTAGTGTATACATCAGGGATTGGTGTGAGATTTTTTTTAATATCTTTATTAATGATCTGGAAGAGGGAGTAAACAGCAGACTAATGAAATTGCTAGATAAAATTAAATTGGAAAGAGATGTAAACAACAGTAAGACAGAGAACTAATGGAAAGGGACCTGGAGAGATTAGAAATATGGGCAGAAATAACAAACAGTATTCATCTTTGAAAAATGAAAGTGAATTCACTTGGAGGGGAGAGAGATCTGAAATACTTGCATGCTGACTGGAGGAGTGAAATATGGAAAACAGTAGTGATTGGAAAGTAGTAAGAGTGAGGAATTTGTTCAGACTAATTTGTGACAGGCACTTTTATATATATTTGTCAAACTAGGCAGAATAGCCCACAAGTCCTTGTATAGCCATTGCAAGAGCCTAGTATAATCTCATGGTTTCTCTATTGTACCATTAGGTCACATAATGCCTCAAATAAATCCAATCTAGGATTGAAGACAGTAAACTTTAGCCCCACACCTTCTGCACTGACCAAAGAAATTATCTTGTAGCAATAAATGGGAAAAGATATGGGATACATTTTCTGTTAGCATTAGTATCCCGAATAAGGCCGAAGCCCCAATGCTTGGGGTCCTAAGCCCTGAGGTACACTGTACAGCATTCTAAAAGTTGGCCTAAAGAAGTGAGGTAGACCAGGGCTATGGACAGACATTACACGTGAACCAGTTCAAGTGATCAGCAACTGGTTTAAACCTGTAACAGAACAGATGTTCAGCACACATAAGCCAGTTTGAAAATGGCTGAAACCAGTTTGAGATAAACCTGGTTGAATGTAGTATCAGACTTAATTGATTTGGCTCAAACCAGTTTATGCAATGTCTGTCCCAGACCCCTTGCTGGTTTAAGATAAACGAAATTCCCCCCAACATCCTGGCATGTTCTCTGGGCTAGCCAGGGCTTTCTGCTCCACAGCAGGGCTGGCCCATTCCCTCTGTTCCCTGGCTGCAGCTCCAGCAGAGACTTGCAGGTACGACAGGGTCTGCCTGGCTTTCCTCTGCCCTGCTCCTGCTCCTTCCCCTCCCCCTTTCCCTCCCCCCCACTTACTGGGCAAGCAGGGATCCCCCCAATCCCCCTTCCCTCCCTCCTGTTTCCCACAGCACAGACCCTAGCCCCACAGACCCTAGGCATGTGATATGCTAGCTAATGCTGAGAGGTGTCTCTGTGTGTGAGTTGCTCCAATTTCACTGGGACAGGCAAACAGAATAGTGACCGCTTACAGCACTTTGGAGCTAATAGGTCAGCAGGTAAGCTGTTTAAGAAGAGTTTGAAGTAATGGGGAAAGGCTCTTGTTTTGCTAATGAGATGATAAACACTGTTATCAGCCTCCTGCTGGCTTGCTTGCCTGTCAGTTTGCTGCAGACAGTATAGAGAAACAGGGAGGGAGAGTGAAAAGCTCCATATCATCCACAGATGCAAGCACTGCATGCCTCCCCTTGTCTCAGAGTGCTAGCGGAAGCCTGGGTTTTAGCAACACTACTGGCCCTTGAGCAGCCAGTGGGGAAAAGCCTGGAATGGTGCAGGCAGACCTTCCTAATCAGAGGTCCAGCTGGGGCCTGGCCAACCCCCTCCGCTCAACTCAGCACTATACAAGGAAGGGAGGGCTGCTCTAGTGCCCCCTACCTGGGATTCTAGCCTGAGCCACTGCAGGCCTGTGCCTGCATGTCTGGCATGTCTGTGGAGTTACAAAGTGATTCAGCCTAGCCAGGTTAGACTAACCTGCAAAGGTTGAATCAATTCAGGCTCAGGCTTTTTGAATGTCTGTCCCTAGCTCAGATGACTAAATTGTTTTCTATCGCTAATTTCTCAGTGTCATCTTGTGATTCATTCAGAAATATACATGTACCCTTCAGCCAGCAGGTTAGAATGTTCTATCTCCTGAGATACTGCCATTAACACCAGTGAGAATCTGGCCTATACATGATGCTTTTGGATTTTTCTAGCACTCATATGATATGCTAGGAATATGGCTGTCATATCTAGAGAGCCATACTACCCCTAGAGAGTACTTAATCTCCAATAGATTCGAGACCTAGGTCCTCCATTTTTATCCAAGGCAATGACAGGCTTAAACTTGTTTTCTGTGTTTGACAAAAACTAAATAATAAATTTCTGGAACACGCTTTATTGGTTTTGCATAAGATGCAGCAACTGATGTTGTGTTGTCATTAAGTTCCGTAAACGTATCTGCTTCGTCAAAGTGCTTTATAAACTCTGCATTGTAAAAAACATTAAGCTGCCAGTTTATGAAAGGAAGGTTATTAGATGCAAGAGAAAATTGAATCATCACTGGATTTTGATCATAGAGCAGCCTGTATCAGTCTTTCTCAGTCAGTCTAATGCTATTATCTAAAAGGCAAATCAGTTCCTTGAGCACTTGCTGAATAAAAGAAAAAGCTTTTCACCGTGAAAAGTACTTCATAAACTTTGTCTCTTTACCCTTTTGTTTCAAGAGGACATGTAGCTTCTTATGGACTGTTGATATCCAAACTGTGGGATTCAAAAAACCATGTCGGGGGAACCAACGTTCAAACTTGGGTAGTATGTCATTCCAATCCATCACAGCATCACCTATGTACAAAATGGATAATATCTATTCCTGCTTGAATTCATCAGCTCATAAGGGCATTTGCTGATCAGCGCACACATGTGGTTTGTGGTACCTCAAAGCAGTTTGAGACACTGCAAACCACACGTGGTGCACATGTACCCATTCACTATGCTGTAATTTACAACACAGTGGGGGGGCAGTGTACAATGGGAGATCCCAGTGTAAAAAAATATATATGATATGTAAAAAGCAGTGCAGTGCACACAGCAGCAGTGTGCACTGCCAGAAACCTGACCCTGGCTGGCCAGAGCCATGCTCTGACTGCTGGCTAGGCTCCGAGCAGCCTCCTCCATGCTGCTGCTGCCCTAGGAGGCCCCCAGGATCCAAGGTAAGGCTGCTGGGGCAGGTCCCTTTGCTGCATTCCAGAGCTCACATGCAGAGGCATGCCCAGGGACAAATAGCAGCAGCACAAATATTTGCTGCTGCTGTTTGTCCCCCAGGAAATATGTGACCCTGTACATGCATTCTCATCAAAACATACTGTAAAGGGATAAATAGATTATTTCAAGTATGTGCCTCTTCCCTTGCTGTTTTAATGCCTCTTTCCTTGCTGTTTTAAATGGGGTTAGAATCTTGTACTTTACCTTTTTGTTGTTAATCTGATAGTTGTTGCAGGTCAGATTTGTAAGCAAATGAGGAGTGGCTTTTAATACATGTAACATGTTAGTGCCTACTCTTGTCCTTTCACAAAACAGCTGCCTAATAAAAGTCACATTTTGTAGATGATTACATTTCTATTTCTTAAATATAAACTCAACTTCCTTGACCATTTTAAAAGACTAACAGAGGTACTTTAAGTAACCATGATTAAGCTGTACTGCTCATTAATAATTAATAAAACAAATGAAAATGCTATTCTTAAATCCACATTTTGCAGAAGTGATGATCCATTTTCTACACATCTGCATATTGATTTCTTAGCTCTCAAATAGAGAAAATGTACAGTCATGAGAACTTCCACTCCTGCACTGTGGTTGCCAATATTTTGGTGCTCTTCAAATATTAGCCCATCCTCAGACTGAGGCCAGGTACAGACATTATACATAAACTGGTATAAGTGACCAAAAACTGACCTACATCCAACAAAAGTTCAGTGCATATAGACTAGTTTTAAAATGGCAGAACCCAGTCTAAGATAGACTTGGATCAGTGTGCGCTCAAACTTAATTGTTTTAGGATACACCAATGCATTGAACTTCTGTACCAGATTCCCTGTCAATTCATGTGGGGTCACTGTCTGCCAACATCCCAGGTGCCTTTGCAGCCACCCTCTGTCCTGCCACCAGCTGCCACTAGTGCGGAGCTCTGAAGGACCTGATTCTTCCTTCGGAAGAGTCCCCCTATCCCCACTGCCCAGTGCGAGCATCCCAGGCTACTGGGCACATCTTGCCACTGGCTGCCGCTGGTGCTGGGACTTGTGCAGGGACACAGAACTCCTCTTCCCCCCGCTCTACCTGCCTGTGGCTGACAGCTGGCCAGAGGCAAGAGTCACTGGGAGAAAGTCTCTGCTGGCTTGGCTCTGTGACAGGCATGCAGGAGCACCCTCAACCTACTGGCCTTGGCAGTGCAGGCAGCCTGCATGCCCCCCAAAACAAAGGGCAAACATGTATTCTGTTTGCTCCTGATCTAACCTACATTGCTTACAGAAACCCATGTACGGTTGATCAATTCCAGCTTGGTCTTTTTGAATGTCTGTACCTAACCTGAAAGATATGAGTCACTTGTAAAGCCAACATCACTGCTACTCTTGTGAGGTTTTTCTTATCCAATAGGA
Organism: Gavialis gangeticus; assembly: GCF_001723915.1. Lineage (NCBI taxonomy): Eukaryota > Metazoa > Chordata > Crocodylia > Gavialidae > Gavialis > Gavialis gangeticus. The sequence goes on along the minus strand of NW_017729027.1, from coordinate 22,386,103 downwards.
ATAATTCTGGTTAAATTCCTATAGGGGTGCTGAGCAGAGAGCTCTGGTTAGTCCCTAGTCTAATAGGCAGCCATAAATGATAAATCCTTATTGCTGTCTTCATTGCTGCCCCTTAATAAAATATCTAAATTCCCAACCCAAGGAACTGTAGATCTAAATCTGTTTTGCTTTCTGCTTGTTGTCCTCTCCCAGCAATCAGATATTGACATTTAGCAATGAAGCACCCAACAAGTACTGGGCATTTATCTCATTTTCCCATATCTGTTTCCTCTCAAAGTAATTCCACTTACATGAAGCAATTAAACCTTGAAATTATAAACCATATAACATGAAACTTTTTATTCCACATATAATGCAACAACTAAAGTAAGTAATCTGAAGCAAAAATTGAAAAAAACAAAAATAAAATATATAAACATAGACGCCAGCTATTTGTAAGAACATCTCAGTTTGATTAAAGACTTTACAGGGCATGTCTACATGTGCTCCTATGGTGCTGTTATTACTGCACTGTCATTTACTGCTTCTTTTTGGCCATGATCATTTTTAGGCACTATGTTACCATAGCGATGTGCTAGAACAAGAGAGCTCATCACTACAGTGACGTAGCTGCTACATCATGGTTTTTCTCTGTGGACTCAGCTTTACGAGCACTCATGGTGCTCTGGTGCAGTGCCAGAGGACTGGAAAAGGGCCAATGTGGTCCCCATTTTCAAAAAAGGGAGGAAAGAGGACCCAGGAAACTATAGGCCTGTTAGTTTTACTTTGGTCCCAGGGAAGCTCTATGAGAAAATTATCCAGGTGCATATCTGCGAGGGACCAGCAGGGGAAATTATGCTTAGGGGCAACAAACAAGGGGTTCATTAGAGGCAGGTCCTGTCAGACCAACCTGGTGGCCTTCTATGACCAGG
>NW_017729027.1:22375830-22380192 GCF_001723915.1 Gavialis gangeticus | reverse complement strand
GGAGTCATTATAGACTCCAAGATGAACATGGGCCAGCAATGTGGGGATGCAGTCAGGAAGGCTAACCACACCTTGTCATGCATCTACAGATGCATCACAAGCAGGTCCAAGGAGGTGATCCTCCCCCTCTATATGACATTGGTCAGGCTGCAGTTGGAGTACTGCATCCAGTTCTGGGTGCCACACTTCTGGAGGGATGTGGACAACATTGAGAGGGTCCAGAGGAGTGCCACTTGCATGATCAGGGGGCAGCAGGGCAAGCCCTATGAGGAGAGGCTATGAGACCTGAACCTGTTTAGCCTTCACAAGAGAAGGCTGAGGTGGCCATCGATAAACTGGCCAAGGGAGACCAGCAGGCAATGGGAGAGTCCCTGTTCCCCCAAGCACTAATGGGAGTAACAAGGAATAACGGCCTTAAGTTGACGGAGAGTCGATTCAGGCTAGACATCAGGAGGTACTACTTCACAGTCAGGGCGGCTAGGATCTGGAACCAATTTCCAAGGGAAGTGGTGCTCACTTCTACCCTGGGGGTCTTCAGGAGGAGGCTAGATAGACACCTAGCCGGGGTCGTTTGACCCCACCATTCTTTCGTGCCCATGGCAGGGGGTCGGACTTCATGATCTGCTCAGGTCCCTTCCAGCCCTACCAACTATGAAACTATGACTCTACGTTGCCATAGCACGTTGCTATGGCAAAATGGCATCATGTGTAGATGTGGCCATTGTGTTAAAAAACTTCATAAAAAGGTGTATAATCTTACGCACATCAGGAACCAAAAGACAGCAAGTTTATTTTTAATCCATATCAATAAAATAAAAGACAAACAATCACTTACCTATTTCAAGAGATAGCCTTCCAAAACTTCTTAAACCAATAAAGGGGTTTGAAAAATATATGCCTTTCTCTTTTTGTCATAAACCACTCTTCACACCACTGAAGAGAATGACATAAATTTAATGCTTTCCTCACAATGTTCTTTGGAGACACTGTATTCCTTTCAGTTCTAGGCTGCTATCCTGAAAATACTTTGAAAGAGATTGAAAATACATGACCATCTTCAGCATGAATTGGATGCTTTCACTCTGAAAAGAGCGGCCGATTATCTGGAATATGTTGTATCTAAATAACAATTGGTTAGAATTGCACATTTTATTTGAAATTGCATTGTTTGAAAACCTGAGTGAAATATTTACTGCAGAATTGTAATTTCTAGTGCAACATGTGCTATAGGCAAACTATAATGTATTTGCTATTTCCTCTTCATGATTACTCCTATTCTACGCATTTGAGGGTCAAGAGAGGCTGGTAGCTGTGTTAGCCTGAAGTGAAGCAGAAACTAGGGAAGGGTGGCACCATATAGACTAACTCATTCAGAGAGCATGAGCTTGGGTATGCTGCAGCCTACTTCAGTAGATTGTATTTGGGTGTCAGTCAACATTGCTCTTACCTTGCATAGTTATAAATGCTAATTCACAACAGCATTTTATACCTACCTTGCAGTGGTGTAAATTGGTCCAGAGGGTTCAACATACTGGTGAAACACAGTGGACAAATCTACACGTGCATTAAGGTGCTTTTTTTAATGCACATTAAACTTAGTACCTCTAATGTGAGGTATTAAGAAGTACACATTAGGTTGCCTTCACGCGCAGTAACGAATGCACCCAGTTTTTATGTGATGTTTAATGCACTGTAGCCTATTTTACTGCACATTAACATAATTGCATAGTTTTTTATGTGATGCTTTAATGTGCAGTAAAATAAACTACTGCACACTGAATAGCACATGTAGATGCACCCAGTGTGGTTGACTATGGAGTGCTGACTACTACTCAAAAAAACAAAATAGATTTACTGCCTCCAAAAATTAAAAATAAAAAGGTATATGAGAATTATTTCTGAGGGGGTTACAAAATATCTTTCAAAGTGCTTTCTTTTAGCAATATTCTATTTGCAAGAACAAGAGAGCCTCCCTCAGTTTATCCTCCACTTAAAGAAATATTTTTTCTATGATGCATCATGACTAGACTTGCTCTATCCTTACTCAATCATAATGACGCTTTATATGACACATGTAGAAATAATGAGCCTTTGTTCTTTTCATTATTGCAGAGAGAGGATACTGGGATATTTTTCTTTTACCACTTTAGGTTCTCATTTACCATTTAACTTGCTAGCAAATGCCTTTGACAGTCATACTGTTGATAAACTAGTAAAATAGACTAATGTTGTCAGCAATTTTTGATGGCTTCTCCAGATTAGAAAAGTTATTGAGGTGCCCAGCAATTACACATCCTTTCTTTCAGAAACTGGCTGGTAAATACAAGAGACAATAAGTTTAAAATAGGTGTTGTAGTTCTGGTTTTAGAACCCAATTTACTGGTATAACCTGGCTGCTTCTTGCTGTTTCAGCATCACAAAGAGTCCTTAAACCCATCTGCTAGCACAGATACCACGTGGTAGCCATTTCAGAAGCCAGCCCCAGTTGCCAGCACCTGGCAGCCATCTTTAAAACCTAGCCTACTCTGTGCTCTCTGGGCAACTAGTTGATGTGCTCAGAGGAGCACTGTGGCACGTACAGAGGCAGTATGCGGAAGCTATGTTAGTGCCCATTGTGTCTCCCTGCACTATGGCTGCCCCAGCCCCAGCCCCTGGCCCTGGCCCTGGCCACATGGAACAGGCTTCCATGATCCTGTTGACTGCCTTGGTCATCCTGCTGGCCTGCTGCACTGACTGATGGGTGGCCAATGGCCAGCTGTCCCTGCCTGGCTTCCCCACATGAAGTGACTTCCTGCCTGGCCACAGTGAACCCTCCCACTACCCCTGCCACCACTGCACAGTTGCCGCCACCGGGGATGCTGATAAGGGGCTACAGGTTGCCACTTCTGGGGCTTCTATCACCCTCCCAGGCCTTCAGTCCCGCTGCCTCTGGGCCCACCATGCCAGACAGCACTGGTGGTACCACCTAATGCAGCAGACCTGGGATAACAAACAATGGGTGTACGCCTTTTGGCCAACCTGATCCACCAGCTCCAGCCCTACCTGGAATGCCAGGACACCAACATGCAGCCACGTCTCCCTGCTGACACCTGCCCAGCCCTCACACTGCTCAAGCTGGCCATACCCACCAGCTTTCAGTATGTGGGCAACCTGTCTGGCATGAACGATGCCCTCCAAGACATGCTGGTGAACACTGTTCTCTGTGTCCATGACCGCCAGGTGGTGGTGGCAGGGTTCCATACACTGGGGTTCCTTCACTGTATTGGGGCCCTGGATGGGTCACCTGCTGCCCCATGGAGACTGCCCCTATTATAGGTGCAGGGGGTTCCACTCCACGGTCCTGCAGGCCATCATAGACCACTGGGGGATGTTCATGCCTGTGAGCACTGGCTGGGTCGGCAGTGCACACAATGCCCATGTCTTCAAAAGCTCTGGCCTGGTCACACTGCTGGAAGGAGAGGACTTCACACTGGGGGTGGCAGACCTGCAGCTGGGCACTGTCATCATCCCAGTCCTGCTCATCAGGGATCCTGCCTACTACCCACTCTTGCCCTGGCTGATGAGGCCCTACACTGGGCACCTGGACCCCCACCAGGCCCACTTTAATCATTGCCTGGGATGGACATGTACCCTGGTCAAGTGCACCTTCAGCCACCTCAAGAGCCCCTGCTGCTCCCTTACTGCCCACGTTGAAGTCACAGAGAACCTCCCTCAGGTCATCATCACAGCCTGTGTGCTGCACAATATATTGCAAGGCCCAGGGAGAGTTGTTCCACAAGGCCTGGGCATAGGAGGTGTGGTGTGCAGAGGTGGCCAGGCAACGGGAGCACCAGCTACAGTGGCAGAGGTGGGTCCCCCTAGTGAAGCGCCACATAAGCTGCACATCTACCAGTGGGGGCCAGAGCACCAAGTGTGGGAGGATCTGACAGACCACCTTCTGCAGCATTCACCACTCTAGCCTGCCTGTCCTGCCACCCACAGATCCCCTACACCCTGACCACCCCCAGCACCACTCTGATGCCAGGCACAGATCCAAAGAACACATCTTTATTCCTCTCACAGTTCACACTGCCTATCCCTCCCTCCCCAGCACACAGAGTCTCCTTCCACCTCCCTCCTCAACAAGCAAAGCTCCTTCACTAACCTCCCTGCTCCTTATCTTATTTAGAGTACAAAATAAGGAGAATATTATTTATATCACCTATAGGAGTGTTCTGAGACTTAATTATTGTTTGTAAAACTCTTCCCTCATCAGATGAAAGGCACTTTATTGAATGAAAGTGGTGTTATTAGTGGCAGTTCATGATCTTTCAAAGGAACAAATAAATGGATTTTGAAGTAGCTGCCTTGCCTGAGTATCTA
>NW_017729027.1:22368647-22370830 GCF_001723915.1 Gavialis gangeticus | reverse complement strand
TTTTTTGGTGGCCCCAAGTGGGGGGCTGTGGGCTAGGGATGCCTAAGGGGCAGAGCCCTGGAGCAGGTGGCCAGCACCACATCTTTGGGCTGTTCCCCCATGGGTCCAGGGGCCATGGTAACTGCAGCAGGCGGGGGGATCATCCAGGGGCAAAAGCAGCTGGTGCTCCTGTGTTGTGGGCATCTCCTCCTCTGCCTGGCAGAGTCCAGACCCAGCAGGGCCAGCATCCAGTTCTGGCACTGCTCTAGGCACCTCTGGCTCCATGCCCATGTGGAGCCAGGGCAAGCAGGAGGGCTGGGTCCAAGCAGGTGGCAGTGGACCCAGGGAGGGGGCTGAGCTGGGGGCTCCAGGTGGCAGGCAGTGTTCCCTCTAAAGAGTAGTGGTCTGTGAATGTATTGCTTTGATCCATGAGTGTGCTGCTTCAGTCCCACCTCCCCCTTTCAGCGCAGCGTGGTCTGCCGGTAAGTGTCCCAAAGTAAGTGTCCAGGTGGAAGCAGGCAGGGTTTGGCCACCACCCTTCTTCAGATTAACTCCATGTTAACTGTGGTAGGGGAGTGGTGACCACTCCTCTGCTGCTACATTTCTGGATCCATGGGGAGCCCAGCAGGTCAGGTAGCATGACCCTGTGTGCTAGATTGGGCATGTGGGGCTGGGGTGGCACAAGGTCAAATCTGGGCATGTGGGGTTGGGCATAGGCAGTGCAGTGCCCAGTCTGGGTGCCCAGGACCCAACCCCATGTACGGACCCCACAAGGGGCTTGGCCCACTGACTGGTCCAGCATCACTCGTCCTAAAGGCCAAGCACCAACTGCCCTAAGTTATTCATGCCTTCAATCACCCATCTGGACATGTTCTCCCCTGATTATACCGGCCAGGCCTGGGGCAGGCTCCGCTGGCTCCAGGGAACTGCTCCACTCCCCCACATCGCCTCGGGGAGAGAGGAGGCACATGGCATCAGGCTTGGGGAGTGGAGCAGTTCCCCGGAGCTGGAAGAGTCTGTGCCAGCACCCAGCCCCCAGCCCTGCCTTGCCTCACTTTGGGGAGGAGCCGCTGCCTGTCCTAAGTGAGGTTCTGCCAGCTCTGGGGAACTGCTCCATTCCCCAGCCCTGATGCCGTGTGCCTCCTCACTCCCTAAGGTGATGCAGGGAAGCAGAGTAGTTCCCCAGAGCTGGCAGAGCCCGCATCAGCCACCAGTCCTCAGCTTCTGCCCCCGCCTCCACTTTGCCTCACCTCACCTTGGGGAGGAGCAACTTCCTGCCCTGCATGAGAACTGAGGAGCTTACCTTAGGTAAATGTCCCACGCTGGCCCCGGTGCCTCACCACAGTCCATGCCCAGCTCCTCTTCAGGTGGGTGCGTGGCATGAAAAAGTTTGTGTGCAGCATGATTTTTATTTGTGCACAGCTATGCGCGCATGCACACAGCTTAGAGGAAACACTGGTAGCAGGAGGAATCAGAGGACCTTATCCCAGGCCCAGGTGGTAGCCTACTGTTGGGTGGTGGGTAGCTGCCATGGAGCCTACAGAGCTAAGGATGGAGGCTGGGTAGTGGGCAGAATGCATGAAACCACCAGGCCCAGGACAGTGTCCAGGGTCCAGTGGTCATCTGTGGCCTCCACTGCCTGGCCCAGGATGGCATTTTGCTCCTGCAAAACCTGAACCCTCTCCTTCTCCAGGGCCAGGAGCTCAGCCTGGAATGCCAGGTGCCCTGTCTACCACCTCTTCTCCTGGGCCAGGTCCTCCTCCTGCCAGGCCTGAGTGCACTCCTCCTGCTCCTCAGCTACCACCACCAGCCACTGGCGAAGGAAGGTTTGGCCTTGTGTGCACCTCTGGCACAGCTTCCACATGTGGAGGGCCCCAATGGTGGGCATAAAAACCTAGAGCCAGTATCCCTACTGGTTGCTGTGGCCTTTCCCCCTCATCCAGATGCTGCCCCTGCAGAGCCAAGAGACAGAAGCATTTTGTGAGAGTTTTCAGTGTTTCAGAGAGAAGATGCTCTGCACCAAGGGCTGTGTGCTACCCAACCTTAGATAGGGGGTCAGCCATGCGTGGGTGACCAAGGACTGTGATAGGGCAGGCCAGGCAGGCCAGGGCCAGGGGGCCACTGCCCAAGCCCCCTGTCCCTGTTCACTCTGCTGGGGCCAGTGGCCTGCTGGGTGCTGGCCACAGGCAGCCTGCCTCCCCTGC
>NW_017729027.1:22363317-22363647 GCF_001723915.1 Gavialis gangeticus | reverse complement strand
GCTGCACCCCGAGGGTGCCTCTGCTGCATGTGCCCCATCTAATGCGTGATAAGCTGCTTGTGCAGGCTGAGGGGTGCCTGATGCAGTAAGCCCTGCTGATGATGATCCCCTGGTAGCCTGGGTGAACCTGCTACACATCCCTGCCCTACATTGCCAAGGAGGTCATTGCCACTGGCATTGACCCCTTCCTTGGGGTGAGAGAGGCCTGTGTCCATCCAGCTGCAGGGGCACAGGCCACTCAATAAAGTTTTGCACTGCGTCCTGCTTCTCTGCATGCTGTAGGAGGGGTGGGGGGAACCTGGGGCCACAGGAGTGTGGGCAGGCCAGGCA
>NW_017729027.1:22361554-22362106 GCF_001723915.1 Gavialis gangeticus | reverse complement strand
TTTGGCCTTGTGTGCACCTCTGGCACAGCTTCCACATGTGGAGGGCCCCAATGGTGGGCATAAAAACCTAGAGCCAGTATCCCTACTGGTTGCTGTGGCCTTTCCCCCTCATCCAGATGCTGCCCCTGCAGAGCCAAGAGACAGAAGCATTTTGTGAGAGTTTTCAGTGTTTCAGAGAGAAGATGCTCTGCACCAAGGGCTGTGTGCTACCCAACCTTAGATAGGGGGTCAGCCATGCGTGGGTGACCAAGGACTGTGATAGGGCAGGCCAGGCAGGCCAGGGCCAGGGGGCCACTGCCCAAGCCCCCTGTCCCTGTTCACTCTGCTGGGGCCAGTGGCCTGCTGGGTGCTGGCCACAGGCAGCCTGCCTCCCCTGCCTCCTTCCCAGGGTGGGTCAGGTCAGGTTGCTGGCAGCATCTGTTGCTGTGACTCCAGACCCTGCTCCCCCTCTCTTTCCCTGCAGGTCACCTACCCTGCTGTGTTGCCACCCAGCCTATGGTGCCAGGGTTTGGGGGACATATGGCTCTCAGACAATTGGGATGAGGAGCTGGC
>NW_017729027.1:22350774-22360751 GCF_001723915.1 Gavialis gangeticus | reverse complement strand
CCTGGGGCCACAGGAGTGTGGGCAGGCCAGGCAGGGAAGGGGGGGAAGAGATGGGGCCAGAGATGGTGGTAGGGGCAGGGACTAGGGCGGGAGAGCCCTCCCCTCGGTGTGGGGCTTACTACGTGTCCACGGCTGGCAAGGCTGGTGGCTTGGTTCAGTCCTCCCCATTGGTGATGGTGTCTGGCTGCACCTGGTGTCCTTGGCTCATTGTGCATGGTGTGCAGGCACCCAGCCAGGGGCTCTCCCTTGGGAGGAACTAGCTCTGCTGACAGCTGGAAGTGTCATGGCCAGCCACTCCTCATGGCAGGGTCTGGGGCTACTCAGCTGGTGAGGCAGCCACTGTCTAAGGCTACCCAATCTGCTAGTGGATTGAGCAGCTGGGGAGCTGGGCAGTGTGTGACACTGAACACTCAAGAGTCCCTCCTTTGGTGACATGTCACTGGAGGGGTCAGTGTGTGACAGGGACTCAGAGAGGCCACCCTTGCTGTTGTAAACCACATGGCTGCAGCCTGGGTCCCAGAGCATCGAAATACGGGTCATCTGTCTCATAAAGGGCATGGTTTTGTGAACATGACCAGACCAATGATTATGGTTGGTCATGGCCACCCACTGTGCCTGCAAGACATTGACCTTGATGCAGCACTGCTGCACTGCCCAGGAGTGCCCGTGCTACCACATCTCTTCTGACAAGGCCTCATAAATGTGGACATTCAAGCTCTCACCCTCCTAGAACATTCTCTGCAACTCTGCATTGCCCCAAAGCACCATGAGGTCACCAACCTCCTCCTGGCTCCAGTTGGGGCCCTGGGTGTAGGGCACTGGCATGCGCACATGGACAGGGTGGGCCTGGATGGAAGGATGAGTCCATACTACTTTGTCCCATGTCCGTTTTCTGGGCCCCCACATGGCTGTCCCCATGTTGCCGGCCCTGGGTAGTTGCCAGCAGCACCCAGTGCAGGGTCACAGCAAAGAACTGACAGCCAGGTGGTAGAAGCTATGTCCCACAGCAGCTGCAGGTTCAGTGCAGGCTGCTGAGGTCTGCAGCAGGCAGCTGCTGCTAGCGCTGCTGCCACATGTGGTCTGCAGGCAGCCCTGGGGTGATGACAAGGCTGGCAGTGTTGTCCTTGCTACTGGCCAGGCAGCAATGCCCTGGCAGCTTCAAGCCTGACCAGGGCCATGCTGCAGAATACACTTCCAGGAAGACATGGACAGCAGGACTGTGGCCTGCCTAGGGGGACACACAGAGCTTACACTACCCTCAGGTTGTCTGTGGTATGTGCCCCAGGGCACAAAATGGCTTCAGACTTTTATAGCCTGCAGCTAGGGGCTGCGAGACACAGCTTAGCTCTGGACCAGGAGAGGTTCCTAACCAGGAGCCCTGGGGCTGGCCTCAATCTGGCCCCCTAGTGGCAGGGCAGACCTGGCAGCTTATCTGCTGCTGGGTCACGTCTACCCGTGTGTTACTGCGCAGTAATTAATCATGATTAAATTTGCTACCTTCATTGTCACAATTAGCCATTTTTACTGCTCAGTAAAAATGTACACATTTAGACACTTGCCCATACCCCAGAGCAAATTAGGCAGCCACGCAATAACTTGTGTAGACACATCCAAGGTGATATATATTGTTGGCTTAGAATCGCTCAAAAATCAGTAGAATCTTGATCTGTTCGGCAAACTAAGCCCAACCTAATTCAGCCATTTATGAAAAATCACCTGTTTGCAAAAAGCTTTTCCAAATTAAACAGAAATTGAGGATCCAATACAGTCTATAATTTTTAATGTCCCAGTATAAGCAGCTAAATCCAGTAATGCCACAGAACAGGGTGTATCATGTATTTGATAGCTGTATTTCTGTTAAGCACATCTCAGAAAGAGTGCACTGCTTGTGTACCAGGAAAGTGGCAAAATGCTATAGCTATCTGTAGCTGTGTTATCCTCACACTTTTCCAGTGCAGACTTCTGGATAAATGCAAATGCAGGGGCCAACATGCATAGCAGCTCTCATTTTGGGTGCTAGACCAGCTGCATTTCAGTAGCACCGTAGTTTATTAACTGATTAGCATTCATAACTGCTGATAACTCTTCCTTCCCATGGCCCTGATTGGTGGCTACTGATAGGTCATAAGTGTAATTTTATTTCTGTGTATTAGCTACCTGTTTTGCTTGGCTGACTATATGATTATACATAGGAAATGAATTGCAATATTAATTATAAGAAAATTACCATGTAACTATTTTAAGGATGGAACAAAAATTCTATAAATGCAAGAAACGTCTGAGCTAAGGCTTCCAAAATATTCATAACTAAAGCCAAGTTGTAACTAAATTTCACAAGCTATCTACCTTTCTATTTCAAATAACAAGACTGTAGAAGGATATTAAAGTGCATGTGTTGATTATTCTTTACAAATTTGTTATAATTGAGAATCATAAATGTTGCTGATTGTTTGAGGCCATAATTGGAAATAATTTATCATCTTAGCAGTCTTGTAAAGGTAAACGTTTGTATTGTGTTATGTAGAATGAGCACTCCTATCAGAAATTTGGAGCTAGCTGCTTAAGAAATTTGAGTCACTTAGAAAAAATGTTGTTATAATTAAATCCTTTGTTCAGTGATCCCTAGCCTTGCAGAGCTTGAGAGCCACTTCGTTCCTGAATGGAGTGGCAGAAGTCACGAGGGAGTGGTCTGCTATTATAGCATTGTCACAGTGTATCACATTGTAACGTATCACAGTATTGCACAGTTTTATGTCTTTGCATCACGATGTAAAATCATGTCTCTGTGCCATGATGACACACAGCTATTTTAGTGCAATGTCAAGATACCATTTCATGACTATCTTGTTACATTGTTTCAATATGCTTCACCCAATCTCTTAAATTCCAAAGGGAGAATGAGTAAAGAATAAATCATAACTTTCTCTTAGGGGGAAAAAACTCAAATTAAAAGTATGTGTTACCAGGTGCTATATGACAAAAGGCTGCATGCAACACGAACACTACATTTTGAAGATCAGTGTATTTGTGTATTTAAAATACCAGGTCTCTGGAGATGATCTCATGGAAGCCAACACATCTGCTTCCCAAAGATCTTCCCAAAGATACATGATTCCATAGAAATCAAAATTCTATGTATATAAAGGGCTTAGACTGTCTGTCTGTGTGTTTGTTTGTCTGTAATGCTTTTGGAGCACTCTGATTGGTTGTCTTGGCAGTCAATCACAATGCTTACTGAAACAACCAATCGGAGTACTCCGCACAGATAGCGTGCTCCACACAGAGTGCTCCATGGAGTGCCGCCATGATGGTGGGGACGAAGGGGATGGGGCAGGGGATGAGGCCAGTGCTGCTGGCCTCGCCCCCTCCCCCTCCCCCGGCTCTGCTCCTTGGAGGTGGCAGCAGCATGGAGTGCTGGCATAGAGGGGTGGAGGGGATGGCAGGGACAGAATGGGATGGCAGAGCATTGCCATGCCTCTGCCCCCTCCATCCCCGCCATCATGGCGGTGCTCCACCATTCTCTTTCATCCCCACCCTGAAGGTGGAGGCAGTGCAGGGTGCTGGCAGAGGGGGACACAGGGGATGGCAGAGCAAGCTTCCCCTCCCCCACTGCTCCTGGGACACAGCGGCAGCATGGGGTGGTGGGTGGCAGTGCCTCATCCTCACCCACCCCTCCCCCCCATCATTCTTGACAGTCAATTCACTACTTATGTAATTATTGTAAACTAAGGTAATCCAAATTAGGCTTGGTTCTGCAAATCATTGTTTTTTTTCAGTTTGACTGCCAAGCTAGAAAATAATAATAGGAGTAATAATAATAGTAGTGGTGATGGTGATGATGCATGGTTCAGCTTCAGGTTAGATGATTTTTGTATTTTACAGGTATGATATTATTCTGTATTACTCATCAAAAAAGAAAATTGAAAAAAAAAATGTTCTGTGCAATATTTCATTTGACCTGAAATAAAAAATTGTCATTTTCAGCACTTGTTAAAAAAAATGAGAATGAAGAGTCCAAAAGTTCATGGGTTAAAGCACTTGCCTACTATTTAGGAGACCCATGTTTAATTCTCTCCTCTGTTTGATGGAATATAAACCTGTATCTTGCAAGAGTGAGTGCTAACCCTGAAATAAAAGGGTATTCTGGAGTGGTAAAATAGCCTCAATCTGTCCTCTTAATACTATTCCACTTTGTATGAATAGTTAAATATCCACTGAGAATAATACCCAAATATCTTTCCATACAGGGAAATGTACTGACTCTTAGGCCACAGAGTTAGTCTTACACTCTTGTCAGGGTGACTATTTAAGTATTTGATATTTCCAACAGTTGGGATTGAGGATATTCTGCCCCAGGATAACCTAGAGCCTGATAAGGCCCTCACATATAAGGAACTGAGAGATGTGAGTTCAAATTCCCTCCGGCAATGAAGAAAACATAACCAGGGTCTCCTGCAATCCATCTGAGTTCTCTAGTCCCTGAGCTTTTCAAAGGAGTTGACACTTTCTCCTCTTGAAGTTTTGTGAATTTACCCCTATTTTTCCAGGTACAGCTATTCAGCTGATTTGGCCAGAATTCATGAGTAGTTTTAGGATAACCAAAACTACCTTTCTAAGGGCACTGATAGACATGGGGAAATGCACTTTACCAAAAGAAGCACTTCAGCAGGGTTTTTTAGATAAATCAGCTATTAGATAAAAGCACCAAAAAAGCCCCACTAAAGCACCCAATCTATACAGATGTTGGGAAAGCTGGGTCCAACTAACATAATGCCTCTTCTGGGCATGCACTGAGCCCAGCACGGGACTGTGCCAAGTTTAAAGTAAAGCACCATTATGGGGGTTTTTTTTCCACATCTGCAAGCTGCCTAAGTGATTTTAATATTCATAGGAAAAGAATACAAAAAAAACCAAACCCACTCACTTATACTATAAATTAATATTGCCAGGGTCAAATCATCTAAGTTCATGTGTTCTGCCAGTTGACAAGGCCAAATAGTATAGTAATGGCCATGTGAAAAAAAGTCTAGAGCAAGTTAATTAAATGATTTCAAAATGTTTGGTTTTCTAAGCTTTTACCATGTGAAATTTTGGTCAGGTCACTACAGGGAAATGAATTCACACTGGAGATCCAAGAAGTACAACAAAGATAACAAGAAGATTGCTGCCAGGAAAAGTGAAAAGGATTAAATACACTTAAGCTGGTGTCATGATCTCTTGCTCATTAGATTCTCTACAGCTTTTGTTTCTCTGAGCTGCCACTTGTGTCCCTTGGTTGCTTCCCTCTATTTGCATCCATTGCAATACTCTCACTAGGACCCCCGTGTGCATTGCATGGGAGATGGACTCTAAAATGTTATGTGTTTTATTTATCATTAAATCATCTTTCTTTGCTAAATTGTTTGATAATGGCTTAGATTTTTCTACAATGACTCAGTCTCCTGTGGCCACCTTTTTCTTTACACTAGAACTGAATCTGTCCATTGACATTGTCACCTCTGGGGTGTTATTTCTGGCTGCCATCTGATTCAACCTATTTGCAATTCTTTGTGTCATTCAAAAGACAGGGCAGAAAGAAGTAACCTCTTCAGAAATTCTTCTCCAAGATAAGATGATTACAACTAATGCTTTCCCCAGTCAACAGACTAAATAAGATTTCTCTTGGAAGAGCAAAATGTCAGCAGCATACTGCAAGAACATTTATAGAACTCCGTGTGTGCACACATGCATGTGCATACACACACACATTTATATATGTTTATTATATATATGTGTGAGCATGTGTTTTGTTGGTTTTATTTCTATCTCCCTTTACTTCAATGGTCTTTACACTAAAACAAATCGATAAAACATATGTTAAAGAACTATATTTTCTAAAAATGTTTTCTAATTTTGTGAATGCAAAATTGTTTATGCATGTTTTGAAACAAACAATTATTGCAGTAATGTGTGTAAATGGGCATTTTCAAGTATGAATTGAAAGTCTCTTACTAAATTCAATAAACTTCAGCTCAGGCCTTTGGTGCTTTTCTACTGTATTACATGGATATGTGCAAATACATTTTTTCAAGTATACATAATTTATGTTTACATATTTACAGGCACACATACACGAGATGCATGACTGCTCAGTAGAGCTAATTATTGCATAGTAAGCATCTCTGTCTACATGTGCTGACCCTTACAGAGTGTGTCTACATATGCCCCTGACTGCACCATTGATACTGTACAGTCATTTAGTACTAAAGCAAGTACTAAATGACTGCATAGTACCTGCCAATACTGCACAGGCCCAGCACCGCATGGCTCATTTCCAACCCTAAGTTACTGTAACGATGATCTACAGTGGCATAGTGGCAGCATCACAGTTACTGCCTGCTGACCCTACATCAGTGTAGCACTGAGCTAGGTCTCAGTAGCTTGTCACTATGGTCTTATGTAGCGTCTCATGTAGACACTCCCACCGCACAATAATTTCCTCTTGGCAGTTAATTTGCTACCTTCAAATGCAAGTAACAAACTAACTGCTGAGGAATTAGTGCACAGTATGGCACGTGTAGATGGCTCCCAGTCAGCCAGGCAGCAGGGACAGGAGATTGCTCCCTGCCCCTGGGAGCTGTCTGCTGCCAAGGCAGGCTCTGCCACCAGAGCCCAGGCACAGCCAATATCCCCTTGCCTCAGCAGTAGGGAGCTTCCAGCCCCCATTCCACGATTGTGGGGCTGGGACCAGGCTGGGAGCTTGTTCCCAGTCCCATCTCTGTGATCATTGAGCGAGGGCTGGGAATAAGCTCCCAATTCTATTCCAATTCTGTCGGTCCCCAGCCAGCTCTGAGCTGCATGTGCAGACTTCCCCACACAGCCGGGGACTGTCCCAGAACTGTCCCAGTCAAGGGCAGTTTGCAGCCCCATGCCCTGATTGGGTGATCAAGGTGAAGGGCTTGGAAAGAGCTGCAGGGGAGGGGCAGGTCCCATCCCCCTGCCCCAATCTGATGGTGGAGCAGCTAGAAGTGAGCCCCCAGCTGGGTGGGGAATCCTGCACTCGAGTCCCTGCCCAGCCAGGGGCTCACTGCTAGCTGCTGCACCAGTGGAGCTAGGACCTTCCCCTCCCCTGCAGCTCTTTCCAAGCCCCCTGCCCCGAATACGGGAGCTGGGTCCAGGAGCTTCCTGCTGCCAGGGCAAGGGGACATTGTCCCCACTTAAGTTCCATCACCAGAGCCCACCCCAGCAGCAGGATGCTCCTGGGGGCAGGGAGTAATCTCTCAGCCCCAGCCAGGAGTCAACTGCTGGGAGCAAAAAATCTGCTTCAGCATCCCTGCACATGTAGATGCCTGCCCAGGGTGTGTTTACTGTACAGCAAGTTACTCTATTTACTCTAGAGTAAACCCACCCTGCAGCATGTGCACCTATAGATGCACCCACAAATAAGTTAAATATCTGGAAAGTTTAACCTATCACATGTATTTAAAATAAGTAAATGGAAAATGTTTTTATTTTCCCTTTAGAAGTGATATTTGTATCAGTAAGGAATAACGAATTGGTTCCAAGTGAGCAGAAGCACTGAGAATAAGCAGCATACACAAGCATATCACAAAGCACATCCGTCTTTGGATGAATTTAAACAGACAACAAAAAATAAAGTTTAATTAATTCATAAATAAGCAGACCTGGAATTTCTGAAGCTCAAAACTGGAAGGCATAAATTGCTCATAAATATTAACTAAGAATGCAAAGGGACGTCACTGTTGTGCCTCCATAATTTTTTTTATGGAGGCACAAGTTGCAAGGCAAAAGACTTACTTGCCCTTTGTCACACTTCAATTGCCCAAAACGTTTACATGACCAAACTTAGTCACATTTTGTGCTGGCACAAAGGGGAGGATATCTGTTCATTAATTGTATGCCCCAGGATTCCCCCAACAGGGAATTCCCAGAATGCTCACCTGAAACTTGGAAACCTCCATGTGGATTCCCTCACTTGCATGCCTTGGGTCAAGGTGCAGAAGCATGAAAAGTGCATCCCAGGAATCCCCATGCTGATTCAGCTGACAAAGGGTAATTTTATCTGAAAGCTTGCAAAGAAGAATTTTTCTAACTATTTGAGTAGGTCTAATAAAAGATAGTGGTTTACCCAAAGTACCTTGTCTTACTAAAATCAAGGTAAATCACATCCACTGGTCTCCCCATATCCACAGAGTCAGTCATCTCTTCATAGAAGACAATCAGGTTGGTCAGGCATGACTTATCCTTGGTGAATCCATGCTGACTGTTCCTAATCACCTTCTTCTCCTCCAAGTACTTAGAAATGGATTCCTTGAGGATCTTCTCCATGATTTTTCTAGGGACTGAGGTGAGGCTGACTCGTCTGTAGTTCCCTGGATCCTCCTTTTCCCCTTTCTTAAATATGGGCACCATATTTGCCCTTTTCCAGTCATCTGGGACCTCTCTCAATCACCATGAGTTTTCAAAGATGATGGCAAGTGGTTCGGAATCACATTAGCCAACTTCTTCAGCACCCTCAGATACATCCCATCCAGTCCCAGGGACTTGTACATGTCCAGCTTACCACTTATAAGTTCTTTTGCCACTGTTGGCTGTTTACCTCCTCCCAAAACTGTTCCACCTGGTGCAGTAGTCTGAGAGCTGACCTTGCCTGTGAAGATTGAGGTGAAAAAGGCAATGAATACTTCAGCCTTTTCTGCATCCTCTGTCATTAGTTTGCGCCACCCCTCCCTCCCCACCACCCATGCAGGAAGGGATCCACACTTACCCATATCTTCCTCTCGTTACTGACATACTTGTAGAAACCTTTCTTGTTACCCTTCACATCCCTTGCTGGCTGCAACTCCAATTGCACTTTAGCCTTTCTGACTTCATCCATACATGCCTAAGCAATGCTTTTATACTCCTCCCTAGTTGTTTGCCCAAGTTTCCACTTCTTACAAGCTTCATTTTTGTGATTTAGCTTACTGAAGAGTTCCCTGCTAAGCCAAACTTGTCTTCTGCCATGCTTGCTAGTCTTCCTGCACATTGGGATGGTTTGTTCCTGCACTCTCCGTAAGGCTTCTTTAAAGTACAGCAAACTCTCCTGGACTCCTCTTCCCCTCAGTCTGGCTTCCCAGGAGATGCTGCCCATGAGTTCCCTGAGCAAGCTCAAGTCTGCTTTTCTGAAGTCCAGGGTCTTTCCTCGGCTGCTCTCCATCCTTTCTTTTCTCAGGATCCTGAACTCAATCGTCTCATGGTCACTGCTGCCCAAGTTGCCATCTATCATCTACATTCCCCACAAATTCTTTCCTGTTTATGAGAAGCAGGGCAAGAAGAGCATAGACCCTATTTGGCCACTCTAGCACTTGCACCAGGAAATTGTCCCAACACTCTCCAAAAACTTCCTGGATTGCCTGTGCATTACTGTATTGCCCTCCCAGCAGATGTCAGGGTGATTGAAGTGCCCCATGAGAACCAGGCCCTGTGATTAGGAAACTTCCTCTAACTGTTTAAAGAAAGCCTCATCCACCACTTCCTCCTGGTCTGGTGGTCTATAGCAGGCCCCCACCATGACATCACCCTTGTTGTTCTCTCCTCTGACCGTAACCAAGAGGGTTTCAATAAACCTATCTTCAGTTTCTTATTGGAGCAATCATATGACACTTTTACATAGAGGCAGATAAGAGGGAAGGATGAATTACGGATATTTGGGTCAGTAGAAATGGAAGAGTAAATCCTGACTAGAGACAGGAGGGGAAACAATGAGTGGGTAAGGCAGTAGGTAGATAGACTCAACATCAAGGAGATAGAATGGACTGTTTGCTTGATGGTTTCCAAACTTACAAGATGTATGGGAAAAGCATATTGCAGACAGAAGGCAAAGACTGAAAACCTGTCTCTGTGGAAAAGTGGTCTATATTATGTATTACTTCTGTCAATAATGGATGCATGATCAGTCCTTAGTCTCAGAAATGCAGATTAATTTAGCACTCCAG
>NW_017729027.1:22326102-22345774 GCF_001723915.1 Gavialis gangeticus | reverse complement strand
GTATTATTCAGGGAATGTCTATCAAAGAAAAACTCATTCTAAACACTAGAATTCTTTAGAACAATTTCACAGCATCTGTTGAAGTGAGTTGGGCTCACCAAAGGTTATGCTGTGTATCTCTGATTTAGTTAATCTATAAGTTACACATCTACCCTGCTTTCTACATTCATATATAACCTAGCTGTGTACATACACAATGGTGTGTTTTCTCAGTTAGGGAGAAATAAAGTTAAAAGGGGGCTGACCTCATGAACTGATTTTAAATACAGGTTTCCCTCAATTTATGCCGGTTCTTTATATGCAAATTCATTCTTATGTGATGAACATATTTAGACCCATAATTCATTATATGAAAGGTAAATGTGTTCTTATGCAATAAGCATAGATGCCCCCTCACCATCCCTACCCAAGCAGGTAAGTCTGTGGGGGGAGGAGAAAGGGCCATGGCCCCACTCACCCCAGCCCCAGCTGCAGCAGCCCTGGGAGTGGCCAACACCAGCAGCCTGCAGCCGCTGGCCTGCACCATGCTCCACCTGTTCCCCCCATGCCTGGGCTCTGTTTGTCCACACTCACTTCTGCTCCTGGGTTGTGCAGTGCCCTGGTGCAGACAGCTGGTGTCAGCTGCCCCCGGGGCCACTCCAGCATGGGCCCTGGTGAGTGTGGACAAGCGGAGCCCTGGGCTGTGTGGGACACATGACGTAGCACTCACCCCAGCCCCAGCTGCAGTGGCCCCAGGAGTGGCCGACACCAGCTGCCTGTAGCCTCTGGGCTGCACCATGCCCCAAACCCCCCAGGGCTCTACCTGTCCCCACTCACCCCAGCTCCTGCTGCAGCAGCCTCAGGAGTGGCTGATGCCAGCTGCCTGTAGCTGCTGAGTTGTACCATGCCCTGGTACAGGCAGCTGGTGTTGGCTGCTCCCAAGGCCACTCCGTCACAAGCTAGGGTGAGTGCCATGCTCCATGCCACCCAGGGCTCCACTTATCTGCACTTATCCCAGCCCATGTTGGAGTGGCCCCAGGAGCAGCTGACACCAGCTGCCTGCACCAGGGCACGGCACAGCCCAGCCCAGGAGCAGAGATGAGTGTGGACAAGCAGAGCCCAGGTGCAGAGGCACAGGTGGAGCACGGTGCAGCCCAGCAGCTGCAGGCAGCTGGTGTCAGCCACTCCCGGGGCTGCTGCAGCCGGGGTTGGGGTGAGTTCCCTCTGTTTTGCTGCCTTGTGCAGCCCTGGGAGTGGCACCCCTTCCACACCCCTTCCCATGTCCCAGCCTCCCTCCCTCCTTCACCACCATGGGAACCTATCCCTATTTGTTACATTGTAAAGTGGGTTCGCTTTATGGGAATTCAATTTATGCACCATTCTCTGGGGACGCATATACCACATAAATTGAGGGAAACCTGTATATCATAAATTATAGTAATAAAGAGTATACATGTAATTCAGGAAAAACTAAATATGTATACACTATATGTACACATGCATATTTATAGATATGTATCTTCTCTGTAGTTTCCTCTGAAAGTTTTATGTACTCTTTCATAATATGCAGCTTCCTACATTCCAAATAAATTCAATGTGCAATGAATCTTCTCAGATAAAAAGCTCCTTAACTTCCTAACTTACTTTCAGATTGAAGGTCTTCTACCAAAAATAATGTAGCACTTCACTGCCTTAAAATTGCTCTACACTGCTTGCAGTGATTTGGAATTATTGTAGCACTATAGATTATAAGTGTCTCTCTTAGTAAATGGTTAGTGTTCTGGTCTTACAAAGTATAAAATAATTTAGACTTATTGGTGTGCTTCACATTTTTAGGAGAACTTCATTCTTTCAAATTGGAATTCCAATTTGTGAAGCACTTCAATAACTTTAAATTGCTGTATACTCTAAACCCCAAACCCCAATCTTTCCAAAGTGAAAGGCTTATACAACAGTTGAAATCCTTTAATCATTAGACACCAGATGCATGACCTGAATTTCAATTTCAGTTTTATTTTTAAATACATAATTAAAATTTTGTAACCCAAAGAAAGTGTTTAAATATAAAGTCAGGCAATGCTATCAAACTGAGACTTTTTAAATCCTGTCATATTCAAAACTTTTTATTTAATTATGTGAATGTCAAAGCATTGTGAAAAAATAGTTTTATGCCCAAGGATATAATTTGCTAATGAATGGGACACCACCACCAATTTATGCCATGCTCACCTGTACTTTTCAGAATATACAATATATCTAGCCAGGGGCTGAGGTATAATAGCAGGTAGATGTGTGCATGTGTATGTGTATGTAACAACAAAGATAGATTACTGATAATTAATTTTCTTTCTAATTCCCTGGTTATGCAAACACTGTATCTGTATACATATATTGTATAGAAATACCAGGACAGGAAACATTTCTCATATCCTCAGTTAATTCATTTATAAATAGGAAGAAAGAATACTGTCTTGCCACATACAAGCTATGATCTATGTTTATACCTTATTGGATCATAGGAAAGTAGGGCTAGAAGGAACCTCACAAGGACATCTAATCCAACCCCCTGCTCAAAGCGGAATTATCTCTGACTAAAGCATTCAAACCAAGACCAGGTACGGACACTACATTTTTACCAGTGTAAGTGATCAGAAACTGGTGTATACCCATCACAGAACAGAAGTTCAGTACACAAAATCAGTCTATACCCATAACAGAACTGGAGTTCAGCACCCATAGATTGGTTTAAAAATGACAGAACCAGGTCTAAGATTTGCACCTCCCCAACACCAAAGGGTAAAGCTGTGTTCTGTTTGCTACTAACCTAAACTATGCTGCTTAGAGAAAACTGTGTAACTTAGATCTATTCTACCTAGGGCTTTATGAATATCTGTACCTACCCCAAATATCTGTTCAACTTGATCCAAAACTAATCTAGGTAGCCTGTTCCTATGCTGGACCAGTCTTGTATTCAGAAAGTTCCTCCCCATCTCCAATCTACTTTTCCTCTGCTGCAGCTTAAGGTGATTGCTCTTAGACATGCCCCCTACACCCACAGGAAAAAGCCCTTCCCCATCCTCTCTATAATTGCCTATCAGTTATTTGAAGTTTCCTGTCAAATCCCGCTCAGTCTTCTCTTCTCCAGTCTAAAAATCCCAATTTCTTAGCCTTTCTTTACCTGGACACAATACTCCATATGAGGCCTCATCATTGCCAAATCACTTCCCTTGATTTGCAAGTGACACCTCTGTTAGTACAAGCCAATATACTGCTTGCCTTTTTTGCAATAAAAGAACACTGTTGGCACATACTCACATTATGGTCTACCATAATGCCCAGATCCTTCACTGCAGCCTAGCCAGTCATTCCCCAGTCTGTATTTGTGCATGCAATTATTTTGTCCCAAATGCAGAACTTTGCATTTGTCTTTGTTGAATTTCATCTGGTCAACTGAGAACCATTCCTCCAGTCTATCCAGATTACATTGGATCCTAGCCCTCCAGAGTGTCTGCAGCTCCCCCCAACTTGATGTCATCCACATATTTGCTAAATGTAAACTCTATTATATCATCAAAATCATTAATAAAGGTACTGGACCCAAGACAGACCCCTGAGGAAACCCACTTGAAACCTCCTCCCAACTAGACATTAAGCCATTGATGACTACTTGTCAGTCATGGTGATCTAACATTACACATCTACTTACAGTAATATCATATGACCTTTTTTTGGCTTATTAATGAGAGTCTCATGGGAGAAAATGTCAAAAGCTTTGCTGAAATCAAGGAATATCATATTCACTGCCCTCTCCCCAAGCCACCAAGCTTCTCAGGTTATTATAGAAAAAAACAAGATTGGTCGGGAATGACTTTTGGTAAATCCATGGTGGCCATTTTTGATCACTTTGTTCTCCTCTAGTTGCTTCATAATAGATTCCTTGATTTTTCCAGGTATTGAGGTCAGATTAATTCTGCAATTATGGGCTGTAACAGGATGAAATTCCTGGATCCCCCCTTTTTACAGATGGGCACTAGAGTTGGCTTTTCCAATCACAGAAGACCTCATCCAACCTCTGTCAGTTCTCAAAGAGAATAGCTAATGTCTCTGAAATTAATTCAGTCAGTACCTTCAGTACACTAGGGTGTAGCCCATCCAGCCCTGCCAACTTGAAAGCATCTAGCTTTTCTAAGTAATCCCTAAACTTTTCTGAAATTACTCTAAAGTAACTCCTTCACTATCTTTGCTGCCAGCTGCACTCATAGGGCACATCCCAAGGAGCAAGTATGTGCAGGGATGCATGTTTCCCACAGGACAAATAGCAGCAGCATATATTTGTGCCGCTGCTATTTACTCCTAGTCATGTCCCTGCATGTGTGCAAAGTGGCTGAGGTGGGGTAGGGGAAGCTGAGGCCAGCACCTGTGTTGGCCACAACAGTCTTTTCTGGGGTCCTGGGGCCTTCTGGGGTAGCAGCAGCACTGAACCAGTAACTTGGAGCCTAACCGAGAGCCAGAGTATGGCTCTGGCCTGCTAGGCTCCAGTTTCTGGCAGTGCATGCTGTTGCTGCATGCACCACACTGTTTTCTTAAATCATGAGGTTTTTTATACTGGGAACTCCCAGTATCAAATTTTGCCACTGTGCTGCAAATATGCAGTGCAGCAAATGGGTGAGTGTGTGCTGTGTATGGTTTGCAGCACCTCAAACAACCTTGAGGCACAGCAAATCACATGTGCATTCATGGGGATGTGCCAATTATCTGATAGTTAGTTGCTTCAGTTTGGGAAGACTGATGTAGAAAAGGCATTAGCTACTTCAGCCTTGTCTGCATTTCCTGTTGAGGTTTTCATTCTGCTGCTGTATCAACATAGTTTGCTCCTGAGCCCTTAAAAAGGCCTTCCTAAAGGGCCAGCTCTCTTGGACTTTTTTCCCCTCATATTTGTCTCCCATAGGACCCTGCAGCTCCCTGAGTCTGTTAAAGTCTGCTTTCCTGAAGTTCAGTGTCTTTAGTCTACTCTCCTTACTCCCCCGCTTTAGTTCTTGGATTTTATTATTTCATGGTCACTAGTAGTTACCGTCCACCTTCATATTCTCAACCAATTCCTACCTGTTTGTGAGCAGCATGTAACAAAGAGCTCTTTATCTGTATCAGAAAGTTATCCCAAGTACAATCCAATAATTTGCTGGATTACTTGTGCACTGCTTTGTTTCCCTCCCAGCAAATACCCCAATAATTGAAGCCCCCACTAAAAACCAGGTCCTCCAATTTAAAAACTTTCATAAGGTTTTGTTAAAGAAGGCCTCAATCTACCTTCTGCTCCTGGTTTGGAGGCCTTTAGCGGGTGCCCACCATGACATTTCCCCTATTTCTCTCCCCTCTGACCTTTTCTCAGAGGCTTTCAACCAGCCAGCCTTCCATTTTGTACTGGACCCCAAAACACATGTACATCTCCTTTATATATAGTGAAACACCTCCTCCTTTTCTCACCTGCCTGTCATTCTTGAACAAATTAAACCAATCCTTGACCATACTCCAGTCATGTGGAGTCCAGTCCCACCATGTCTCTGTAATCCCACTTACATAATAATACATTGATTGTACTAGAGCCACTGATTCTTCCTTATGATTCTTGCATTACTATATAAATATTTCAGGTGTCTAATTCAGGTCTGTCCAACTAATGGCCCACAGACTACTTGTAGCCTCCTGAAGAGTTATCATGTAGCCTATGGGCTCCTGCCACTCTCCCTCCTCCCCTCCCAGTAACTCCTCCCATGGTGAATGGCGGGGGGGCTGGAGTGCCCCAGTTCTCCACATGGCAAAGAGAGCCTGTGAGCCCATGAGTGTGGTTCGTAATCCCCACCCAAGTAGACTTTTTCTGGCTCACTCTGTTAATAATGAATGGACCCAAAATCCTTCATCTGAATTCTCACAGACTTGAGAGTAGAGATTGAAATCGTTTTGCTGATTTGACACATCCACATAAGGAATTAATTTATACACTGTTTCATGTATATGATAACTCTATATGTGTATATGTGTGTGTACATATTAATATGCGTCTCTGTTGGGTACTATAGTCCCTGTGGTTCAGTAGTAGAATCCTTGTCTGCCACACAGGAAACTTTAGTTTGATTTCTGGATGCTTATGCAGTTACAGCCATGGAAGCACCAAATATCTGGGCTCAGTCTGGCCTTTGGATTCTGTCCCAGTGGCCTAAAGGGGGGACAGAAAGTCTGGGCAGCCTCCACTCTTCCAAACTCCTGCCTAGGCATATGCATTGAAGGTCTGGGTGACTTTTCATGCATGCGCCAGGATCTGGAAGGCTTGACGGTTGCCAAAAACAAAACCATTGGGTATCAAAATGTTAGGAGCCACATATTTTCTACAGGCCTAGTACAAGAATAATTGCAGAAGAGAGAAAGGGAATTCTCTAGTTGAATACATTTGAGGTTTGATTTTCAAAGCTGGAGAACCAGATTCACCAGTAGACTTTGCCAGTTTTGCACTACCAGTATAGAGCAGCACTAAACAGCCAAACTGAGTTTATAGCTGTTGCATATCACTTGAGTGGTGCAAACTAGACATAGTATATTGATAACACTGACTCAGTGTCACATACATCAGAAACAACAGTTAGGTTTGATACAAAGAAGAAAGTAGATATGAATATACCATCTTCCTAGTAATGACTACAATATGACCCTACCTAAAAGTAGACATGTTCCTAACTTTTTTCTATATATTTATTGACTGGCATAATGTTGAGAGTATGAGGTTGTTTCTGCATTTGCATTTAAATAAGATGAAAGATCTATTAAAGCATAGTGTTACACATGAATATAAATTAGGTCAATTACTTCCTTAATTAATTTTTGTTAACAGAATAAATAAATCTGATAAACTTTTGGTTCAACTTTGAATCAAGCAGCTAAGAGCCCTTAAAACACTTAACATAGACAAACTTTCCTCTGTGACCTTTTCACTTATTAGCAATCTCACTTTTACCTTGTGTTTCCCCATCTGTTGTAATCACCTAAGCTCTTAGGAGCTCGAAGCCATCCTTTGTTTTAAACATATGGGCTATCTTCATGAAAGGCAGCTACAGATGGGCAGACAGTTAGGTAATTAGGTGCCTAAATCTGACCTTTAGGTGCCATTGGCATTCAGAAAATCCCCATTCAGCTCCTGCCTGACTCTCAGTTTCCTGAAGTTCTGACTTGCCTGCATTCCTCCCAGTGGATGTATACAAAGACCTCTAAGTCTTAACGGTATTATCTTGCTTAGCACCAAAGGCAAACTGGGTATTCTCCACTTATCTCACCTGAGGGGCTTGGTTCCCTTAGGCATGCTCAGAACATGCCTTCACACAAAGGCAATCGCAGGATAGGATTGTGCTGTTACCCTGAATAATCTAGTGATTATATAGGATTCATCAAGAGTCGCAATTTTAAATCTCAGCTCCACCTTCCTAGGAGGTTATCCAAGTCACTGCACTGATCTAGTGAAGCTATTTGCCCAAGATGCTTATATAATCTTTGGAGTAGGGACAGTAATTCACCAGTGCTTTAGATAGGTGCCTTAACCACCAGTTAATAGAATTACTCTGTACTAATGAACATTTAAATTTTTTATACAAAGAGAAACAGCATCCACTGGAAAGACTAAGAGGTACCCACCTAACTATTTGAAAAATAATTAGCATATCAGAAATGATTAACATGTCTTGAAAAGAGAATGTATGGTAACTAATCTGGTGCCATTTGTCATTTTAAGAGGGGGATCTTTCTTCCAATTTGCCATTACTGAGGACATTCACAGGAAAAAGACTTTCCTATAGAAATGATGGGTAGAAAATATTTCCTCAGTTATTCACCCAAATGCTGGGTTAAATTGCCTGTGGCTGAACTCAAAACATGGAAGGCCCTGGTCAGATTATATTTCAGATTACACTCTGCTCATTACGTGTAAATAGTTCTGCTCTGTGTATCCAGTGACTCCCCTTCTTCTATTGTAGGTTTTTCTCCATTCTCATTAATTTTGGTGTAGTAAGGCAGTAAGACAACTCCTTTTCCACAACATCCATACTTATTCATGCCCAATCGTGATCTTTTTCCCCTTGGTATTCTTTGCATGCCCTGCCAAATTCCTCTTGCAGTCCTTATATTCTAGTGTCATCTCATACCTCTATACCTGATACAACCTCAGAAACTAGGGCTGTGCAAAGTTTCGGTCACCAATTCAATTCAGAGATGATTCGGCCTAATTCAGAGGCTGGATCACTGAATCTGAATTGAATGGGAGACCCAAAAAACCCTTCAAATCGATTTGGAGCCTTAGAATCAATTCAGAAAAGATTCGGAAAAATATTCGGAGATTCAGTGATTTGGAAGGCAGTCTTGCAGGGAAACTGAAACTGAGAGAAGGAAGGTGGGGCAGGGTGGGTGGGGAAGACTGACATCTGTAGCTGGCTAGTGACTGATCTTTACCTGAGTTCCCTTCCCATCACAGTGCTCTGGTGAGGCATATACGCCTCTGTCAGCAGCCTTTCTGTCCTTTTCTGTCGCTTTTGTGAGCTGTTTCTGCCTGAGCAAAAGAGAGGCAGGCATTTAGCCCAGAAACAGGTAGGTGGAGATTGAACTGGCACTGGGAAGGCCCCCTCTTACAGGCTACCATCCCTGCTGTTTTCATCCCACTGTGCCTTAACACACACATCACGAGTTTTGCTTTGAACAGTTTGAGGTACAGTTTCCCAGAAACCCATGCACTTATCTCCTTGAAACTTGGCAGGCCTCATGCCCTCAGAAGGGCCTACCATCCCTGCTGTTATCATCCATATCTGCCAAAAAATTACAAAGTTATAGGTATTTATGTGATTCCCCATTATAGTCTATGGCTGAATCACCAAATCTCTCCAAATCAGCACTGAATCTTCCAAAGCCAATTCAGCCAAATAGATTCGGGACAGTGATCCGAACCTCCAAATCAAATCACTGTCCTCTGAATAGGCTCAATCGAGATCCAAATCTAATACTTCCCAATTTACACAGGCCTGTCAGAAACCTCTCTACCTGGTGGCATGAAGACAAACAAGGAAGGTGATGCTATTTCTACATTTTAAATTATTTCTTTGTGCTGAGCCTCAGAATAATAATTCAGCTCAAATGTGGGCTGACATTCTGCCACAGCCAGAACTATCTGAATAAGAAGCTCAGCTTGTGGCAAAGAGTAGATCAATGTATCAAGCAAAAAATATGAAGAAAACCACCCAATCAATAGAATTTCTCCAGGAATGAATTGTGCCTGTATAATTTTAAACCCATTCTTTTCTTTCTCCTTAGCCGCAGAAGTCATGTCTACACCTCCATGGTGGTGCTTCCCAGTCTGGCACTGCTGAGTGTCTCCCATCCACTGCCACAGGCAGAGAAGTCCTAAGCCCAGCAATACTTCCACAAGGCTGTTCCATGTATCACTTTGTGCTACTTTTGAAACTTTAATCTTGGTGTTTTTGCAAAAGGCCACTGGAGCAGCCTTACCGCTGTACTTTGATTTTGAAGCATGCCTGTGGGAGTGTGTGGAAGAGTAGTTCTCAGCAGAATCCCAGTTAGAGCATGCAAACACCATGGTGTGTATATAGTCAAGAGGCACTCATCAGCCAAGGGGCAAAACAAGATTTTTAATGATCAAATGTACTATCATGGTTCATAGGTATTGTGTATTCTAGTAGGTGAATCACTATATATTTCTATACATAGCTGTAAATCTGTAAAGCATTTAAAGAGTATCATAGTAATAGACAACCATCTACTGTGACCATCTACAATCCTCCATATGTAACATGGAGAATTGTAATCAGCTGACCTCTCTTTACCTAGAAGTATGGGATAATAATGTTCATGGGGATTAATATTACAGTAAAATCTCCATTATCCAGCATTTAACTAACCAGAAATTCCATTAACTGGAATTTCCGGCTAGCCGGCCAGTTGTGGGAGGGAGGTGGGAAGGGGTAGGGGAAAGCTTGCACGTGGCAGCCACAGCTGCCACCCACCACCCTGCACTGTCACCACTCCATGTGCAGATGCTGCCACACACACCCTCCCCTATTCCAAGTGCAGCTGCCACACCCTCCCTCCCCACCCCCCACTCCACATTATCTGAAAACCCCTGCTGAGGATTTTCAGATAACTGGAATTTTTACGTAACTGGCAATCCCCGGGGATGCTGGATAACAGAGATTTTACTGTACTCTACTATTACAGATTGAGTAAGACAACTGGCAACTCAGGCCATGGATAATTCATTAATTTGTATTATCAGGGTCAAAATCATCTTGTTTCCACTCACATGTGAAAATATTATTGTGATACAAATGGTGTAAGAAAATTTTTTTTTAGTTTTGAATTTTTTTTTAATGCAAACTGGTTAGTTTCATATCATTTCAGTGTAAAAGAATTAAAGGGGCAAATTTTAAAGATGAACCCTGTTCATCCAAACATCCATAGGCCTCGTTAAACCTGCTAACAAACTTTGCTTGAGTTTCAGGTTTAAATTATGCAAGAGGCAAGGATTTTTAGGATGATATTTTTTACTGGACCAGCTGTATAGTTGGAAAAGAGTTAGAGAAGCTCTTGAATGCAAGTCATTTTTCATCAGGTCTGAAATATGAGGCAAGGCTTGTTTTTAATGGCTTCAGATGAAATTGCAATCATTTCAGAGAGCTTCACCAGAAGCTATTATATTTGATCCACAATTCAAATTATGTGCCCTTTGGGATTTTGTTTCTTGGTTCAGGCCTGATATTATCAGCTACCTTTAGTATATTCTTTATTTTAATACTTTTGTGTATGTGATGAAATTGTGATAAAAATAATTATTCAAAACTAAAAAGAAAGATGTGATGAAATTGTGTAAGTTGTATATTATTTTAAAAGAATGATCCACAGACTTCTGAATTTTCAGAAGACAATTTAGAAAGTAGCCTTATGCTTGTTACAAAATAGCAGGTGACATCTAATTCAACCCAGACACTTAAGACTTGACGCTGAATTGTCTGACCTTGAACAACTGGCACTATGTGTGTACAGAGGCCCTCTAAAGCAGACCCAGTTGCACAGTTGAGACGTAATACTAGTTTCCTAAGGCATCACAAATTCAATGCAAATACTTTAAACAACCATATAATTTTGGTGTTAGAGCATTTGGAGTCTTAAGTTTCAAATCACTGGAGAATATCATGTACTCATAGCCAACAAAGGATAGCTTATCAGAGAAGGGTGATGTGAAGTGGTGTCTATCTCCCCCAAGTAATATCTATTTTGGAAGCATTAAATCGTACAAAATTTCTAGACATCCAAACCTTGTCATCAGTTTGGCAAGCAGACAGCACAGATGTGGCAGAAGGAATATTAAGGGCTAATTTTATAACATCAATCTGTTTGTCATCAGCATATAAATGAAATTTAAGCCCATGTTGACAGATCAGGTTATGTAGGAGAAGCATGTACAGATTAAAAATCAGGACGCTGAGAACAGAAGCCAGTGTGACACCTGCAAAAAAGATTTCATGGAACAGATCAAGCCACAGGATGTAGGCTGCTCTCCTTTGGACAGAATGAAACAGAAACAAGAAATAACACGACAGCTCAAAACAACTCAAAAGCCATTTAAGGAGAATCAAGTGGCTACTTATGTCAAAAGCAACTATGATATCTAGGAGGTTAAGTGCAGAAAATTTACTTTGCAGCATTGTACAAGAGACCACTGACAAGTTTGAATGAAATAGACCTGGAACTGAGTTGTGGTCAGAAAGCAGACTGGATAGAAACAAGCAACGTAAGCAATTTAGCTGTAAACTCAGAATTAAAGATGTCATGGAAGTTAAGATTAATTTCTAGGTCCTATGTAGCTGTTTGCTAACATGAACCTGCAAATAACTATTTCTGGGCTAAGTACAGACAGTCAAAAAGCCTGAGGCTGAATCAACTCAGTCTTCACAGGTTATTCCAAACTGCTTAGATTGTACTGACAAACAAGTGAACAGACATTCATTTTTGATTCCAGAAATTCATCCACATGCCTGCAGTGGCCCAAGTCAGAAGCCAGGGGTTGCTAGAGCATGCCTTCCTGCTTGGCTGGACCACACAGCTTGGGCCAAAGCTAGCCCACCCACCCTGGGGAGGGGGGAAAGTGGGGGGCATTGTAGGGAAGTTTCAAAAAATCCTGGGATGCTGGGGGTTGTGAGTTAACTTAAACCTGATGGGGTTCTAGGACAGAAGTTCAATAAACTGATTTAACCTAACTCAAGTTAATTCTGATACTGCATCCATCAAGGTGTATCTTAAACTGGTTTCGGTCATTTTGAAAGTGGTTTATGCAAATGGAACTTCTGTCGTGTTACAGATTTGAACTGGTTTCTAATCACTTATACCTTTTTATGTGTCATTTCTGTCCCTAGCCCTGATGAAGAAATTAATATGGCACATAATAAATGGAAATTAATTAGTCTCATGAAGCTAAAGCAGACTAGATGAGGGGCATATGTAATATGTAGATATTTCCTCATTAGTGGAAGAGTCCAGAGACAGCTTGCTTACAATTTAAATATGAGAAGCACTTTAGCATTTTTTGGTTCTGAAAGGTAAACTATGTAAGCTATTACTAGAACTTATTAATAGCTAATAGATATTTTGAGGACTAGTGTATTTAAAAGATTGGAAACAAATAAATCTGGATACAAAAAGAGAAGAAAGTATGGAGAAAGTATGCAATGCTGTTTTCAGCTGCGAGAGATAAGAAGGGATTTATTGCCTTAAATTTGCAAACAGAAATAAATGTCATTTTTTTACAAAAATGAGAGGTGATGCAGATATCTGTCCAAGGTGTCAAACAGGACTCCTGAGTTACCTTGAATTTCTGCACTGAGGACAGAAGATTAAATTGGCTCAGACAGAAACAAATGCATATCTTTAAGTATAAGCATTAATCTTTGTGGAAATTGGTACTATAATGGTCAATAAGTATCCAGTGCAAACATATTGATCACAGATAATAAAAGACTGATTATTGTGCCCTGGGGATACTTACAAATATGACTGTATAGATGATTAGAAGATATCCATAGTATGCTAAATCAGATTGGAGCTATTCAAGCGTAATGCAAGTAATTCCATCCCATTTTTCAGTCCTAGAAAGTAAAATTTCATGGTTCATAATGTCAAATGTTGCAGTAAGCTCCAAGAGAATAAGGAGGAAAGGAAAACACTTGCACTGTTTGCCAGCAGACCATTTAATTTTCAAAAGAGCAGCCTTACTGCTATATGAGACCTTAAAGCCAGATTGAAAATATTTTTAGTTTTGTTCCAGAAGGGCAACAATTTGAATGGTAACTGCATGCTTAATAATGTTAATAAAAACGGGGAGTTTAAAATGTACTTGTATTAACAAAACAACTTATAGATTAAAGAAAAGCTTTATCAAAACTTGCCTAATTGCTTCAATCGTAAATGTACAATTACAGCCAGAGAGAGGGAGAACATATGTATCACTGAATAATTATTAAACTTATAAATGTAAAAAAAGATTTATCACTTCAAGGCAGAATTTTACAGGTGATTAGCCCTTAATAAATAACCAGTGTTTTGTATATACCAGGGGCAACAGTTTACAAAAGAACATTTTCCTTCAGGTTTCTTTTGTGTTTGTTTTTGCAAGTCAAATAACTTATATGCACAAACCTAATCTAATGTTTCTCTTTAGTTCTATTACTATTGCTTTGAATTGCTTGACTAGTCCTAAAGTCAGTATACCTAGCCATAGGACATCACCTCCATGTAGAAAGATTCTCTTGTAGTGTGGAGTAAGTCTAGAAGCTTCTGTACCTTCCTTCTTTCGTGTTGACTAGAGGAAAAGAGCCATGACCTATCAGTGTGTCTTTGATCCACAGCCACTTGAGAGCTAGCATGATTTAGAGCAGCCTCGAGGACAGTCTGAGTCACCTTATAAGAGCAAACCGTCACCCAAACCTGGACTGATAGAGCAAAAATACCCCCACCTTTGCACTCTTCTAACCTGTGTAGTGTATCTATTAACCACCTGGGCCTTGGTGCTAATGTACAGTGATCAAACCTAGAACTAGGTTCACTCTACTGAAGGAAACAAAAAAAAAGTTTTTCAGGACCATACCTTAAATCTCATGTCAATTTCTCTCATTCTTATTAGAAATGGGTGTCAACAGTATACTTAATGGGCAGTATATGAAAGACGAAAGAAATATGATTAAGCCATAATGTGCATCCATGTCTGGAGAGATAGTTTACTGTAGTTTTAAGAAAGTCTTAAATTTAATGTATGTTGTAAAGTATTACATCATACATTGCACACTTATTTCCACATCTGAGTTACTTTTCAACATAGCCAGTTCCTTGAGAGACTCTTCCACCATCGCTGAACAAAGCCAAGTTTTAAGTCTCTATCAAGGATTTTTTGTGATATCATTTATTGGACCAGCTGTATAGCAGGAAGAGCTGCTGGAGAAGGTGACCTCATGCCACCAGAAATTAGTCCAGCAGCTCTCCCAACTATACAGCTAGTCCAATAAATGATATCACAAAAAATCCTTGCCTCAAGAGCAGCAAATATCAACATGACTGAGTAAGAGTTGTGCTGTGTGGGACTGCAACAAGCATGGCAGGAGTGTAGTGAGGGAGGCATCAGAGCAATATGGCTTTGGGACACCTTAAAGTGCTGTTTTTAAAGGCAAGCCAGGGCTTCCACTGCTGATTTTCTTTGTACAGCTTCAAGAGATTGGGGTATGAGCCCAGCTGACCATGCTGAAGAGCATGGCTCAGGACTCTGTGCTGCTTAATATATTACCTACTGGTTTCATATTAGGCAGTTTGTTCTTTCATTGCAGTAGCAGCAGTGCTGGTCACATGAAGGAGAAAGGGCAAGAGAGGAGTGGAGAAGAGTGGATCGGATCATCCACTGGAGCCACACTTGTGCTGGCTCCCAGGAGCCCTGTTTATGGCTCCACGCAACTTACCAGTTATGAGGCTAAAATTGGTTCCTGGTTCCTAGCTCCTAGTTCTGAATTTGCACTTCCAGCGCCTTTTAAAGTTTCTCTTT
Source organism: Gavialis gangeticus (assembly GCF_001723915.1). Classification (NCBI taxonomy): domain Eukaryota; kingdom Metazoa; phylum Chordata; order Crocodylia; family Gavialidae; genus Gavialis; species Gavialis gangeticus. The sequence continues at coordinate 22,330,671 of NW_017729027.1, read as the reverse complement.
CCACAGTTATGAATTTGTTAGCAGTGAATGAGATGGTAAAGAATTCCAGGTTTCATCAAATGTGTGCATTTGCTAATAAAAATGTAATATTAGATCAGAAAACTAAAACATTGTGCTGAATAGGGAAACTAGTTGGGCTGGGATTATGGGGCAAAATTTACCTTGGTCACCCCAAACAATATACCTCTGCCATCAGGGTGCTTTCCAGAAGAATCCTGGGCAGGGTGCTAACTGACCCAAAGCTTGGTTTTCAAGTGACATGAAGCCAGATGCCAGCTCCCTAGGCCCATGTTCTATGTATATCACACTGAATATGGAGCCACTTGAAAAACTGAGTTTCAGGTTGGGCAGCATCCTTCTTTATGAGAGTTCCCTGATCACAGAGATGTCTCATTTGCAATGACCCAAGACAGATAAGGCTAAATTCCTGGAAAAAAGTCCCATTCTGCTGTCCTCCCCTTTCAAGGAAGAGAAACCTTGCCCACTGCAGATCAAAATGGGAAGTAGACAGGATGTTGGTAGAGCCCTGGATTGTGGTACAGTTAGTTGCCCAACTTTCCTTAATGCAGCCATGCAGAAGAGCAAAATAAGTAGGACTGTTAATTAAAATATCCATAAACAGGAAGAAAACCTTGAAAACAGTAGGAATGTGAACTTCTAAATGACTCCAGAGTCAAGCAGCAAAGCCTTCAGCTGGACCATATGTGAGATAATAATCACCAACAACCAATCCATCACCATTCAAATCATGCAGCATCCACAGAAATGACAAAACATTAAAAAAAAGTTGAAGAAAATTGGAGCTAGCTTATCAGTTTACAAGTGCATGATTTAGAGTTTGCTGTCATTAAATAGCACTAAAAAGCACTGCTGTCAAAGAAAAAAAATGTAAAGTTATGTATTAGAAATATAATGATAGAGACTAACACCTTCTTGAAGAATTCAGATCTGCAAAGGTAATATACACAAAACAAAAGCATTGAGCTGAGGATAATAAGATCACAAGAGCCTTAAGAAAAACTGTAGGAGGTGGGTAGTTTTAAATTCTCCATTAGAGACACAGATTAAAAATGAAGTGTTACAGTCTAACTTATTATAGTTTGATGAGTGTAGCTGCCAAATCATGACTAAACCCTGCACACACTGATAGAATAGATAGGTAATAGATAGAATGGCGTGCTCAGAAGTTCAGTGTGGTCAGTATAGTAATGATACCTAGGTCTGCATAATTATATTATCATCTCATATGGTGGCGAGGACTGCAAAGCAGATATAGATTTACATAGCAAACTTGGATATTGCTTGTGAGGTAGGAAACATATTTTAATTAAATCAGATCTAATGAATTAATTATTAGCCATTATTTGTCCATTAATCATTATAGTACCATAGCTATGCACATCTTAAACATCTTGCATGTTACATGGCTTCTCTATCAATAAGTGGCATTTTTCTTCAAAGCTGGATTGATAAGGTTCACACCAACTGCAGTGCTGAGGCTACAATCCCCAAGTGTCCCTAATGCCATGGCTGTACTATTTCTCCATCAATGCTGCAGTGACCACTGAGGATATAAACTAGATTCACTTATGACTTAGGAGTGCACCAGAACCAATAATTAGGCAGTGCAAAGAGGTCAGGGTCAGCCCCACAACCTGTATACAAGCACATCCATTTATTACTGTGCTCAGGTTTTCTGTTATTGTGAGCCACTTACATTGGCTGGGATTGCTAGTCTCCAGTGCAGCCCATTATGAATAGATAGGACTGATTTCTTCTGTGGTGGGCCCAAGAAGGTGATATATAAGTGGTCTTAGTTGAATACAGGCAGGATTTTTTCCAGGGCCCACCACTCATAGAATAATAGAGAAGCAGAGCTGGAAAGGACCTCCAGAGGTCATCCAATCCAACTCTCTGCCTGGGGCTTGATCATCCCTGTCCAAACCATTCTCTACAAATCCATTGTCTAACCTCTTCATAATATTATGCGATCAACCCTGACACAAGCACAAGAAATAGCAATACCCTAACCTGCCACAGGTAAAGCAGGGGGACCACAGTGACCAAAGTCTTGCTACTGTAGAGATTGTTAAAAAATGCTTGAGAAATCCAAGAAAGATTGCTACATCCTCACACTACACAGTAAGGCAAACCCCCCACAGACTATACCAGTCTGACCATAGGATAAAATTATTTTCTGATCCCAAATACAGCAGTCAGTCTGACCCTCCCTGAGCAGATGGACAAGATCCTCTAGCCCAGAACCCCTGGGTTTAAGACCCAACAGGAGCAATGGCACACTCCAGTCAAAATCCCCAGCCTTGGTGGCAGCCAACACTCAAAGCCCCTGAATAAGGCTTTAAAAAACCATGACACATAGCAGCAGGAGGAGAAAAAATTCCCTCCCAGCCCCATGTAACAGTCAGCAAAGACCATAAGCAGAAGAAATAGCCATCATAGAGCACAAGCATAGCTATGCCTAGATCATCCCCAACCAATGCCTGTCCAGCTTCTTGTTAAGCATCTCCAGTGATGGAAGTTCCACAACTTCCCTAGGTAGTCTATTCCACTACTTCCCTGGTCTAACTGTGAAGAAGGTTTTTTTCCTGATATTCAATCTAAACCTACTTTGCTACAACTTCAAGTCATTGGTCCATGTCCTGCTCTCTTCATCAAGAGAAAAAAGATGCTTCCTCTCTTCTTTATGGCAACCCCTGAAGTAGTTGAAGACTGCTATCATGTTCCCTCTTTAGAGCCTTTTCTGAAAGCTGAATGTGCCTAACTGCAAAATGTGGAATCCAAAATTGCACACAATACTTTAGATAAGCCCTAACCAGTGTGGAGTACAAGAAACACTACCACCTCCCATGTCTTGCACCTAAAGCTTCTGTTGATGCATCCCAAAATAGTATTTGTTTTCTGTGCAGCTGCATCACATTGCAGACTCATATTGTGTTTGTGATGTACTAAGATTCCAAGATCCTTCTTCTTAGTGCTGCCATATAGCCAGGTGTCCCCTTTTTATATTTGTATTTTTTACTTTTCTTTCTGAGTTGTAGCACCGTGCATTTGTCAGCAATGAACTTCATCCTGTTAACTTCAGCCCTGGTTTCCAATCTGTCAAGATCCCTCTGAACTGCTCTTCTGTGGGAGAGTGGGGCGGGGGGGGCAGATCAGCCACCAATTAGGACATGGTGTGGGGGAGCAGCCAAGCCCCGATGTGGATATGTGGGGAGTGGGGCAGGGTGGGGTCAGATAGAGCAACCTTTGTCCAGATGTGTGCAGGGGGCATCCCCAACCCCATCTGTACATTTGGGGGAACAAGAAGCAACCTGTAACAATCTGAATGTGTGGGGGACAGGCCCAGCCCTGAAGCTGCTGCATAGGCGATGGCCCAGGCAAAGCTGGATCGAGCCATGTGGACCTTCCATCAATCCCTGCTGCCAAATTTTCTGATCTCTAGGGATCCATGCAGGCCAGATGACATGGCTCTGTGGACTGAATTTGGCCCATGGACCACGGGTTGAGAACCCTGGACATATAGCATTCAACAGCTATCACTGAAGTCAATAGGAGCTGTATGCTCAGATCAATGACAATAGGTGGACCATAAAACTTCCCAAAATTATGGCATATATCACATACAGGGCTGTATATCACTTAGAGGTGATATGGTCTGTCAATTCTAAATAATATCATAGGGCACTCAGAACTACACAGGAGGTACCGAATCTATGCAGGATGGGATAAGCCATTTATAGGCCATTTTTAAACTTTGTTTTAGAAACTCATGAGTTAGATCTCTAACTCACTTGATTACTTAGTCTAGCAACCTAAGTTTAACTCTTGAGGGAAAAGAACTTGTTATTGTGGCCTGAGCCATTTATTAATTCTGTTTTAAAATCCAGTTGGCTTTCATTATAATAAATATTGGGGAACTTTTCATTTAAAATCAATTTTATGCAAGATTACTATGCCCCCTCTATGAAACAATAAAAGATAAAAATATTTCTCAAAACTATATTTTATTCTCATTGATTTGACTGTGATATGCTTTTAAACTTGGGTTTCTCAGGGTGTTAACTCATTAGTGTTATTGAATTGATACTAACCAAAAGAATTCTTTTACTTTGGATGAACTATTCTGATCTTATAAAATAATTTGGGCTCATTTAAAAATGCAGTGTGACCTTTTAAAAGCTTTAACTCCACCTCCCTTTTTTGTAAATCATTATAATTCCACCACTCTGGTTTATGCTCTCATTAAAATATTACTTATGTGCTTAAAGTTAGGTAGGTATTTAAGGACCTTACTGAATTAGAGCCTAAATACATTATACACAAAGGGCCACATTTCCAAAGTTAGGCCAAGTGCCTGATCGTGTCATTTATATACACAGACATGTACTGGGAACTTGACCCACAGCCTCTCTGATGTCATTTGAAAGACTTCCATTGACTTCCATGAGCTTTGGGTCTGGCCCTGGACATCTGTGTCCACACTTTTACTTGTAACTTCTATCCAGATCTAAGTGTCTATTTAAGAGCATATTTGTGTCTCCCAAAAGG
>NW_017729027.1:22320205-22321102 GCF_001723915.1 Gavialis gangeticus | reverse complement strand
ACATTTCCGAAGTTAGGCCAAGTGCCTGATCGTGTCATTTATATACACAGACATGTACTGGGAACTTGACCCACAGCCTCTCTGATGTCATTTGAAAGACTTCCATTGACTTCCATGAGCTTTGGGTCTGGCCCTGGACATCTGTGTCCACACTTTTACTTGTAACTTCTATCCAGATCTAAGTGTCTATTTAAGAGCATATTTGTGTCTCCCAAAAGGTAAACACAACTTGATAAGGAAAATAAAATGATATCATGACCTGAACCCCATTGTTAGCTTTGAAAACTTCATACAGAAAATGAATTCTATACCTACGTAGAACTCATATGTATTCCATCTATAGGTGTGAGGCATAAAGAGATGTAGTCAGTCATGTTAGTCTGAAGTCAAGTAAAAATCAGGGTACAAACACAGAGAACAACATGCTTATCTCAGTTAAGATTGAATATTTCATCAGACTGATAAGAGAAGTCCAGTCTCCAGAAGAAAAGTGGGTGGGGGTAAGAAGCTTCCCAACTACCTTATTGTATCACAGGAATTTTAAAGGTTGAGGCAAGAAAAGGGGATGTACTATTCCCAGGAGCAAGGCAGCAGAAGACAGCCATGTTACAGATGGTACTTCATAGTTTATAGTTTCATAGATTTAGGGTCGGAAGGGACCTAGTAGATCTTCTAGCCCGACCCCCCGTCAGGGCGGGAGAACAACAAAACCCCAAAACAAGAAACGGGACTCAAATGAGTCCAGCCAGGTAGGCATCCAGCCTCTTCTTAAAGACCCCCAGGGTAGGGGCCAGCACCACTTCCCTTGGAAGTTGGTTCCAGCTCCTAGCCGCCCTAACTGTGAAGTAGTTTTTGCGGATGTCCAATCTATACCTCCTCTCCATCAACTTGTGCCCA
>NW_017729027.1:22276169-22319249 GCF_001723915.1 Gavialis gangeticus | reverse complement strand
GGACCCGCTGACTTGAACGCGTCCAGCCCCTCCAGAAGCTCTCTAACCCGGTCCTCCCCAACCTGAGGTCTGAAGGCGATCCCCTCGAGTCCGGCTTCTATCACAGCAGGGAAGTCCCGGTCCCTGCACAAGAAAACGGAGGTGAAGAATTGGGTTTACTTGGGTTTACTGCATTCCATTGTCCAGTCAGGGCTGGAGGATAGTATCTAATCAGCTGTCACATTTCTTTCCCCATCCCAGACTGTAAATCTTTTCCTCTTCCTGCTCAATCCTCTTGTATTTTCATCTTCACCAGCAATCATGGCAGTAGTAGTAGAGAATGAGTTCTGTGCCCAGGATTTGTTGGGTCTGACTGGGCATATCTACATGCTCACTTTAATGCACAGTAGCCTATTTTACTGCATATTAAAGTGGCACATCAAAAACTGTCCTGATATGCTAAAGTGCAGTAAAAATAGCTGCACTTTAAGCATCACTTAAAATGTGTGCTTTCACTACTGTGCATTAGGGCAGCCTAATGCGCATTTATTTAGTACCTCACATTAGAGATTTTATTCACAGTAGCAAAAGTGCATTAATAAATGTGTAGATGCACCCACTAATTATAGGAACTTTACCTTTTTAATCCAAATTGGCTGATGTTCAATGACGTTTTTGCCTTCTTCACTGTATCATGGAGTCACCTTCGAGATATAGGGTTTAGAACTTCTGGGGCAGAAGAGAGGATTGAGGAACCCAGAAGTGAGTTAAGTCCTAAGAATTAACTTGTTTTATACCAGTGGTGCCAACCTTTGCTGGCCTCTGGCTATCACTAATGAACAAGTAACACATCATGAGCAACAGCTGGTTTATTTCAGAGATGGATTTCTTTTTAAGAGATAAGTCAACGGCCTTTTCTGAAGAGGCGTTGCTTTTGATATTTGTCTGTCAGTCAAAGCTAGTCTCTAGCTTTGAAGTCTCTGTAATCTGCCACTTTTAAAATTAGTCTTGAATTAAGATGCCTGTTACCTTGAGCACAAGGGAGGAGGTGGAAAGAAATAGATCTTTTCTTAACATAAAATATTTTAAAATCGTAAAAGAGGGTGTGTCAAAAATGGTCTTGCTCTCTTATCTTAGAGAGTTGACACATAGGTTGACAAAAGTGTTTGAGTGATATGATCAAACAATGTTTTAATGATTTATAAATCTACTGAGATTCCTTAGAGGAGTTACAGAAATGAAAAATTAGGTGAGAAAAGGAACAATTATATTGATAGTGAATATGGAATGAAATACAGCATGTGGCTGCAGCTTGATAGCTCGGCTCATGACAATATACATGTACTAAGTTCATGAGCTTTTCACTTGGGAGAGAGTGAAGAATTGGATTTTTCAAAGAAAAACTTTGGTGATTTTCCAGCTGTGGGCCAGAATGACCTACCCTAAGTCAGAGGAAGGCAGGTAGGAGGGTGCTAGGACTCCACAGCACAAGGAAAACATCCTCAGCCAGAATTTTTCCCTTCAGCAGCATGGGGAGAATGCCCACAGAAGTAGGGGGACCATATGTCCGGGTCTGGCTGGAACAGTTCCAGATTTCAGAGTCCAGTCCCAGACAGCCAGTGAAAATTAAAACCACTGTCCCAAGTGCAGGGAGCAGGGAAGGGAGGCAGAGCAGCACAAGCTGTGAAATAGGAAGTCCTAGAAGACAGCAAAATTGCCCTAAAATAGGTTAGCTTGATTAGTAGGAGAATGACCATTAAAAAGGGGAGATGATTGCTAACCCGTATAGTAAAGAACAAGGTGTCGTTAATAGGCCATTGACTCCCTTAGCTTCCTGAATAGCAATACCAAAGCTGCACCACATTGGCCCTCCCCGCTTCTGCCTGCAGCAGCACTGCTGACTTGAGAGGCAGGAGTCTGGGGTGTCCCAGATTTCACATTGTTCCATATGGTCACCCTGTGCAGAAATGCCATCAAAGACCCATATCAGCAGGCCAGTTCCTCAGACCAGATTCAGCCTATGGACTGTAGCTTGCTAACCCCCATTATATATTGTTTCACCATTATATACAGCCATCTCCCTTCACTAATCCAAAAAATAGAAAGGGTCACTTAAAACAATGAGTACTCTAGTACTCTAGCATATAAATTTTCTGTACATTCATGAAAACACAGCCAATCTCTTAAAAAAAGTTCAGAAATCACAACATTTCTGAAAGCCCTCTGCCTTTATTAATATGATTTGTTATTTGTAGTTACAAACAAGTACTCAGTGCACATGCATTTGCCACATGCATGTTGTCTAATGGATTCAGAGGACTTTCTCCAAATTGTTTTCACTTAATATGTAATGTGATCTTTGTACAGTTTTCACTGGGCCCCCTGCATGATGCAGAATAAGGAGCAGTGTGTCCCCCTTCCCCCGGGATTCCTGCTTCCTTTGCTGCCCCAGATTGGGTCCTGACCTGACCCATGCTTCACAACAAGGAATGGGTCAGTGCAGGACCTTGCATGGGTCAACATGGATCCTGACACAGGGTGGCACAGGAACTAGGTAATCCCCAGCTTTCTGTACCTCCATGTGGGTTCCCAGGCTGACTCATATCTCCACCTAGCATGGAAGTGAGAGATTTCCCAGCTCCTGCACCTGTCTCATCCCCTCCCACCCCACAAGGACCTGCAATGCCTCCATATGAGGCATAGGTCAGCGTGAGTCTCATGGAGGCCCAGGCCCCAGCATGGAGGCATACAGTGCCTAGGATTCTCTGTGGCAAATACATGTTGGCCATAATAAAACAGCACCTTTTGTCATGCCACTGATGTCTATTTGCTCAGCATTTGTGCCGCCATAAAAATTATTATGGTGGCACAAATTCAACATTGGGCAACATATGTTTCTTCACATACTTTCACAAGTGTAACTGGAAACGTGAGTAGATCTCACCACCACCCTGCATTAGGACATATAGTCCTAAAACAGTTTTAATTTCTGAAACCAGCCACATTATAGACCCTGATTCTTTGAACACTAACATGCATAAATAACAGGTTGCTCACATATATGAAACCACATACCTTAAGGTATGCATAATCAGAGCCTTAGGTCTATGTCTAGCTTTCCTGGGTTTTTTATCAATTATGAAAAGAAGGTACTAGGTTTAAGAAGGCACATTTAATTTAAAGGAAAAGGAAGTGCTAGATATAATAATAGCTGATATGCTTTTCATGTCAGTGCTTTGCATGTCAATTATTGATTAAAGAACCAAATCAGTTTTTTTTTGAACATACAATTTAGCTATTGTTAAGGGGAAAATGTAGACTTCCTTATAAGTATATTGGATTTTCACCAGTCTGCACAAATACCTATTCACAAAATCTTCCTTTTCTTTTTTTAAATCAGTTTGTCGGCTGGAAAAGATCTGTCAGAAAAACAGACAGACTTAAACTATGCTGCTTTTTCTTATTCAACTCTGTTTTGATTGATAGAAGGCACAAGTCTTCAGCATTCAATTTTAGGTATAAGTGTCCCAGGAAGCAAGCAGAGAAAGGTTAAACTGCCTGCCTGACCCCCAGTGGGCTGCTGCTCTTCTCTGTGCTAAGCCTGGCCTAGAGATTGGCAGCAGCAGTGGCCAGGCAGGCAGGTTAACCCTTCCTTTTCTGCTCTCCAGAGGCAGAGAGTGTGGGCAGCCACAAGTGGGCAGGGGGGGCAGTGAGCAGGGATCTGGGGTGCTGAGAAGGGCAGTGGGAAAATTCAAGCCAGAGGGGGGTGCTGGGTGGGGTGTTTATGCTAAGGTGTAAGTGTACCATTGGCTGGATAACATGGATCAGAGATTATCCTGCCCTGGACTGGTATAAAATTGAGCTGCTTAAAACCAGTTTCCAGTGTTAATGTGTGGATGATCCAGGTGTTTAATGCTCCAAGTGTCACCTAAAATAATGTGTAACAGGGCCCTTACACTACCAAAAAGCAGTTAGGCATTCTTCCTAAATCACTTCAGAGGTCTTGGAAGTCTTGTATACACTAAAACAAATTGTTGCACTTAGTACAACATCTGCTACAAAAGTACATCTGCTAAGAATGTGAGTGCTAGTGTGTACATACTTCGGGTGGTTTTGCTATCACGTTTCAGCAAAATTGCCTGAGCCCTATCTACACACTAGTGCTTATACCATTGGATGTACCAGTGTAGCTATACCATTGCTGAATGACCATGTTATGTAGGCACTAGTTTTTTTAATGCAGATACATCCCCAGCCGCTGTGCCACTTGAATGGTGTTGCATAGAGAGGACTCAGAAAGTGTTTGGGGATGAGTTATCCTATCCATATAGAAAATATTACAGTACAGTCTTTACTGGGACCTGCTGATTCAGGCTGACAGCTTTATTGGGACTTCTCCCAAGAAAATGAGAGATTCAGCCTAATAACAGTGAATAGCAATGACTACTAATTATGTAGGACAGTGTTAGCGTGAATTCTGCTTAATGGGGATAAATTTACTGTGGCTATTGCCAAATGTTTAAATAGGTGTTTAGTGGATGTGAAATTCTAATCTCTGCTTTCTTGTGATAGAGGCACCAAACAAATATTAAAGGCTATATTTTTCTCAGTTATCCAATAAACAACACCAGGGGGTTCTCATGGTCTTGGCTAAGAGTACTGGGTTTCAAGTGACCTCCGTTAAAGTTGATTGTTTAGGAGGCACCAGGCTGAATAGTTCCACACTACAGAATTAACTAGACAGCTGGACAAACTGATTTGTTTGTTTTTTTAAGAAGAGAAATTTAGAAGGGAACCAAATATACTTCATGCAGAATATGAGTATTAACAATCTTACATTGAGGTCCCCTCTACACATGGTAGTTATTGTGTAATTAATTGGTTAATTGTACAATTAACTGAGACCAGCTACACATGCAAAGTAGCTATCATGCTATAAAAAGCTCCAACCAGCTATAAAGCTGGACCTTGAAAATGCGTACTAACTTTATAGTAGTAGCTATCCAGCTTTAATTTACCAATGTATCAAGGAATACGTTCCAAGATAGCAATCTGCTGGCCCTCCAGCATCCCAGGGTGCATTACCTCTGCTCCAGTGTAAACTTCTCAGAAAAAGGTAAAGGAGAAAACCTCTGCCCCAGCATAGATCTGAGTTAATTCCCCCCACCTAGCAGTGCCAAGCAGGAGAAAGACTCTACCCTCACCCACCATTTGATCACAAAGCAGGTGATCAGAGACATCCCTGCTATGCCAATCCTGAGTCCAGGCTCTCCTGGGTGGCAGCAAGAATGGAGGAGGGGAGGGAATCCCACAAGCACAGGGAGCTGGGGACACCCGGCCCAGCCATAACACATCCCAGATCTCCTGGGTAGTGTCAAACTGGGGAGATGGGGCGTGGTTCACCCATGCTTGCTGCCGCCTGGGAGACCCCAGCTGTGCTATGGCTGAGCAGGGTATCCCCAGCTCCGTGTGCAACTAGGATTCCCTCCCCTCCCATATTCTTACTGCTGCCCAAGAAAGCCTAAGCTCAGGTTTGGCATAGCAGGGATGTCTCCGCTCACCTGCTTTGTGATCAAATGGTTGGTGGGGTTAGAGTCTTTCTCCTGCTTGGCACTGCTGGGTAGGGGAAATTAACCCAGCTCCCTGTGCATATAGGAGGAAGTGTGGGGAGGATTCCCTCCCCCCTGAAGCTTGCTTCATGGAGAGACCCTGGGAGTCCTGGGGGATGTCTCTTTAGTGGAGTCATCTAATTCTTTCAGTGGTGCTGCTGACCAGTTCTCACCCCTTCTGTTCAGCAGCAGCAGTACAACCTCTTATTTCTTTTTCCCTCTTCCTGACAGCCTGTCCTATGCATGTATAGCCATGCACATAGCACCATGTCTTCAACATGCAAGAAAAAATATGCCACAATTAAAATAATGTCTAGAGCCACCCTTAGAAGTATGTTCCTATTTTATCTATATTGCAATAGAACCTTGAACACCCCAAATCAGAATGCCTCAATAGACTAGGTGCTATGCAAACAAATACATGTAGGAAGTGCCTATTATAAATAGATTACAACTGGAAATCTTCTTTTTATCATTATCAAGTATATGTGAAATAATGGAACCTAGGGTATGGACAGGCATTTCTACTGGGGGGAACTGCCACTCTTCTGTTAGCAACTCGGAATGTACAGGCACTCATGGAGTTTCTCCTGCAGGAAACATGTTGATCCCTGGAGAAAGATCTTTCTTATTTCAACAAAGATCTCTCCTGTAGGAACAAATGCCTGTATGCTTCCCTGCTTGGCTCCTCCCAGAAACTGGGAGGAGTCCAGCCCAGGGAAATTGTCCACATGCCTTCCCAAACTGCAGGCATGCCAGTCTGGGAAACCCATAGAGAGCCTTTCCCAGCAAACCAACTCTTTCCAGGACAAGGAAGAGTTGAACTGCCACTGCTCCTTGTGGGGTCTCCAGATGGGGTCACCCTGATCTAGGGTAAACATAGCCACCCTTGTCACTCCACTGCTTCCAGGAACCAAGAGAAATGGAGAGCAACTGCTCCCAGCACCTTCCTCAAGTTTTGGGAGGAGTCAAGTGGGAAGCATAGAGGCATTCTTTCTGCAGGAGACTTTCTCCTGCAGAGGAGATCTTCTGTGGTGGAACAAGGCAGATTTTTCTCCTGGAATCAGCATGTTTCCCATGGCAGAAACTGGATGAATGCCTGTATGCTGTCAATTTCTAGTGGTAGAAATGAATGCCTGTCAATGCCCATAGGGTGCAAAGTGGCATGCCCTTAACATCACTGTGTTGTTTACTGTGCATGCAAGCTTCAGATTTTTTCTTAAACTCCATGAGATCAACATTGTTGATCATGAAAATGACCAATTACCAAGATTGTATATTGTGATTTGCAGTCATTTGTATGTGCATAGTTTTGCAAATAAGACCATTAACCTCTTGTGCCTTGACTTCATAGACACAGATTTTAAGGCCATTAAGGAAGGACCATTATGATCATCTAGTCTTTTATACTATATAATACAGGCCATAGAATGTCACTATCTGTAAAATGTGGTTAATGATCCTTATTTATTTCAAAGCAAGTTTTGAGATTTAATACGTTAATATTTTGAGATTCTCAAAAGGAAATTACTATAGCTGAGATTAGGCAAAATGCAAATGTATATGGCTAGTTTTAAGAATATGAGTAAGCCCACTGAAGGCAAAGGAACTACTCACTTTTTTAAACTTAAAGAGATACTTAAGTGTCAGACTGAATCAATATCTAGAAAAGTATTAAGTTTTTTTCCATTTAATCAGGTAAAAATGTTATGTTTAAATTATCCTGTTTTATAGATAAGTGATGCCTTGGAGTTAGATTATCCAAGCTAAAGACAAGCCATGTTTGAGGAAAATCAGTTCAATGACATTTTTTTCAGTTTGCACTCCTTATAAAGTAATATAATTATATATAGATATATAGATATATAATATATATATAAAATTGCACAACGTATTATATTAATTATCATATAATAAATGGCCTAATTCAATCAGCACTGATAGAAATTTAAGTTCATTTTGATGGGAGATAGACTGGAACATTAAGGCACAAGTAAAAAGAAGTGAAAGTTGAGGTCTCAGTCTCTCTTTTTGGTCGCCTGGTTTTGAGTTCTTGATTACTCTGTTTCTAGATTATAGTAATGCTGTTTCTGCATACATATATTTATTTATATACAAAATATACACACACATACATATATACCCCCACAAGAGTGTGTATGAATACATATTTGTGTACTTTTGTGTATGAATATGAAACATAAAACATAGTTATGTTAATAAGTATGTTTATTTAGAATAGTATAGAGATTGTAACGCATTTTATTGGTAATATTTTTGTAGCCTTACACTTGTAAAGCTAGCTCCTTACCTACTGACAGTAATGAGGACAAGTCATAAAAACTTCCCAAAATGACCCAGAATACTTTTCTATTTCAATAAAATAGCTTCTCTATATGTTTTCTTTAAACATCATGACTTTAAGGTCTGATAGCTTGCAGCCCTCCATGATCAGAAGCAAATATTGTATTTCCAATTGGAAAAGTGGGAATCTTCCCTTTACAAGCTATTGCCTCTAGCCCTGCAGAACTGCAAGATATTGGGCTTAAAAGCAGTGACCTTTTTAAGCATAGAAAAGATGGTATTGGTCCAGGCGTAAACTTTGCCAGTTTTAGGGCTCAAGGAAGTGTAATTTTGGGGAGAGAAAGTCCATACTTGCAGAGAAGAGAAGAAAATGTTTTTGAAAATATTATTTTTGTTCTTGTTGTTATTGTTATTATTGTTGTTATCTTTAAAGGCATGAAGCTATTGTTAGGATGAATCCCAGTGGAAATGATTGGTATTTATCCCATGGCCCAGCAATATGACAGACAGATACCACCTTCACGTATGACGCATATAGATATAAAATATGTGTATATTTACATCTTGCCCCTCAGAAAACACCTTTGAGGAACAATTACTTCCTGCGCTCCCACTGTAGTGAACATGGGCGGTACCCTAAAACTTCACAAGTTTATTGAAAAGACTCTACTCATGGGGAAAACACAGCCTCCAACATCCACTTAGGAAAGAAAGTAAAGATACATGCAGTTAGAAGAATCAAAGAGAATCAAATTTAGATTTTAAAATTGCTGAGTGGTAACATCCTAAAGTCAATTAAATCATTCCTATTCATTGCAATGTTAGTAAAGTTGTGTTATCTTTAAAGTGATTTTGAACCCTGCCCCTGCTCCCCAGTTTAAAAAATTAAAGAATCAGGGGGCTCATCTACATGAGACTCTAAATACACTGCAGACTAATTTACTTCACATTAGTGCATCATGACAAAAGCCATGCTAATGGGCAGTAGAATTAGGCTACTGCACATTAGCATCACTAAAAGACCATGTACTGGTGCTACTGGGCAGTAGTGCTGGTTACTGTGCATTGAGTTAGGACCTGTAAGGTACTAAACTTAATGTGCAGCAAGAATGGCACATTAATGCACATATAGACGAGCCCAGGACATCCTTTACTCACACTAGTTAATTGCTTCTGAGCATTAAAGTTCTATTCTGATTATGTATCTCCCCATGTACCAAGAAATTTGATAATCATGGTATTATAGGTATCGTAACACTCCCACTATAACCCTGCTGCTTTCTCATGTTACTCTCATCCTTCAAAGATCCTTATGGTTTTAAATATAAATGGCTGCTGTACATAGGTTCAAAGATCACCAAACCAAGAAGTGATATAACAGAAATCAATCTTTTAAGTCCTACCTAATAGTTATTGCAAACTCCTGTCTGAAAGTAATAAAGCTGAAAAATATTTCAGTACCTTGAAATGTTGGGCCATGTGGTTCAGGGCCAATGTTGTGCCCATCTTCAAGGAGAGGAGAGAGGACCTGGGCAACTATAAGCCAATTAACCTAACTTCTATCCCAGGGAAAAGCCTGGAAAAAATCATCAAGGTGTCTATGTACAATAAGCTTGCAGAAGGTAGGATTCTGAATGACAGCCACACCAGCTGTCATTCAGAATCCTACTTTCTGCAAGCTTATCATCGCAGGCAGGTCTTGTTTTACCAATCTCATTTCCTTCTACGACCAGGTAACTCGCCACCTAGATAAGAAAGAGGAGGTTGACATTGTATACCTAGACTTCCAAAAGCCCTTTGATCTGATATCCCATGATGTTCTCATGGGAAAATTGTAGGATTGTGGGCTTAACTGTTCAACAGTTAGGTGGGTAGAAAGCTGGCTGCGGGGTAGGACCCAGAGAGTTTTTATAAACTCTCTGTGTCATCCCAGCGTGAGGTGGCCAGTGGTGTCCCTCAGGGATTGGTGCTTGGTCCAGTGCTTTTCAACATCTTTATCAATGATTTGGATGTGGGGGTAAAGAACTCACTGGCTAAGTTTGCAAAACACCACCAAGTTATATGTGATAATACTTGAAGATAGGCTGCAGATACAGGCAGACCTAGACAAACTGGCAAGTTGGGTGGATTGGAACTAGATGAAATTCAACATTGAGAAGTATAAAGTATAAATGCCCAACATATTTACCGGATTGGTGGCACCAAACTGACTAGCACCATGACTGAAAGGGACCTCCAGGTAATAATAGACCATAGCATGAATATGAGCCATCAGTGCGATGCTGTAGCCAGCAGGGCAAATAATACTCTAGCATGCATCAACCAGTGCATCTCAAGCAAAACCAAGGAAGTTATTCTTCCACTTTACTCAGCACTGGAGTATTGCGTCCAGTTCTGGGCACCGAACTTCAACAAGGATGTGGAAAAGCTTGAGAGAGTCCAGAGAAGAGTTTCCCTTATGATCAGAGACTTGCAAGGCAAGCCATCCGAGGAAAGGCTGAGGGATTTGGATCTCTAAGAAAGAGAAGGCTGAGAGGATAGTTGGTAGCAGCTTACTGCTACATCAGGGGATTACATCAAGGGCTCAGTGAACAACTGTTCACCAAGGCATCCTTGAGAAAAACCAGGAGTAATGGCCACAAATTACTGGAAGACCACTTTAGGCTTAACACTAGGAAAAACTTCTTCACAGTTACAGTGTCCAGATTGTGGAATAAACTCCCTACCCTGGAAATCTTTAAGAGAAGACTGGATGATCACCTCGCTGGGATCACCTGACACCCATTGTCTTTCCTGCTAGTGCAGGGGGAGTGGACCTGATGATCTTGTGAGGTCCCTTCTAGCCCCTTACAATCTATGAATCTATGACATATTCCATAGCATCCTTGAATTAAAAAAATAAATGTAAGCTTCCTTTGATACCTATTCAATACAAAGATGGCTGTTTACATGTAATTATTTATTTAGATATTATTTATCTATCTCAGAGATAAAAATATAGTGCCAGATTGTGATGTGACTTACATTGATACAACTACACTGAAGTCAATGGGCTTATGCAGCGTTTAGCGACATGAAGTGGATTTGTGGCATTCCCTAAAATACTCTATAACACAGGCAATGAATATATTATGATCATCATTATGTAGTTTCTGGGAAATAGATTCTAACTAATAAGTTTTCTATTAAGTAATCCAAATATAATTCAACACAAGTTACCTAATATAAATTAATTGTATTCTTTATTTTATTGCACAATTTGAAATATGAATTATGAGAACACAACAGAATGCAAATTACTCAAACTATAAGAAGATACAGCAGTTTCCAGGAGTGCTACATCTCTCTGATGGGAAAGGCATGGCAGAGTGTGAATTTTTAACTGCAATGTGTTGCATCCATGGGGTACTTCACAGAGAAAAAGCCAGCTTGTGCTATGCCTTTCATCTCAATGAGAAAAGTTAGTTGCATACTGCAAATACTGCAGTTTCAACTGCCTCTTGTTATTACTTCTGTTGGTCAGATATATAACATTGATATGGTCTGAATAATTTGAAGTTACAAAAATATCAGCAATAGGATATCTGTGTGTATTAGCTATGCTTTCATTATAGCCTAAAAAAACATAACTTCTAAAAGTTTATATTTTACCCCTGACTCTCAGACTTAAATTCCTCATGCCTCATGTGTGATAAAGTGTTACATAATGTAAAAGTATTAATAATATTGCTATTAATTAATGAAGAATAATTTTGGCCAGTCCTTCTGCAGCTCCACAATTAGAAAGCATTGTAATGCTCTCCTCTTCTACACCTGCAGAAAGGGTGTCCAGAATTACACTACCTGCATTCAACAAGCATCAGGGCTTCTACTGAGTTGCTTCCTCCAAGAACAACCCAGCGCAAGAGGCATGATAGAAAAAAAAAGCATATCTTTGCTTTGCTGACTCATATTTACAAAGATATTTACAAAGATATGTTGCTTCAATCCTTCATCCCTAACCACATTTTTTTGGTTTAGAAAATTAATCATATTTAACCAGTGTTAGCTAAAGCTTGTTCACTGATGCATTTTTCAACAGTAGACAAAGACTGAGTTATATAACCATGCTTGTGTCAACCCAGCGGTTGCCGTCTTGGATTTTAAATGACTAGCAACACATTTTTAAACTTTGCTGCCATTTTCTAATGCAGTGGGAGACAACTTTTCTGAAAGGCATGCCAAAAATTAGCCCTGCACCCTCATTGAGTGCCACCTCGATTTCTTTCCCCTCTTTCTTCTCCTGCTCTGCTTTGTGCTCCCTACCCTGATCTACTGCTCTGCTTCCTGCTTCCTGTCCTATCTTCTGCTGTGCTACCTGTCCCTTCCCACACTCCCACATGCCACACACAGAGATTGCCTGTGCCATTTGTGGCCTGAGTGATACACATTGGCCACCCCAGTCTAAGGTGCTAAGTGGTGCTGAAAAGTGTATCAGTAGTGACTGCAATCACGTTTTTTTCCAGAATCTGGACAGGGCCTTTAAGGGAGGTGGGCAATTACTTCTCTGTTCCACTGTGTCTATCTTCTGCTAACATAGGCTCTATTATGGAACTGATGACTGTGGTGTTATAGCTTTCCAGAAACAACTCTAAGTGAGTGTTTGAGAAAGCACTGAAGATGTCTACAGCCTCTGTTTCTTGTGCCAAGCAGATCTCTGGTTCTTAAGAGAACCTGTTACTAACTACGTATTTGTTTGGGTGTGTGATCATTGTTCTTTCTGTCCTCCATCAAAAATTGAAGCATGCTACATGCAAACAGATACCTTATTGCATTGTTAGACTTGAGATTATGAACAGATAAAATGGGCCAATGAAATATATAGGTTTTTCCAGCCACTATTGTTCACACATTCCATACATGTTATATGTGGCATGCAAGTTAGCACTGTCTCACACAGTTGTGTCAAACATGCAGCCAGCTTTGCTCAAAGTCAGCCACATCTTTTTTTTTTAATGTCAATTTCTAGCTTGTGTGACTGTGAAGATAAGATTCCATCTGTGAGCCAAGTGGGACCCGTATACTGTCATCTTCCAGAGTCTGAAAACAACCTGGAACAACAGGTTTTAGATTCACACTGTGTGAATCTAATAAGGGTGTTAATTCTAAACCTAAGAATGGTTCTTTAATAATGACTTCTTTACCCCTCTGAACATACAGAAATTCATTCTAGACTCCTAACACATATTACCCGTACAGCTTCTGCTCTAAAGAATCTCTCAATAAAGAATCAGGGCCTAGGTCTGCAGAGAGATTTCAGTGAGATAGACACCTAATGGCTACTTTAGGCACTTAAAGGCACATTGGAGACCTCAGAGTCCCAGATCAGTTTCCACCTAATTTTGAAGGCATACCCCATTGGCATGCCTAGAATGCCCTAAGGCCTGACAGTGTTTTTTCTCTTTCTCACGGCTAAGTCCCAAGACTGCAATTCACAAGTTAGTTGTTCCCCAACGTATCTTGACTGTGGAATGTTCTCATAAACCAGTAGGCATTTTCAGAGCACACTTAAAGGTTCAGGTACCACACAACACATGACAACTAGAAGTGGTGATGCCTTCTTTTTATCCAATAGCTCAGACTACTCACTTGGGATATGAGAGACTTGGGTACAATCCCTCATCTGCCAGAGGGAATTTGCATACAAATCACCTGGGAAAGTGCCTAAGTACGAGGCTGGAGGTACTTCTGGGGTGGGGAAGGCACATTCATTTGCTCCTATTGAAGCAGTTCTACTTTGTGTAGCAGAATTTAATATTCATTAGGTGAGAAACACACATGCTTGCACATGACTGTATAGGCCATGTGCTTATAGAGCTAAGGCTCTCACCTATAAGTGGGGAATCTTTATTTTTAATCCATGTTCCACTAAATATTTCATAATAACCCAAATATTCAATGGAATAGGGACTGGAACCTATGGGTCCTCTTCTTTCTGATGAGGGTCCTGACCACTAGGCTGGAGAGCCATGTGTATGTTTGACTTGGTGACTCCGAAATAGAACAGCTTCAACAGGAGGAAATGAAAATGTCTTCCCATTCCCAGAATATCCTAAGAGGGCACTCACCCAGTATGTTTGTCTTTGGATCTCCTCAGGCAAAGGACAAAACTGAATCTAGGTTTTCCACATCTTGAGTGACTATTCTAATAAACTGTTGGCTAGAATGATTGCTTCACCTCTGCCCATCTTTCAAAAGGAGGTATTGATCCCCTTCTCAGTGTCTTCAAGAAGCTAGGTAGGCACCAAACTCCAGAAGAGGGCTCAGGGTTCTGAGTGGAGTGACTTTAGAGTCCCTGAAGTTTAGTTAGGCTTCTAGGTTCCTAAGAGGGATGAAGCTTAAGACACATGTCTTTTCAGTATTTTCTATAGGTTTTAGGTCTCCCTTCTTTTGTAAATCCCTCTTTGAGGCTCCTGACTCTTCCCTTGCATTAATAGAGAGCCCTGGTGCCTAGCTAAGGACTATAGATCCCACAAGGTAGCTGGGCACCTGCTAGCTAGGCATGGCAAAACACAAAGTCCTTTTGTGGATCTAGCCTTTCGCAGTGCAACTATAAAAAACAAAAATAGAAAACATGGTTTTCTGTCTTTTCCATTCACTTCTATTTCCATTCATCTCTATTCCTCTCCATGCTAATTATATCTGCCCTCAAAACTTTTCATAACGATATAACTCCTAGAGTTTTATTGTTAATCTTGTCATTTGGAAGAAAACATTAAAGAAAGCTTCTGGCCTGTTCCAATCTTTGGCAAACTTTCCATTTTTAACTTCCAAGAAGAAATTCTGACCTAATCTTTTGCATCCTTTGGCAATAAGCATTTTAACAAGGTGCCTTGGTGCTAAGGATATTTGTAAATAATGGTAAAATTTGACAGATTTCACAGGTTGATCATAGGAAAAATATCAAATTGCAAAATTTCCCTCAGCTCACCATAAATCTTTATAATTATTTATACAGCCTGAACAAATGGTTACCAAAGATTATGCCTATTTTGTGATGAGAAAAAGCTAATAAAAATGATTTTCCTACCATGAACTTCATATTACTGTTCTACTGAATATCTTGTAATGCTCCCCTATAAAATTGACCTAATTAATCATACACGATTTCCATCACAGCTGAAATGCCACTAAACTCAACACTAGAACTATAAATCAGAGGAGATATATTATAATATAGCAAGATCCTTTATACAAGTGTTTCAGTATTAGTCACATAGAAGCCAAAGTATTTCATAATTGGGGTTAAATGAAGTGCCAGATCTCTCAGCATCAACACAGGGAGTACATGCTTACAGAATGCAGTGTGATCTCTCAGGAGTATTCTTCAACATTGTGTTAATCATTATCAGGTATTTTAAACAATCTCCTTTGAACTGTCAACAAACTTGACAAAACTGTATTGTTATGGAAAAAAACAATCAGAGCAATAATGACCACAACTCACCCATCCCCAAATGTAGAAAACCTAAGAAAGAAGCAAAGGAGCTAAAAAGTGCCTCTGGAATTTGTAGTACAGATGGGCAAAAATTTCTAAACTATGTTTTAAGGAAAACCAGGGACATTTTTTCACATTTTCCCTTGTTTTGACCACCCCTGGTTTCTACATTGACCTCCCTCTCAAAAGAGTGGAGGCTGGTATGCTGAGGAAATAGAGCAGAAAGAGGTCTATCATCTCATCTTGTCCCAAGGATGTATAAAGAAAAGGAGCATGAATTCTCAGAAGTAGGACTGGACCATCCTATGTTGTTGTTCTGTTCCCTTCCTTGTTTACAGCAATCTCATAGCAGAAGGGACTAGAATTAATTCCTAAACAACTTCAGCACAGAATTTTTATTAACATCAGAAACAAATCAAACCCCAGAAATCAGTTTATAATCAGGATCTGGTTCCTAGATCTCTGTGAAGTCTTCACTGTGTTTGAGTTCCTACAGAGGAATTTTTGTAGAATGTCAGCAAGAACTAGTGACAATGTTGTGCCTCAACTATCCCCTAGGCAGTATCTGTTGCTTTGGCTTGTCCCATTAATGGTTTGACATTATATGGGTCCTTCAGTTTTATTCATGAGTATACCAATGTATGAGAATTACTCATAGGCATAGAGGACGCATCTAAGTTTTCATCTTATAATGTCATCTTCTGTTTATCTTATCATGTGGTAGGGTTTATCTTCCTCAAGTTCTTTGTAATAAGTTCTCAAATGCCACATGGGTCTCAAGATCTATATGGATCCTTTACCCAAGTGTCATTGCACAGTTGTCCTGGAAATCCCTTTCCAAAGCAGCACGTTTGCTTCCAGAACAATATTTGCATTTCAAATTGACTGTACTCTGCTCCCAAACTTTCTCCTGAGAGAAAGATCATAAAGTGGAAGGGCAGACAGATTAAGATAATACTGAAGAGGTCAGTATTATTTTATGCCAAACATTGAAAAATAGGAGAGAGTTATCATCTCTCCTAACTGCTATAACTACAGAGGTGCTTCTATGTTATAATGCTCTGGTACTGATAGTAAGAACACCTGAACTAACCTTATGAATTGCAGATCCTGAAGAACAAGTTATCTGATGCGTGCATCAAGTTTGGCATGGCAATCAGTATCAGGAAAACAGCTGTCATGTCGCAGGGTACCAACACCCCACCCACAATCTATGTTAATAATGAAGCTATGCACAGTGCAGACCACTTCTGCTATCTCAGTTCAACTCTTACCAGCTCACTTAGCCTTGATAGAGAACTTGACACAAGAATCAGCAAAGCCTCTGTCAGCTTTGGCAAACTTACCTCACAAGTCTGGAACAACAAGCTGTCAACCCTGAACACAAAGGTGTCCATCTATCAAGTTTGTGTCCTCAGTACCCTCCTTTATGGCTATGAAAGCTGGGTCATGTAGTCTAAGCAGGAGCAGAGATTGAGCAGCTTCCACCTTCACTGTCTCAGAAAAATCCTTGGAGTCAGTTGGAACAAACAGATCACCAACAATGAGATCCTTGAGAGGACTGGTCTACAGTCTAGGCAGACTACACTGGATGTTCACTGATTACCCAGCATGTAACAGCTGTTTCAAACTTCCTTCATTGCTTACAGTAATGCCCAGGACCTTTAACTTTTCTATGTGAAAACATATTGACTCTAAGTCTCCATTTCCACACTTCCCTTTTCACTCCTGCTACTCAGTATCACTTCTATTCTGATTGCTTGCTGTCCACTCCGTGTATTGGAAGTTTACCCAGCCCCTTGCCAATGCCTGTTGGAGATTTGACACTGCATCCAGCCACAAAGCTCCCTGATACGTTGTTTTTCCCTTACATGTTGTTTCAACTCATTACATCTAATGGGACATGAAACTGATCCCTCCAGAAGTCCAACCCCTACTGGGAAAGCTTTTATCCCTTTCTAAAGCTGACCTGCAGCTCACTATGATGAAGGGGTAAACAGTAAGAATTATGGGATTGCTTGCTGAGAATTGTACAATCAGGAGTCAACGCTTACAGGTGAGGTACCTTCTTGAGCGTGAAGCAAAATAGATGGGCTTAGCAAAGACCCTGAAAAAAGTCAACCCAAGGCAGGGCAACAGAATTCTTGCTGTCTTGCAAGTGGGTTGGCTGGGCCACCTGCCAACAACTACTTTAGGTGTTGCAATCAAGAACAATTAAAGTTGATAGCTCTTTTTACACTATTAAAAACATCAAAATTTTCAGGGAAGAAGTTTCCTATTCTAGACTCATTTGCAAGTGACAAAACAGCTGAAACAGTTTGCAACTAGCACCCCAAAGAAAACCAACAGCTGTATATCTGGCCATATATGGAGTATTTTATCAATATGCATCTTATCTGTGGAAAGATTTTCCTCACTAGACAAGGAAATGAAGTATTACCTTAGGAACTTGACAGTATAATTTTATCTATCGTTTGTTAACATTGTGGTGTTTCCACAACAACATTTCATAGGGACATCCAGCTAAAGAATAACAACTGCTAATTGTTCTGACAGAACTTGCAAATTTGAGACTTGTTTAAGAATCTAGTTATGTGGGAAATGGGTGGCCCCTGTAGGTCTTCATAAAAGAAGAGAGAACATTCCCCAAGCTGCACTGAACTTGTGGAGAGACCCCCACCCATGTCCAAAGAAATCCTTTTCTAAGGAGAGAGGATATCTTAGCTTTTTACTGATATTTAAGTTCCAAGTATGTGAACCTAGCTCAGATTCTAGTTTTAGCAAAGGCAGAAAAGTGGAGATAACTGAATCACTTAATTTTTTTCCTGGCAATAAGGCAGCTGGTATACTTTGGATATGGCCCAGGTTAAGTATAATCTGGCCACCCCAATTAAGGGAGAAGAATCTGGCCACATGGAGCGCATGCCTCAAGATTGTCTGCCAAAGGCTGTGCTCTATGGCCAACTCAGTAACCACCCACTACGCAGAGGAAAGCCAAAGCTCCACTATAGCAACAAGGTCCACCAAGGTGTTAAGAAATTCAGCATTCCCACTGACATCTGGGAGAACTCTGCCCACATCTGCTGAGTCTGGAGAAGCCAGGTCAAACCTAATGCAGTCACCATAGGGAGCCACCAGAGAGCCCAGGCTGAGGCCCACAGGCGAGCCAGAAATAGAGTACGCTTCAACTTCCATCTGACAAGTGGATCTGTAGCCACTGTGGGAAGGCTTGCCACTCATGCATCAGGCTCTTCTCCCACATCACTGGCAATCACCAGTGACTGATTTCATTGAATTTCCTTTCATTTGTCAAGATGTTGGACAGCCATGACTGATAGTGAGAAGATCAAGAAAAGAAGGAGATACAGGCAGAGGTATTAGAGGGAGTGAAATACTTCCAACCAAACTCCCCACTTCCACAGCTCTATTTTGGCTGCATCAAATCTGATTTCCTTTGTGTACCATACAGGAAGTAAAATCAAACATCATATTTTCTCTCAGGATCTTCCTTGTGAAAATGGGTGGTCAGAGATTATGAGACAGTTAGTGTAACAATTATTATGTGCTTATTATTGTAGTGTCTCTATTATAAATCCTTTTTTGTGTGCTGGAGATATAATGTCTACTCAAATCACAATGAAGAAAAACTTGGTTTCCAGCCTTGTTCAATGTTTGTTTTACAAAAAAGAAAAAAAAAATAATGAGATGATTCCTTTCTTGTTTCAAAATCAGCAAAATCTTGGGGTATTTTGACTTTTTTTTTGGTCTTTTTTGGTTAAACTTCTAAATTTACAAGTACAATACCGAGAAAAAAAATCTCATATATCTATTGGTAAAGTGGCATATTTCTTTATGCGTCTGAAGAAATAGTGTCTGACTGAGGAGCTAATTGCAAGATTTTCATAGTCACCACCTACCACAGTTCTGCCTGCTGGCCTCCCACAAAGTCAGTGGGCATTTTGAAAGCAGTATGTTCTACAATGTATTTTTGTCCAGCACATTTACTTTCATTTTCATGTTTCCCTTAGGTTTTTTTTTTACTCAGTGGATTGGATGAACCAACACTGATGTTAATAGAAGTGCTACTTCTGAATAACATTGACTTGCTAAAATCTTGTTGTATAACAATGTTGTGCAAATGTCTGGTTTCTATATTTTTTTATAACTAGCAAGGCATTCAGTGACCAACCAGATCCTTGCAGCATTTTATTGATCATGAGAAGATTGATCACAGTAAGAATTATGCTAGATCATTCCCCAGTTTGTGTAAAAAGCTGAGGTATAAAGGAATGTAGTTTTATTATCCCAGGCCAACCCTATGTGGGCCTCAGGGAAAGGTGTGTTAGGAGTAAGCAGATAGGACAAGACTTGGGAAATGAATGGAGCCTTGGCTTTCTCCTCTCTATTGTGTCAGCAGCATATCTACTCAAATGGTTGTCCCATGAAGCTATTTTAAATAGATTTTCTACCTTTATGGAGAAAGCAATGGTAGTAAAATTCTATGGCCTGATTCTTTTCCTGTTTTTCTAGTAGTAGTATTGTTCATGAAGAATAGACTAGAGGCTGAAGGCTAAATATTGCTTTGTCTCCATTTGTATCAATTTGAGTTGATATTAGGTAAAACTCAAAGACAATGTATGTAACTCCAGTTCTTAGTTTTAATTCTAAAAAGTAATAAGCAGAACAAACATATTAGACAGTCAGAACTGGTAAGAATATCTATAGATAAGGTTGGGTACCACTTTCCGTTATAAGACCATCTTTCCAGTTGCTTAGAACTTCACAAAATTTTTGCTATTAGGAGTAGAAACTTTCTATTTCAAATGTCTGTCTCAAGCTGGCAGTGATTTTGCTATGATAGCTTGGGTTGCCATTGTTCTTTTGTTTGGTGGGAAGAGAGATTTGAGAGTTGGGGATTTTTTCAAATATTTTATTTCAGTAATTCACTCTGCCCATTTCTAAGTAAGAATTTAGGAGGAAGTGTTTAGATCAGGGACTTAAAAACTAGTAAACACATTTTTCCCGTTAGGCATGTTCTTAAAAATCTGATTAAATATATAACATATAAGTCCTTAAATACTGCAGTTTGCACATGCTTGATAGAACTGTGCTGACCTGGAAATTAACAAATTCAATTTGTTCCAACCTAAACAGTTCAGACATATTGACTGGAATAAGCACGCTGCATTCAGAAAACGAGGCATGCTTATTCCCAAACAGCTCATGTAGATAAACTGAGATAAGCATTCTGTAATGCTAGACACCAGAACTGTGAGTGGGGATACCATCTCATCTGTGCTCTCGGTGCTCAGTGCACTGAGGAATCATCAAATGCAGAAGGGTAAAGAACATGGTGCAGAAGGAAATATAATAGGTCCCTCAAAGTCTTTGAAGGACTGGAAGCACAGTGGACCAGAAGAATTGAGGGAGAGGCAGGTACACAGAGAATTGAGAAAGATTTGTTGAATGCAATAGCAGAAAGATCTATAATCATTAAAATGCAGTTCTCTGCTGTACCTGCAATTAAACCCAGATTCTTGAGTTCCTTTATTTGTCAGCATCAAACTGTAAAGCCAGTAAGATAAAATACCTGTCTATGAGCGAGCACTGGTGGAGAAAGATTTCCTGTGGAAACACTGGTTTTCCATCATGTAACTAAAGAGTATATCATAATGCAAAAACTGAAGGGGACTGAATTAAGGGTGCACAGGGCAAAGTTAATTATGGCTTTTCCTAACATTTAAAGCTTTGACTTTAAATAGCACAGGTTTTAAATATGTGTAATAAGATGAAGCTTCTCTTCATCCCATAGAATGTAAAATATCCACTGGCAAACATTGCTAAAATAAACCATCAGCACACACAGAACCAAATTGTAAACTTCTTGTTCACACTGGTCATCCATTACCCAGACAAGGAATCCCACTGGAGTCACTATTTACCAGTATGGGCAAACAATTAACAATCTGGCCCACAATAAACCCTTCCTATTTTCTATTACTGGATAGGGCTCATCAGAATAGAATAACTGAGGTAGCTGATATACATTGTAAAATAAATCCATTATTTAGCGTGTGCTTTTGACAGTACTTTTGACAGTAGTGACATTGCAGATTTTCACTAACTTTTGACAGTAGTGACAATGCAGATTTTTACTAATCTTTCATTTTTAAGTTGACAAAATAATACCAGAACTTATAAGACATATATACTACTAACTTAACTAAATCTATAATAAATGGTTATATTGTGTTGTGAGACCTAGAAGAATACTGCAAAGTAATGAAAATGTGGCTGTTAGCCCATCAAATGTGGCCTGATCATCATTATGTGTAAGTTTGGTAGCTACATCTGCATACTCTTACTATACAAAAATACAACTGCTTTATAATACTCATTTGCACTGCGATATCTGAGGCACTAGCTCCATTGTTTTTGGTAATTGTTAAGTATGTATAAGACATTGCATGAAAAGTTATTGAATAGCAAAATATAACTGCTTCTGGTGTTCTGTACATGACAAAAACTGTTCTATGAGCAATATGAAAGGTCATTTTGTGGCACATTATGTTCCTGATCTTTGATTATAGCCAAAGAGTTCTCATTGCTCTCAAAAGGGTGGCGGGGAGAGGGGAAGCTTTGTAAAGGTGGTTTTAAGGAACCTTTGCACGCCTCTTTTCCTAATCTCTTAAACAGACAAGTATCAAGACAAAAATTGATCTTGTTTGTACTAGTTGTGTTTGTCATGGTAATTCTTGATCTTTACAATCTCCTTTTGCTTGTCCATAGCAGCGCACCAGCAGTGGTGGACCAGTGCTTCCTGGTCCTGGAAATTTCCTTTCTTTTACCACGTGAATCTATCCTGGCTGAACAAATCAGGTTTAGCACAATAGAATAAAGCAAAACTATTAATAGCAGGAATTACTATGGCTTTTATTTCGTAACTCTCCTTGCTATAAATAGAATATGTATTAATAATGCCTATAATTCCTTCATAGCTTAATACATGATGGTTTGTGGAAAGAGTAATAAGCACTTTTTGGGTGTGTGTGTGATAGCTATAGGTTTCTACCCATGCATCAATTAAAAAAATAGCAACAAATGAGATTTACAAACTTATTGACAAAACCTATATATTTATATGTATGTGTCTTAAAGGAACAGAAAAAGTTTAATAGGAGGTGGAAGGGATCACAAGATGTAAGATTACATGACATTAAGTACATAGAGGTGAGCTGAATATAGCTGCACATATTGACACATGTAGGCACCAGAACCATATGCTAAACTACATTTATCATTCATCTTTTATCATTTTCCTCTTCTATCTGATCACTGTCCCATCTCTCCTGGGGGACTTGGTGCAACAACTTTCACCAGCCTTCAGTTTCAAAATAATTAACCTACCACAGACATGGTAATTCTTGTCCTCAAAATATGGTGTTTCTCTAGAAAATTACACTGCTCAAAAGTGAACTATGGGCAATAGTCAGTCTCAAATATGCAATGGTTGAAATTGCAGTATTCACAATCCTGTAGGGCAAGATGTGGAAGTTTGATGGAAAGAAAGGTAGGATGAGGTTGTCAAAAATGTTCACATTTGTATTTTAGTCAATAGGAGTTTTGCTTTTGAGTTCAATTGGAATAGTTAAGTTCTATACTGAATATTTTTTAAAATGCTATCATAAATCTTTACAGTATTTTTAATATAGTTGTGTTATGAAATATGTGGCACATATGGAATACCTGATGGTGTGTTGGGACATAATGGCTTCATTAAAGTGACCTGTTCAATTCATTCTTGACTTTAATTTCTGATTTACATAAGTTATCTGAGAGCAGAATCAGACCCACTGAAGTACTTTTGATTTACACCTGTGTAATTGTGATCATAATCATAACCATTTTACTTTAAATAAAACTAATCTATATGGCCATCTACCTTTTATTATTATACCTTGCCTATCTACCTTTTATTATTATACCTTGCCTAGTGCTATGCATTGGATACCATCTTGAAAGATTTAATGCCAGATCACTACATTGTGTATACGATACATTTCAACACAGGTTAAATTCAATGTGCTAAATCTCTCCAACTGAATAACATCACCCTTATGTTTTAAAACATGTCAGTTTCTCTTAAACTATCATTCTTCTTTAATATTTAATCAGATCAGATAAATGTGTTTCATTTGGCATTAGCTGTGTGTCACAATAAGATAAGAGACAGGAAAGCTAATAAAATTGATTGGTAAGGTTAACCAGATGATGTCTCAGAATGTATTCGCTTTTAAGTAAAATGCATGACTATTTAAAGTAGATGTTGATTTAGTATTGTGGCTTTGTGCAAGGGACAATTTGTGAATGAAGGCATCTGAAAGAAAGCTTCACAAGCCTAAAGATTCAGTTGTTTGCTCTCATTTAATAAAACTCAGCTGTTTACTTTGTTTTTTTCTGAGACAGTTTAGAGTACAACACGATGCCAGTTGTGCCTCTGCTGGGTATTGAAGTGTTAGTAATGCAAGATGTCAAAGTGGGCTTGCATGAACTGTACATGGACACTCAATTTAGGATCACAAATTAACACTTCATGAAGTTCCTGGTTTGTAGGGTCACCCAGAAAGAGGGATTATCAAAAGCAGAAGAGATGAATCAGAAGTTGACCACAGTGAAAGGAGATTAAATATAGAGTTATTTCCCTACCCCCTTTCTTCCTGTTTTCTTTCTTATTTCAAGTCATTTAGTGACCTAGGGTGAAATTGACAGGAATTGACAACACACATGCTGTTGCTAGCAGCAGAGTCCCTGCAGTTAATCCCTAGACATGAAAGGAAGAAAAAAAGGGAATCAATTGTTATATTCTAAACATGACATATGTAAAGATAATGGGTTTGATTTAGTAGAAAATGACCCCTTTCTCCTGCAAAAATAATCCCAGCGCTATGGTTCAGACGAAGGGGAGGTGATTACTTCTCCCCCCACCCCCTCCCCGTGCACAAAGGAAACGTGGGTAGATACCATTTTTATTGTTCTTCTGGGGTGGGTTTCAGATCTCGCCTTAGCATTTTGAATGGCTAATTGAATCGGGGGCTGTTTTAATCTTGTTCCTGTAGAGGCAGCCGGTGGAAAGTCCCAACAAATGATTGCTTTGGCTTGGGGTTAGCCCGGTGCTATTACCCCAAGAAAGAGAAAAAGGAAAGGGGGAAGGGAAATACGAAAAGGCGAGTTGGACTGAGTGATGCTTGGAGGGCGAACTCCCGTCTCTTTGGTGATGTTGTGTGCTGCCGTGCTGAAATCCACCCCTCCTCTGGAGCCCAGGCAGTGGGAAGAGTTGGAAGCATCTGATGCTGCCGTTACCAGGGTGAAATTTCCACGGCTGGCCACCGAAAACAACCACCACACAAAAAATCTCTAACACAAATAGCCGGCAGAGAAGAAGATCCGACAACTCCCAGTCCAACCAGTGTCACCTAAGCAGACGTTGAACAGACATCTGCCTTTGCACTAACCGCACACAGGCTCACCAGCGCACACAAAAGAAACAACACAAATAAACGCCCGCCACACAAACCAGGAGCTAGACACAGAGCTGGTATGAAAGAAAGAAATCGGCCCCCCTTGTTTTCTTCTTCTTCCCCCCTTCCTTCCCCCTCCGAGTTTTGCAGCGAGCTGGGGAGGCTCGGAAGTGGCTGGCAGCGCACAAGGCTGCTGCTGCTAGCAGAGGGCTCTACAGAGCTAGTCGAGGTTTCAGCACCACGGACGCTGGACAGCTCCCGGCACGCAGCGCAGCCG
This sequence comes from Gavialis gangeticus, assembly GCF_001723915.1. Lineage (NCBI taxonomy): Eukaryota > Metazoa > Chordata > Crocodylia > Gavialidae > Gavialis > Gavialis gangeticus. Next base: position 22,294,085 of record NW_017729027.1, on the reverse strand, counting down.
CCCGCCTGCTTCTCCTTCCCCTCTCCCCTCGCATTACTGTACAGCTGGAGATGCATCTAAATTAAGTCCTATTCAACAACAAGTAGATCTCTTCTGTCCGGGAGCTGCACTAGACTCGCCTCTCAATTAAACTGCATTTGCTCCTCACGGAATTGGCCGTCAGGCGTAATTATCCCGATTTTTTTCTCTCTCTCTCTCTCCTTTGCAGGAACGACTCTTTGGGAACCTGGTCCGCCCAGGGATGTAAAACTGTGCTTACCGATGCATCCCATACGAAATGCTTATGTGATCGTCTCTCTACCTTCGCCATTTTGGCTCAGCAACCTAGAGAAATAGTAAGTAACAAAGACAAAAATCCAGGTTTAATGCAAAGGCGGGGGGGAGGGGGGAAGGTGGTGTAGTGTTCTTCCCAGCTTTATTTCAGACGTTGCATTGAGGGATTGTTTTAATATTGCAGTTTGGCAAAATGAGGATCGTCTCCTGTTCACCCCAGCAGCTCAGAGAAATGATTTCCACAATCTGTGCTAGAACTAAATTGTAGTCTATTTCAGGTTTCTTCCAACTCTCAATTTTCTAGGAAAAGGGTTCTAATTGTAATGCAAATGCATTGGGAACTTTCATATCAAGCCATTATCAACTTACAAGCTTTTAAAAGGATGTAAACCTCTCAGAGTGATAGAGAAGGTTTTATTATTGCTACTGGTAGGAAAACCCTAGATACTGTACTTAAACAGATTGCAGATCTGCATTGGACATTTTCAGCACAGGTTTTCTATGCTGTCTGTTGACATCTTGTAAGAAAAATAATCAAGCATGCATGAAACAGTGGGAGACATCAAGTGTATGAGCAGTCAGTCTAAGCATCATTGCATTAAACTAGTTGGAAAGGGAATATTTGTGAAGTTATCCCCAGAAGGGATTTCCTGTTTTTGGAAGTGCCTGATCAGAGACTGTTTTTACTAGTGAAGCAGAGCTGCTTGAAAACAAAGTGGATGAAATAAAATGTGACTTTCTGTCTAAAATCTGGCCTAAAAGTACATTAGTTTTATCTCATGTTTCAGTGACAAGAGATGTCTTGATAAAACATAATTTGCAATGCATCCCTGAGGCTTTAAACACCATTTTGGTAAATCATACAGAACAGGTAAATCATACAGAACATCCTTTCAAACTTTTAAGTCTACACCTTTTAGATTGTAGTAGCCTGTACCAGGTTTATTTCAGAGTGCACACACATGCACAAAATGAACAATATTGATTCCAGAGTGAATAGTTTGTATTTCACACAAAAAAAGCAAATCAGTCTTTCAAGGTCATCTATTGATTTTCAGCTGTAATTAATGAAGGAAAGCTCAATTAAATAATTCTAGATGTTCCGCTTCTTCATAAGGGGTATAAGATATTTTCTGTTCTTTATATTGCCATTTTCCTATATGAGTTGAGTCCCAAATAAATTAAGTGTGTGAGAATACTGGACTCAAGACAAAGTTATCAGAAGTCAGAAAGTTTGGTAATACTGCAGTGAACATGAATCAGATTTTTGGCCAAAATACTGGAAGACATTTAACAGAATACAGTAATAACATACTACTTGTTTATCGCATTACTTTAAAAATATTTCTCTCCCCCAAAGGAAATAAGTATTCTAATTAATTTTAACAGCACAGCATTTAAAACCTGAATTTATGTTGTAGTCTCCTATTAAGTTATAGTATGACTCCTGTTCTTTACTTTACAAAACATTATGTAGGTGGTATAATACATTATTTTAATGCTACTAGGCCTCTGGGGATGATAATCAATAATTAAGGAGATCTTAAAGATGTGTATGGATCAGATTAGGAATGAAGTAGATGTCTGCTTGATAGGTAATAGTACTGAGGCTAGTTTTGACACACTGGTGTTTTATCTTTTTTTCTTTATATTGTTCTTTTTTGTTTTGATGTGCCATTTTAATTTCTGAAAGATGGTTTTCCCTCATATCTGTTTATTGTAACCTACAGATCATGGAATCATCTGGTACACCCTCAGTAACCCTAATAGTAGGCAGTGGTCTTTCATGTTTGGCCTTGATCACCCTAGCAGTTGTCTATGCAGCACTATGGAGGTATGTAATGGATTTATAGGGTTGAACATTAATGCATACTTATCTGGATTTAAATTAGTAGCTAAGAGCACAATTAGTTACATGCTTATCTTCTTTATTTAGAAAAAAAATCTGCTTTTCATAAAATGTTGTGAAATGACCAACAACAAATTGAATTAGTATAACTGATTTTCTTATCTATCCTGGCTTGTAAGTGACAATATAGTGCTTAATTTCACCCCTAGTTCTTCAGATTTAATGATATTGTCCTTTCAGTGAGGTAGTCATACAACAAATAAGCATTTTTCAGGGTTCATCCACAAGTAAAACAGTTAAATAATGTTTACACTTGATCCATGGCCTATGGGCTATTTCCTGACCTACTTCTCCATTTACATTGGAACATGAAGTCTATGAGTAATAAAAAAGCTACATTTCAAAGTCACAGAAGTTCCAAGTTTTGGAGGTTGACAGATGTTCAACCTACTTTGCCCATTTCAGCTACATAATTCACTGAAGGGCACAAAATGTAGCAGTCTGCTTTTGAAAAACATGTTTAGGAAGGACTATTTGGCACAATCCAATATTGAACTTGCTTTATGTTTCCTACTTTCAAATCTTGTCTAGGAATATAAATGCAACTGAGAGTCATACAGAAATTTTATCTGGGTTGGGATTTAAAATAAAAGGATAAATAAGTGTGGAAAAAGAAGACTGAGAGGAAACACCTGATAAAATAATGAATATTACAGTGGGAGTGAACTGTTGGCTTCTGTTTGCCCTCTTCCATAATACAAGATAAAAAGGCACAAGAAGAATACAATCTTAGAAATGTAAAATTGACCAATGAAATCTGATGCTAACAGAAAGTACTGAAGTAAACAGCTTAAGAATTTGACACATGCCCTCTCTTTTTCACATATATACACACAATTAGACAGATATTTAATAAATATACCCAATCTAGTTACATTAGTCAGTACAAATATATAAAACTTATCAATCAAAGTTTCCAGAGAAATATACATTCAAGAAGTTCTTCTCACTTTCCCCAATGCACAGTTGGTCAGGTACTTTCTGTGGTTATTCCTGCCTCTTCTGACATTTCTATTGTTGTTGGTAAAAGGCCATCAGGGAATCGGTACTAGTGTTGATTTCCAGTGTGACAACTTTCAAGCTGAGAAAAGAATTGTTTAAAATGATAAGGAAGGCCCAAACAAGGGCATGAGTGAAACACAAGAGAGGACAATTTAGACAGATATCAGGAAAAGTTTCCTTTCAGTTAAGTGTTTCAACTGTACAATGGTGATTGGCCATCTCCTCATGTTGATTATTTAAAGTTGGATTGAGCAAGCAGGAATGTACTTTAGTCAACAGACTTGCCCTGGGAGAAGGATAGACTCTGATGGTAATCATTTTTTCCATCACTTATTGTTACATTTCTATGAGCATGGACATATCATCCTTGTGCATATTTTCATACTGCAGAAAATATCCGAAGTTTGGCTTGAATTGAAACTTCACACAGGAAACATCAACAACTGTAGAACTGTGGTATTATTAGTTAGAAGTAGTGCTCTGTAAATAATGAATCTTTTGGTTTGGCCCCAATTTGAAAATTCAGGGGGAAAATTCTATTTGGATCTAATAAAAAAATAAAAATTGGGTTTTTTCCCCTCATCCAAATGAAAAACTAGAAAGCATTCATTTTCATTTCAGGTACTGTTCACAAAACCAAAGCATTAGGAATGAAACGCTAGACACTGGAATAAGGTGCATTTGCTAAGTTTACATAGATTTTGCCTGGCTCAAAATACACTTGTGGGTCTCTAAATTAATGAGCATTTTAATTACCCACATTTTGAAGATACCCCTATGCTTTGCCCAAAGCTCCAATTTTTGATGTTGGGATCCAGTTCACTAATAATGAGCTAGAGATTGGTAGTGATGTGATTATATAGACAAATGTACTATTTTGTATTCATCTGCAATAGCACATATCCCCCTTGCCATGATATCAGGCTTGGTCTGTACTCTTCTTTGAAAAATGTCATGGCATCCTTAACTTAGATCAAGACAGGTGAGCAAAGAGCACTTCAAACAGATGCAGCCCATGTTCACTAGTGCCCTGAAATTCACTCATGAGCATGCACCTAAGTGCAGATCAGCTGAGCCATATTAAGAATTGTATTAGTAAACTGTACAGTTTTCAGAGAAATTGGCATTCACATCCCCCATTGATTATAATAGGCAATATAGGTAACCAGCATTTCTGAAAAGCAGACCAGTGATATGCTTAGGTTAAATATTTGTCGTTGCTTTAGTATTCTTTAGCACATAACATATTATGTTTTAAAATGAGAGCATTCACGATTTATAAGGAAGTAGCTGATGAAGAATTTGTACTTTGTTATCCCATCAACCATTTTCATAATACACTTGTAAAATGAATAATATGACAGAAGTTGGCAATAGAGACTATGTAATGCTCACTACTATAATTTACTCTATATATACAAAAATCAGCAATTTTTGGTATTTGCTTATATGAACATGAAGGACTTGCTGTATTTCTGCTTCTGCACACAAATTATGTTTTAAATGTAGCTTAACTTCAAGATTAATGTATGTGTTATAATTACCCTAATAAAGTAAGCGTTTAAGAATGCACTCCCATGGTATAAACTACTAAACTACATCTTAATTATACATTGTAGGCCAGATCCTTTACTCATGTAAATCAGCATAGCTCCACTAAAGTCAACTGCAATGGAGCTATACCGATTTATGCCAGCTGTGGACCTCCCTTTCTCTGAATATTCCCATTAAGGAGCAGGCAAAATAAACTTACTATTGATCTGAATTTATGCAGTCACATTATTATCCATATGATGTCATATCAAGAATACCAACTGATCTTAATGGAAACACTGATACAATCTTGTTTATGATGTCTTGAGACACAGAAAATCAGAGGTTATGTAATGTAAAAATAGCCTTTCCAAATGCTATGTTTATATAGTATCAGTTTAATAGCAAATTTACCTTTGACATTCTGGCAACAGAGCTCTTCAGCTTAAAGTATTGCCAGAATTCCTACGAATTGCATTAAAGTTTTATAATTGATCTGCTATTTTTATTTTAAATGGCTTTAGAAATGCTTTATTCTGTATTTTTCTATTTTGACAGGTACATCAGATCTGAGAGATCAATAATTCTGATTAATTTCTGCCTATCTATTATCTCATCAAATATCCTTATACTAGTTGGACAAACCCAGACACAGAATAAGGTATGAACAATTATATTGATTTGTGTTTGAATATCTATTTATTTATTTGTGTTTATTTTATTATATTTAGATACAAATCCATCCTAACAAGACTGGAAAATCTTTGTGGTAAAATAGTAACAGGCAAAAAAATTATTTAACATATGTCCTAATATTTTTCTTGCTTCCAAAAATCCCTTTTGGTACTATTCCTTCTGGATAAGCTGTGTTCTCTGTGGTAGACTTGTGTTTTATAACTAAATTTCAAAGCCTAAAAAGTTCAAAGACATGAAACTTCAAAAGCACAAATTCTGGCTCATTATCATAGTTGTAATAGGATTGTGCTACAATGTTTTTTGTCTTTTTATTAACAACCTGACACTCCAAAGACAAGTTTAAATTGTTCAGAAGTTAAGAGTACTACTCTTGAAAATGTGCGCACTCACAAAATAATGTTATAGCAAGGCTGAAGGGGCACAATACAGATACATAATCATTCAAACTTGCTTGCAAATGGTTATAGATCAGTAATATACCTTATTTACTGTTGAACTGATGGTAATCACAGCAAAACTTGTTTCAGCCTGTTAGTGGAGACAATCAATATTTGTCCTTTTCTCTGAAGCAGGCCATCGTTACCAGTTGAAGTCCTTTCTATATTTTGGGTGATCACAAATTTCCAAGTGAAACCAGATAACTTTTCTGAGAAAAACAAAACAGTTGTTTTAAAATGTAATAAAACTACTCAAAAAGTTGAGAAAACATAATGTAATTGTTGTGTGGGATTGTAATAGAATACTGTTAAATTTTGCATTGAACAGGAGTTGTCTTTAAGAAATAATACATCTTGTTCTTATAAAATTCATACAGTTCACTGAGTATGCAATAAATATATCATTCAACTATCAAATCACAATATATTTTTGACAAAAAACCTAAAGTTCAGGCATAATTTCCTTTAATCCGGCAGTTCCCAATCTGTGGTACACATATCACCAGGTACGCAAGCAACCTGTCAGTGGTATGCATTAACACATTTATTATAACTACTTTATATGACAAAAATACACTGGTGGTACTCAAGGTTGAACTGAAAAATTTGCTGGTGGTACTTAAGGTTGTACCATTTTAAATTGGTGGTGCACAATCTGTCAGAGTTTGGGAACCACTGCTTTAGTCCACTCCTCCAAATTATTTATTCTTTTAATCTAATACTTAAGAAATTAGCTATATAACTCAATTGCTCCAATTCAATTAGGGCAAAATGGTAATACTTTGAAAAATATACCTCAAATATATACGTATAAATTACTTTAATATATTATTATGAATTATTGTATAATTATCTGTTGTGGGCTTGCAGAAAGAAGCAATGCAGCTATCATTGACTTTAACAGAAACTGTCCAGCTGCAGATTTAAAAAGAATATATTCAAAATTGTTCAAGTGACTAAGGAGCCTATTTCATGTTTGAAATGTGTTTCACTTGGAAATGTGTCTCGTTTTCTAATCCAACTCATTTGAAAACCTTCACTCTACTAAATGACTCTTCAATCTTCCCGCTTCTGTTTTTCAGTCTCCAAAGATACTTGGCTATTTTCTCAAATTCTTTTTGAAAATAGGAAAACCTATGAAATGGGATCTTCCGAGGGAATCAATGATGTAGTGATGTAGGCCTAACAAAATTTACATTTTAAATGCTGTGATCTTAAAAAAAAACTTAAATCAACAGAAGCACATTCTTCTCTGTACATTTATACTCTCTGCAATCCATAATTGCCCTTGATACATCTACAGAATTGATAATAACAAGGGAGAATATTAGATGGATCAAGGGCTGAGCATGGTTCTTTCTTTAAAGCCATATTTCCTTTGTCACTTAACAAAATGAGTTTTAAACACCATGCCCATTTCCAAGCTCCAGAAAAGCAAGCTGTGAATATGTCTAGTATATGAAATTACTGTGAATTTAGCATATATTTGAGTCCATTTTTGAATGACTATGCCCCTAAGAATGTGGTTTGCTAGAACTTGGATTTGAATGAATTATTTGTTCTTTATTTTCTATGTTAATGTATGAAGAAAAATATATTTTGATTTTTAGACCCCAGGTTTAGATTTCCACAACAGCTAGATGGGAAATATCAGTTTGACTTACAAGAAGAACTATATCTTTCCCATGCTGAAGAGGAAAGCCTTTTTGAAATTAATCTTTTATTTGAGTTGATATTGATGTTATTCCCTAAAAATAAAAACCAATTACATTTGTGGAGTGGATTATAGATTTGGGTGGCAAATCCTAAAGTTCTTACCCAGGAGAAGAATTTATTTCAAGACTGAAAGAATTGTTTCTTGGTGAACAGTCATCCTTTGGTATTTAAAAAGTAATTGGAAATATTAAAAAATGAAAGCACAAGAAGAATTTTTTCCATGTATTATAGAGATGGACCTCATTTGTTAGGTTTGATTTCTGTTGTGTTCCATTTTCATTCTTGTACCAAGGTATCTGGGCATTTAATCAGTATCTGTATGCTCATGATGACTTCCACAAAGTTTGAGAATGTTTACCACATTTGATGTTTTGATTCAAACTGCTATATAGGCCAACATGTGATTTTCATAATTAGATATAAACCAGAAACAGGGTTCTGAATTTCTCTGTTTATGCATGTGCTTTATGGAGAATAAGAGGTTTGGGCCTGGTGAGAACCCAGTTCTAATTGTAAATTGGAGCAGTAGGTAAACTTAAGCAAAACAAAGATGTGTCTGCTACAGAAAGAATATCTCTGTCTTGATCTACGGTTTGTATATTTCACTCTTTGCTTTAACTAATTCACAAACCAGTTTTGATTTCTTTACAAACTTCTCCAACTTTGAGAAATCCCTGTTCCTGTAAGAAAAGTTCTGTGCATTCTGTGGCAATGTATGAATAAATTTGGCTCTTCTGCACTGCCAAAGTGAAGGTTATTAATTCATTTTTATTTTTTGTTTGTTAAATATATCACAAGTATTCTGCATGTTAGCTCTAGCAACCGTATCTTAAGGATGATTGTCTCTTTTGTGGTTTTATAGAACTTTCCTATGTTTATGAAAAATTAATGAGGACTAAGTGAGTTTGAAATGCTGTACTTTCTCTATTTAAAGTAGATACTGTCTTTTTTAGTAAAAAAAAAAAAAAAGGTCATGATATTTCCTTCCAGCAGAAATGGACACACTGTGTACAGATAAGGTTCTGCAGAAGTAGCTTAAAGTCTTGAAAGCTGGTAGAGCTTTTAAATTTCAAATACTTGAGGTTTAAAGGCAGAATTTCCTCCTTCTCAGTATGTGAACTAGTTTTTTTTTACTTGAGATTTCAGACAATAGACCTGAGGTCTAGGCCATAGAGCCTTTTAACTTGTTTTAAGATATTTGGTGCAAGCAAAGGATGGATCCTATTGGAAGAGGTAGACTGGAATAGCTTTTGTCAGCAGAAAGTCATGTTCTTTTTATTCCTTCATAGCTGCACAGGTTATGCACTTTATTGAAAGACAGAAGTGAAAAGTGGTTTGCTTTCTTCAATGTGTTTCCAACAACATTTCCAAATAGAGAAAAATCTTGTTGAAATTCTCTTAAAGCATAAATCAACTTTTGATATGTTGTTCTATTAAGCCCATGTTTAGGTTGTTGGAAGCTGCGGTTCCCCACCTGCTTTGAAGTTGATTAAAATTTCCCTGATGATTCTTTGTGAATATAATCAGAAGAGCTGGATTAATGTGTAGGCAAACAAAGCACATGCCTAGGGCCCTGAGCTGCAGGGGGTTCCAGTCCTCCCCCTTGTGGCAGCAGAACGAATGACCCTATTCACCTCCCTTCCCTTCCCATCCCCTCAACCAGCCTCACCACTGTGGTGGATGCGTCCTGGTGGTGGCTCCTAGCCCTGCTCCCTGCGGGGTCTTGACCAGCCTGGGGCCTATGAGTTTGTTTATGTAGGGGCCACTAAAGGGTTAATTTGGCTCTGATAATCAGTGTTGCAGATGGAGTAAGATAGAAAGCATGTTGATTTATTCTTAATACTTGGATACTTTTTTCTGCAAAGTAGTGGTTTTCCTAGTTAAAACTATTGTTTAAAATAGTAACTGCATTATTTTACTTTAATTTGGGAATGTCTGTAATAGGATTAGAATTCAAAAGATCAACACAATCCTGTGTTTTCACTTTGTAGAGACTGCCATATTTATTTTAGGAAGTATAAGTGATTTGAGGGTCTGAGTGTATCATGTAAATAGTTTCACATCATCCATTTGTTGTTACTTTCTATGCAGTTGAGAAAGATGGGTGATTGCTTCTGTACATGGATAATGTTACTTAAAGCTAAAAATCTCAATTATGCTCCAGCCTTAATTTAACAAGTGAGATTCTTTTCTCTCCAATAAGTTATTGGGCCTTAGTATTGGGCCTTTTTTCTTTCAGTATATGCACATTTGGAAATGATCATATCAGAAACACTATCACTGTTTCATTAACAGTTGTTTGTAAATAACAACACATTAGCCATCTGAGGTAAATAAATACTGTTTGCATATTTTCCTTGTGAAGAAAACAGTCCTAAATAAAGTTTAAAATAACCAGCAAGATACATCCTACAGATGGGGGGAAGTTAATTCTTTTCTGTATTATCTGCTTCTGATTTTGTTAGCACATAGAGCTTGTGTGGGGGTTCTTGAGAAACAGGTGTCTTCAGGAGTGTAGGTTCTTCGCTTCGTTCACACTTACAGATTCTGTTAACTGTTTTAAGGGTTATGTGTGCCTATCAGGGAAAGAGACTGTATCTCTCAGGGGCAGTGGAAGGTAGATAGTTCATCACAATATGCTTAATATTCTGTGTCACCCTTGTCTAATTGTAACACATATTTGTTATGCTTCCTGTTATACCATTTTAGTGATAATCCCTTCTTTGCATTCATGGTTTTTAATTCAGCCATAAGAGCTGTTCCTTATTAAAAGTTGGAGCACATCAGGGGGTGGAGAAACAAGGCGGCAAATTTGAATAAAATCTCTTTGACTACCTAAAATACAAAGAAACCTAATCAACAGTTCCTATAAACTGCTTATGAGGAATAAAGATAGCTTAATAATCAAGCAAAAACCCCTTACATTTTGCAGGTTATTAATCTGTAATTTGCATTAGATGTTTCTGAGCAAATGGTCAAAGTAATCCTATAAAATTGCTTCTTTTTACAAAATGAACATTCCCATCCACCTGATAAAGACTGTCTTACATTTGAAAGCTTATCTAACTCTATCCCAATAAAATATATCACCCTAAGAAATCCTTACCCCTCCCATCCACTCTGGCACCTGGACAAGCAAAGAAAATGAAGGGAAAAGCCACAAGAGCTATGGGTTCCAGTATGGGATGTCCCTACCATACTCTCTAAAGAAGCTCCTTGGGTAATTAAGGTTGCACAAGGTTTAGATTAGCATTGGAAGCAGAATCCCCAAGGAATTCTGCCCATAGCCATGTAAAAGGCAGGGATTTCTTAGGGTAATATATTTTTATTGAACCAACTATGTAGTTAAGATAAAGATAGAGAAGCTTTCAAATGTAAGACATTCTTCATCAGGTCTCTCATCACAGTAAGTCAGGCACAGCATAATGAAAAACAGCACAGGGGAGCACAGTCTGAGAGAAATTCTCAGGAGTAGCAAATACACAGTGTGTGCATTGGGGACACAGTGGGTGTGTTTCCACATGCATTCATGCCAGCTTAAATTTGCTGCACAATAAATTACTGTGCAGTAAATGGGATTAGGCCAGCATCTACATGTGTATTAAAGCGTATTAACTCTGTGTGTGGAAAGTCAGTCCACACAGGCAGTGTTACTGCACAGTAAGGCATCTACGTGTGTGTTATTGCACAGTAACTGGTTTTTGCACGTGTGTTATTGCATAGTAACAGCATTGCGCATGATGCAGCTCTCAAATTTATGCTCAAATCAGCGTAAGTAACCATATTTACTGCATAGTATGGGCGTACATGTGTAGATGTATGCAGTAAATGCACGCGTGTAGGTGGGCCCAGGGGGTTCTGTCAGGGACAGTACTGTTATGACAGAATCATTAATTGTGATGAAAAGTACATGGGAGACAGTGACCACGGGTGCAAGTTGTGCCAGGTCAGCCTAACCCCTGCCTGCCTGCTGCCTAGCCACACAGCTCTGCACTTTCAGCATTCTCATGCCCCAGCCAGCCCCTCTACCACCCAGAACGGCCACCCATACCCCAGGGCTGACTCCCTGAGCCTACTGCCAGCCTGTGCCTGCTCTGCCCAGTTCAAATTGCTGTTGTCCCAGGGGCATGTGTAGATACTGCACCCAGGAGCAGGGTACTCCTGCTCGTGCAGCTCCAGAGTTTATCCCTTCTGATGAATTGCATGTGTAGATGCACCCACTTAAGCAGAAGAAAAGAAGGTGGTTACTGGGAGATCAAGGCCTGTTGAAAGGAAGGAGGGTCATTCGCACCTTTCCTGTGTGCAAAGAATTTAGCAGCTGCATAAAATATAATGTGCCATGAGCCTAATACCATGTGGTATTCATGCTCTTCTAGCAGAGTTAATTGACCCATATCTGCCACCTCTTTATGACAATGCCACATATGGTGGAGTTAGGAGAGCCAATTTCAGCACATCTGAAAAAACCTCAGGGGAGATCTCACAAGCAGCTGGGACATACAGAATAACTGTTCAAACAGCATTATGGTTGTGTTAGAAAACAATGTAGTAGTAGGTAATTTACAGTTGAGGAAGTAACATTCCATAACTCACATCTAAAATTGGTGTCATTTAAGCTGTGTCTCCCATCTGCACAGCCGAAGATCTGGCCACAAATATCTTCCTGTTCTTGTCAACACCATGATGCTATTTTAACTCTTTCCCTGCTGATTCTTACTATTGCTTCTTTGTGGAAGCAGAATATGGTGGGCTTCTTTGAAGGGCAGATACAACTTGTCATTAAACTATGTGAGATCCTTTAAGAAAGGACAACCAGGTACAATGGGCAGTACGTAGTGTGCATTTACCACACGTGACTGAATTCTGCACGTTCAGGAGCTGCAAACCAGTTAACTACTATGGAGCCCTTGGCAATGAATAAAAAAGTAAGTCTGTTTAAAAATACTGCTTTACCATGTCAAACTCTGACTAAACCTGTTAATTCAGGAGAACTCACTCTCTAATCTTTGATTCCCAGAAGAGTCTTTGGAGAACAGATCCTTTTTACCCAAGATCAGGAAACATGTTAATGTTAACCTGTTTCAGAGGACACTGTAACATTGTTTTTGAGAACACTTGTCAGTCTTTTACTCTAAATGTGTCAACTTTACCAGTTAGTTTGGGATTTCTTAAACAAATTAGACTTTTTTCACTTTAATCATGTTACAGGGAAAAAATATAATGAAATTAAGAAAATGTAAGGATTATCTACAATGCTCAGTCTCCTGTTACGAACTTTGGTTAGGTGTTCTGAAAAGCTGTATCAAAAAGGGAAATGCCCTTATTTCAGGCATCCTAAAATGTTATCATCATTTACCCCTGAAGAATACAGGGTCACATCTTCCATAACACTTGGACATTACGTTTTGCTGTTCCTGAAATTGGAGTTTCTCCCCCTCTGTTCTTCCATTGCTTCCTCTTCTCTGGAAGTCATCCCCACAACCCTGAAGAGAAATAGCTCATCCCCACACAAACACCTGTTTGTGTCATTTTAGACAATCTGTTGATGATTCAGATAGCTATATCTGGTTTCACACCTTCCTTCCTTCCATTCCTTTTGGGCTTGTTTACTGGATTCCAGTTTAAGTAGCAGAGTAATCAGTGGGCTATGAATCAGCTTAGAACCATTTAAATGATCTTTGATTCACATAATGTGGAGGAAGAACCTTTTGCCAAAGTAGAAGTGGTAGAGCAGGATTTTTAAGTGCACATAATACTGATGATTATAATGATTGTAACAGCAGCAGCAGCAACAGCAGGACCAGCACCACCACCACCAACAATCCAAATTTGGGGTGATTTGTGTAGCGCTGGGTAAGGTAAATTTTTGTTCGTTAACCCTTCAATTCAGGGAACAGGATTACCACACTTCCATATATTCAGATATAGATATATACACTTGTAACACAAACCAAAATAAGTATAAAAGCACAAATCTTTTTAAATGGATGCTTAGTAAAATAATACATTAAACATAATCATATGGGCCATATTTAATGGTAAACTGATCTCATAATAATAAATCATCTGAATCAATATACCTCCTGTGTACCAGACCAAAACACATATAAAAAATATGGAGTCCTTTTCAGAGAAACATGATACAGATGCAAAAGAATGTAAATTTAGTGCAATGAGGTTACAGTATAACGTTCCTTCTGCACTTCTCTACAGTTCCCTGTTGTGTCTATATGTATTCAGGAACATATGGTAAATTCAACCTTGATGAAACACTGTCAAGTTCATTTTTACAATTTTAAATTTCTGTTTTTATACCTTTCTATCTCAGTAACAATTTCCTCAGGCCCTTTATCTTGTAGTTTCAAGTGAGTGTACTATACGGGAAATGACTACTGGAGTGCACTGATTACAAACTTGGAAATCATAGTTCTTTCCTTAGCTGTTTTGTACTTCATTGCCTGACAGATCCAGGGTTGGGACTTGCCATCCCTAGATAAATTAATAATCCTTAACCATGCACATTGTTCTACTTATGTGAGCCATGTATATCTTTGTCAAGCCTGGGCCCAGAGATGGAGATCATAAGCTAATATAACAATGGATTTTGTTTTGTTGTTGTTATTAGCTACCACTTCTGTATATCCAGTTCTGGAAATAGAGCTTATTAGTTAGTAAGTAACCTTTATGCCTGAATTTCTGTTTTCTGTAGCAACTCAACATAGAAAACCATATATATAAGAATTGCCATACTAAATCAAATTTGTCCTGTATATGGCTTCTGACAGTAGTCAGTGCAGCTGCTTCACAGAAAGGCACAGGAAGATCAGCAGTGAGCAGTCATGAGGTAAACTGCCCTTGTGTTGCACAGGTAGTGGGTTTTCTGTTTGTTTGTTTTACATAGGTTAATTTTGATTGACTGAAGTCAAACATAATATTAGAATGTGAAGGAAATTACCCACCAAATGATAACAGTTCTCATGTGGATAAGTTTAGGATCTAAATTTCATGACAGTGGCTATGTTTTATTGTTTTCCACTTTTGATGGGTTTGTCAGAATCTACACAAAGTAGGCTTTTGTGGGCAAATAATTATAGATAGTTGTGCAACTGAATAGAAAATTGTCCTAGAAATAATTGTGAAAGGAAAAGTCTCAAAGTAAAGTTAAGTAACATAGAATTTAACTATAATCATGCCCTTTCTTAATGAATGTAACCATGAGACTTCCCTGTGGGGAAACTTACACTTTTGTAATAAAAAGGCCTCAAGCTGTTAAAACTGATAGAATTTTTGTACTGTTAAAAAGTTCAGCACGAACTAGACATGTGGGTTTTGAAAACAGGATGGAAAAAACATTTTAATATCTTTTTTTTCTGAAGAAAACTGAAATGTATCTGGCAAAAGGAGTCCAGCAGTTGGAAGGAAGTATGAGTAAGGTTGGCACAATATGTTGTACTGCAAATGATTACATATCTGCCTATAATTAGTAGAACTGCATATAATTTATGGTGCGTGATTCTTTTTTGTAAAAGTCGCAATCTCATATTATATTCATTAAATAATTTCCCCAAGCCAGGGCATCTAAGTGGATTTATTATTCCTTAAATACCATTTAAAATTAGGCAAGGGCTTAGAGTAAGAATTGTATCCTTAACAAGCTTAGCTGAGCTATACAGGACAACAAAGCCCAACTTGTCAGAACCTACTGCTATTGAAACTTGGATTTTAAAAAGATGGGATTAATATTAAATCTGTTGTTATTTGCATTGAGATTTTACACTTCTTATATTTAAGAGGACTCTCAAGTCTCTGCCATTTACCGCATATCC
Source organism: Gavialis gangeticus (assembly GCF_001723915.1). Lineage (NCBI taxonomy): Eukaryota > Metazoa > Chordata > Crocodylia > Gavialidae > Gavialis > Gavialis gangeticus. The sequence goes on along the minus strand of NW_017729027.1, from coordinate 22,278,693 downwards.
TCTTATGTCATGTCAATCAGAATTCAGGCATAAGTGTTACCAATTTAATTATTGTTATAAAACCTTCATTTTCAGACTGCTTATCTTTTAAAGTAAATACAGAATAGTAATAATGTGTCACTGAACTGAGGCTTTCCAATTGTATGATACAGGAATAAAAATGGTTTTGCTATGAATCACAAACTAGTATCCATGTCAGGCCTGCATTAGTGTCATACAAGAACTGTCATGAGATTTGCTTGTTCTCTTGTATATATTCATACGCCCTGCCCATAAAACCCCCAGAGTAACCAATCCACAAAAACCTCAAAAATTGAGCAAAAATTGTCTTTTTCCATTACACCATAAGCACCCTGATGCTTCCTTACTTTTATCATCAAGGCCTGCAATCCAAGCATAGCCCTAATGTTTTGTATACCATTCAAAATATATCCTAGCCAGATTTTTAAACCCTAAAAAGAATACTGACTCAGCTTCCACAAATATCTAAACAATGTGTCTTTCTTAATTAACTAATAGGCACTTAAGAATTTTTATCGGTTTATGTGAATAAAACACTCCTTTTTAATGCTAGGAAGTGTTCCTTCCCATAAAAAGAGGAAGCTTTAAAGCTCCTGTGTATCTATAATACACAGAAGTTATTAACTCATTTATTTCCAGGTGGCAGAGACAATCTAAGCAGGGTGCAGGACCCAGGGCAAATCAGCCTGTGTGGGGCCCCACACCCGGATGCAAGGCAGCTGGTGGCAGATTTGGTGGTGGCGGGGGTCCAAGCAGCTGAATGTGAAGCCAGCGGCAGCATGGAGTCACTGCGGCCACTCCGCCCAGCTCTGCAGGGCCCCCCAAAGCACAGGGCCTGGGGTGGTCACCCTGATTCCTCCCTCCCCCCCCCAGGGGTGGCCCTGCCAGGTGGATATCTTTTGGAACAGGCTCATTATTTTAAAATAAGTGAAATTAACAGGATGTGAATCGTATGTCCCAAAAATTCTATAGTTCTGCTGTCAGATTTATATTGGCTACCCTCCTAGATTATTTAACATCAGTTATATGTAATCTGGGTACACAGGCTAGGGACAGATGTTCAAAAAGACTGGGCCTGAATTTATTCAGTCTTTGCAGGTTAAGCTAAATAATTTTTTAACTGCACAGACATCCCAAACATGCAGACACATGCCTGCAGTGGTTAGGCTAGAAGGTGGGGGTCACCAGAGCAGCCCTCCCTTCTTTTGCATAGGGCTGAGCTGAGAGGGGTGTGGCCAGGCCCCAACAGGATTAGGGAGGGGTGTCCTCCCACCCTTGATAACAGACCATTTACCAGCTCTGTTATCAGCATGTATCACCCCATCAGAAAGCATACAGCCTCTCTCATTAGTTCAAGCTCTTCTTAAACATAGAAGGAATGGAGGGACATAGCTCCAAAAAGGCCTAAGCCAATACAGCTGTCTGCCACAGCATGGACCATAGACAGCATGTAGAATGGTAGCTAATGCTGAGGTGTCTGTGTAAGGCAGAGGGCATGGGGGGTGGGGGGAGTGGTCCCTGCTTAGCAGGGAGTGGTGAGGGGAGAGGGAGAACAGGAGGAAGCCAGGCAGATGCTGCGGTGCCTGCAAGTCTCTGCCAGAGCTGCAGCCAGACAGCAGAGGGGAGGGGCCAGCACTGCTGTGGAGCAGAGAGTGCCACCCAACCCAGAGAGCATGCCGGGATGCTGGGGGAGTCAGGCTTATCTTAAACCAGCAAGGTGTCTGGGACAGGCAGTGCATAAACCAGTTTGAGCCAAATTAGTTATATCTGATACTGTATTCAACCAGGTTTATCTCAAACCAATTTCAACCATTTTCAACTCATTTTATGTGCACTGAATGTCTGTTCTGTTACAGGTTTAAACTAGTTTCTGATCACTTAAACCTATTTATGTGTAATGTCTGTCCCTAGCCATAGTGGTTAGGGAAGTCATTTCTTGGATACTTTGTTTTAGAGAGTGACACAATATTTTTTAACAACTCCGTCTTCCTAAGTAGGGACCAGAACAGCTCCCCGGGGGAGGCACACCTGGGCCAAGGGTTAGCAAGGATTTAGTTAGGGAGCTTCTGGAGGGGCTGGACATTTTCAAGTCAGCCGGTCCGGATGATCTCCACCCTAGAGTTCTAAAGGAACTGGCTGAGGTCATTGCAAGTCCCCTGGCACGGCTTTATGAGCACTTGTGGTGCTCTGGAGAGGTACCGGAGGACTGAAAGAGGGCCAACGTGGTTCCCATCTTCAAAAAAGGGAGGAAGGAGGACCCGGGAAACTATAGACCAGTTAGTCTTACCTCAATCCTAGGCAAGCTGTTTGAGAAAATTATTCTGGCACACGTCCAGGAGAGGCTAGCAGGGGACTGCATGCTTAGGGGCAACCAACACGGGTTCATCAGTGGCAGGTCCTGTCAGACCAACCTGGTGGCCTTTTACGATCAGATCACCAGATCATTAGATGCAGGGGTAGCAGTGGACATAGTCTTCCTGGACTTCCGGAAGGCTTTTGACAC
>NW_017729027.1:22266786-22275574 GCF_001723915.1 Gavialis gangeticus | reverse complement strand
CACAAGCTGGCAGAGGGTAGGTTTAGGTTAGACATCAGGAGGCGCTATTTCATGGTCAGGGTGGCTAGGGTCTGGAACCAACTTCCAAGAGAGGTGGTGTAGGCTCCTACGCTGGGGGCTTTTAAGAGGAGGTTAGATGAACACCTTGCTGGGGTCGTTTGACCCCAGTACTCTTTCCTGCCATGGCAGGGGGTTGGACTAGATGATCTGCTCAGGTCCCTTCTGACCCTAGAAACTATGAAACTATGAAACATGTAGAGGGCTGGATGACTAATTTTTTTAACTTGTTTTAAGTAAGTGTTTGTGTGATAAGGTGAGAATAGCTGAAGAAGTATCTTGGGGTAGGGTTTGCCATTAACTATCTGCTTAGGGCATTTATCCCCAGGAGGCATCTATCCGTGACCTAGTTGGCCTGTCCATGCTGTATAGCTTTCATCCAAAGCCATGAGGGTTTTGCTGAGTCTCATCTACTATTGCTTCTAGTCCTTATCATGTTTTTAAAGGCTCCATTGCACTTCAGCTAACAGAAGGTAGGGATCAGAAGCCTGCCAGTGAGTTCTGAGAGCTTAATTTTTTACAGGGAACTCTAAGTGATGGTGAAGGTGAGGGAGAATGATTATAAACATACAGAACAATTACGTTTTCAATGCACACTCTACTTTATGTCTTCTTCATCTTTTTATGTATTTCACACTATAAAACTTTCCTGAGACAAGCTGTTTTTCTGTTCATGGTTAGGGATAGGATTTTGTTTCAGTCATGTCTGCTAAGATATACTAGTGGAACTAGAATGTTGCACATTGTGAAATCCTGAACTAAAAAGCTGCCATTGCTGAAAGCTGCCAGTGAAGACTGACACCACACAAATATCTGAATCCTTACTGGGATCTGCACAGAAAGACTGCTTTGCCCCCACAGGGTCCCTTTGTTTTCAGTCTGCAGGTGCAGCAGTCTTCTTTCACAGATCACAAGCCCTTTACTGAGGGAATTCCCAAAGGAGCCTAGAGCACAGTGTGGCCAGGATTTCCTGAGATATTTTAGTTTATTATGTTGGCAAGGTTCAGCTGGGTGCAGGTATGGTATTGAGGAGTCTGCAAGATGAAGCATCTATGATAAATATATAATTTCAAGCTGGACCTTTTAGCTGCCCAATGCCTCTGAGAGCTTTGTAGGATTCATTATTAATTATTATTGTTGTTGATAAAAAAAAGCCCTTCATTAAAGCTCTGGGAGTATTTCCAACATAAATAAACTTTCAGTTTAATGCATTAATGTATATTATAGGTTCTTTAAAAATTCTTCCCTCTTGCCACAGACTCACCTCATTTCAAAGAAGCCCCCACATAGGAAAGTTTATTTTGTGCTCTCAAGATCAATATATTTGAGCTTTATCAGCTCTCTTTTCAGAGCTGTCTTTGAGGGAAAGAAGTGGGAACACCTTCAACTACACTATTGCCCTCCCTCTGGTTCTGAGCACTTCAGTTCTAGGGACTGCTTATGTACTGGTCTCTCCTAGATAATGGTACACACAGGTGGGGCTGTCCCAAATGCTGGAACTTTGTTAGGCTTTAAAGAACAAAATAAATATCTTAAGTAAAGAGAAGACTAGCTTGGTCTATGCTGAAGAATTGTACAATAGTTAGACAACTAAGAAAAAGTGTGATCCGCCTGTCACTGAAGCCAAGGACAAAACTCCCATTGACTTTAAGCAGTGTAGGATCAGAGCCCAAACAGGATCCAGCTTTTGCTTTAATTTAAGCCTCTGATTTGTCTCAGAACTAGCCTACACTGTGAACCCCAGTCTGAGCACAGTACAGTAGTGAAAGGCTAGAACACTACTAAAGGCTAAATCAGAAAAGAAAGTAACACTTTCCTATCCAAATGCAAATACAGAATTGGAAGAATTGGCCAAAACAGCTATCTGGAAATCCAGGAAACTCTCCAAGAGAAAGAAAAGATACCTGTATGATCAGAAAGCTATATCTGCATCAGGAGACACTGATGCATAGAAATGAAGAAGCAAGTTCAGTGTTCTGATGAAAATAAACCAGGCTATTTTGGAATTTTGTAAGAAACAGAAATAAAAGCAGACATATTTTAGTTCAAGCTCGGAAGAACTTAACATATTCATGGACAGTCTGGGGACATTCGCAGCCCAACTGTAAAGTAGGTAAGTTCTGACTGAGGATCTGACTTCAGCAACTTCCTTTGGGATCTGCAAGTTGAGAATAGACAACTTACAGCACATTAGGTTATCAGCATAAAACCTTTGCTTGGGAACTGTGCTCCACTAAGGATATCCCTAAGGACTATACTTACTCAGTTTACAGCGTAGTTATGGGTAAACAGAGTGAAAAAGGTTATAAATTTTCCTGGGGTCTCTTTTCACTCCGTTTATCCCCAGTTTTATTTTCGATTCAGCCAAACAAAAAGCCAGGGGTTAATTACATAGTTAATAGCTTAAAATAACCAAAAAGATTTTATTTTCTTAAAAATGCTGCCAGTGAACAATGTAGTGAGTCATAATTTGTATGTAATAAAACCCCTAGACTCAGTCAATGATAATTGTGTTATTTAGAAACAATTTGAAGTCTCACAAACTGAAAACACTATAGTCGGTTTTGTTGTTTGTTTGGTTTTTTGTTTTGGGTTTTTTGGGGGGAGGTGGGGGTTTGCAAATCTCAAGCTGTTTTTCCATGTGTGATTGCCGTCTATGTTTCTTTGAGCATTATGTGTAGTGTTGAATTCTGTTTAATACTTGTGGTTATTTACCTTGCAAAGTAAGTAAGTCCAATTAGAACAGAGCTCAAAGCACTCTGGAAAGGGAATATTTATATATGCTAATGATTTCTAATTAAGGGGAAAATTTTCTAAAAACTGAAATAAAGTGCTACTAGCAATGGGGTTTATCCAGCTTAAATTATCTTGGGCCTTCCAGGCCAAAAAGAGTATGAGAGATGCACAGCACACCACCCTGTTCAGGAGAAATGCTATCTTATTGACACAAATTTCTCTAACCCTTCTCAAACCCTAACTTCCTTTCTTTCTAAAGGGAAAATCATCACTGTGCTAGCAGGGCTGTAACATTATTGGTTTGGGAATGGTCAGTTTAGAGTGCTTCCCACTCATAGTAAATTTAGGGCTAGAATAGGTTTCTGTATCTCCCTTGACTGCAATGAGAGCAATCAAATGCTCAAAATCTGAACAGATTGAGGATGGATCATTCTTTTTTGTCTATCAGGCGCACAGAAATGAAATGAGCACCTCTCTCTTGCACCTGCCTGATTGAAATTTAGGGACACAACCTGAAGTTCGGAATGCTGAAGTGGGAGGCATATGAAGGCAAATCCTACCTTTTCCTTTCTGTTCCCTTCCCTTTATGCAGGACACAAGCATAATTGTTGGAGAGTTCCCTTACAGGACCTAGTGAAAAGAATGTTACCTGATTTTAAGTTAAATAAAAAAATAAATAGATAAGTAAGCCATGCATTTCTAGACTCAGTCACATAGTAGGCCCCTTGCAGTCCCAGGTTCCTGAGAAAATATCCCATTAATCCCCCTTCCTTTTATTTCTTACTCTTTTTTTTATCTTCTATTCTTTCTTCATTCAGTGCTTTTCTCTTCATCTCTTTTTTTCTTAGAATTTGTCTTCTCCTTTTGGCCTTCCTTTTTACATCTCTCCCTTCATTTTTCTTGGGCTTTTTTACTTTAATGTCTTTCCTACTTCCCCTCCAGTATTTCCTAATTTTAAGTTCCATGTTTTTGCTCACTCTGTAATTCCTATCCACCTTCTTTTTGTCCACATTCTCTCTCTCTTACCTCTCTGAACATATCACCTTTGTCTTCACTTCGTCCTTATCCATTTTTCTTATCCTTTCTCTTTGTCTTGTCTCCAGCTTCCTGATCCAGCTTTCACTCTTTATGATGTTGGCCACCTATCCTGCTGCCTTTATCTTCAAGACTTCTAGTGGCATGTACCCACTTTCACTTACCCACAGCGTCTCTCCTTTCCAGACAGATAAAAGCTAAATGAAGGAGAGTGCTGCTGTCACAAGCTGTGATACATTCCGGGCCCTCATATCTTCTGCCAGTAGGACATGCATTGTGTGCAAGCAGTTCACCAATGTTGACCTATCAGATGAGAGATATTTTAACCATATAGGAGCACAAGAACACAGAACTTGAAGGGACCGTCTGGGTCTGGTGATCACAGCATCCATATAATAAATATCCTTTTTTTCCCTATTTTTTAAAATAAGCTGTGCTTTAAAAGAAAATGGGAGTAACATTGCCTTCCTGGAACTAATAAAGAATTGTTTTGCTTAGTGTTTTCTCAATATTTTAAACTCAAGCATGCCCTCAGCAGGCTCAAGACACCCCTTAGAAAATAGCAGCTCTTAGCTTTCACTTGTTTTTTTAATACAGAAAAGTAATTAAGCAGTTCTTCTTTTGCAAAGAATTCAGCAATATCACTACAGGTCAAAGTGTTTTTGACACCATGGATTCCTATTTGCAATCTCTGGATTTATCTTGTGAATCACATGCAAGTGATTCCACACCTAAAGAGTACTAACATGTCATAACACTCATAAAAGGCACTCTGATTAAAACTCTCTGTCTTACTAGCTCAGTATCTTATTCCAATGTTTGTCCATGTATGCCCCCTATTGCTGCAATATCTGAATACATCACACACACTAGCTTAGGGTAATGATACCTAAGGAAATATAAATATCCCCATTTTAGAGATCGGCACTGAAGCACAGATAAACTGTAACTTCTGCAAGGTTATAGCAAGAACCAGAAATTAAATTCAGAGTCCCAGTCCTGTATCGTATTCATAAGTCTATCCATCCCCTAATGTGATTAGCCCATTTCTATATGTAGTTTTGTATTGCTTACTGGTTTATTTCTGCAAATTATTCATAATACTATAGCCAACAGGGCTATGAGTTAGTAATCTAAGAAAGTATATATTAGATGAAAGTATTGTGAAGTGGATAAATAACTGGTTGAATCATCATGCTCAATGAGTGGTCATCAATGGTTCAATGTTTAGTTGGAGGAGGTAGTGAGTTGGGTCCCTTAGCAGTATGTACTGGTTCTGATATCATTTAATATGTTCCTTAATGATTCGGAGGATAGGACTGAGTGCATACTTAGCAAATTTGCCAATGACACCAAGCTGTGTATAGTTGCAGACACTGTGAAGGGTAAGATTAGGATTCAGAGTGACCTTGACAAACTGGAAAAATGGCCAGAAATCAATTGAATGAAATTCAATAGGGACAAGTGCAAAGTTCTGCACTTGGGACAGGACAATCACATGCTCAAATTCAGACTGGGAATGACAAGGCTGCATTTTTGCAGAAAAGGACCTTGAGGCTACAATGAAACATAAGTGAATTTGAGCTAATAGTGTGCTCTTGTTGCATAAAAGGCCAATAGGATACTGCACTGTATTAAAAGAAGTGTCACTCGCAAATCAAGAGAAGTGCTTCTTCTAGTCCATTTGGCATTGGTGAGGCCTAACCTAGAGTACTGTGTCCAGCTTTGGGCCCCTCAATAATTCAAGAAAGAGGTGAAAAAATAGGAGTCAAGCAGAAAGCAACAAAAATTATTAAAGGCCTGGAAGATGTGAAGATGTTCTGAAAAAACTAGGGTTATTTAGTCCAGTGAAGAGAAGACTAAGGGGGAATTTGTTAATAGTTTTTAAATATCCAAAGACTAATTATATGGAGTATGGAGATATTCTGTGTGGCCACAGGGGACAAGACACAGCATTTGAGAGGGATTGTTTAGACAAGGAAGATCTGCCTTGAGCATGGGTTCGACTAGATGACCTTCTGAGGTCCCTTCCAAACCTATTCTATGATTACATCTCCTGTGCTTATCAAATCTTTTGACATTGGATGGTCTTTTAAACTAAAGTCAAGATATTTTGATTAATAAATCTTTTGCATTTTTAATCCATCCTGCCATTATGGAACTGTTATTTTTAACATTGTTTTAATTATACATGCTTTCCAAAAAAACCCAAGAAAAATGCAGTCAAATAAATCACAGATTGTGGTGCACACCCACTTTTCAGGCTTTCACACATTGGCAGCTGTCAGAAATTGGGAACATCATTCCATGGTGATTAGAGCTTGTCCTGGTCTGTCTTCTCCATGGAAATTATGCACATGTGCACTAGATTCTGCCTTCCACAATCCAGTATAATGATTGTGGGGGAAAAAAAGCAAAGACAGTGCCATGTGCTTTGCATAGCCAGAAGCACCTGTGCCGTGTCAGTATAGAATAGTTACAGATCTGAATGGTTACAATTTTGCACTCACCTTGAGCAGGTGGGAGTTACCATGCAAACTGCAAACCGGTGAGAATGAAGCCCTATGTGTGAGTCAGTGACTTTTCCTTCCACTGGGAATAGGGACAAACCATAAATCCATCTCCACTGCCTTATTAAATCTCTAGTTTATGGTTGCTTTCTGTCAGCACAATAGCACAAAATAGCCCCACTGGTAAACCTAGCCATTTTCATTTACATTTGCTGCTTATCAAAAAGGTGACACAATGCTCACTTTTCCTTTAGTTTATTTAGTTCCTTCATTACTGCAATCCAGAATATGAAGTCAGGTGCTTCCAAAGTCTCGTCTGTGACTACATTTCCCAAACAATGTGCAGGTTTTTAAATCGCTTGATGCCCCTTGATTACAATAGGAATAACACTGCATAAGACCCATGCACTGTTGTGAAAACAAAAGAGAGATTTCCAGCAAAGTATGGCAGGATCAGGATGGAAGTGAGCCCAGGAACTCCCATGAATGTTAATGGACCACAGCTCGTTCTGTGTAGGGGCCACTGTGGATGCATCCCTTACCACTAACTGCTCCAGATAGAATAAAACACCCCATATTATTTCATATTTTAGAGAATATTATGAAAGATTAATTGTGACAGCTGGAACATAAAAGCAGACTTTGTGCTTGTCATGGTATTAATCTGTTCATTTGAGAGATGCTCAGCTTTTGCATTACTGATAGCTGTCTTTATCCAGGATTTCTTTTTTTAAAACAGATTACATTTTTATTCTTTTTAAAGTAGTGACTGCTATGTTACTTTATTGCGCGTGTCGGGGAGTTGGAATAGAAGGGTCCAGTGTCAAGTGTACTAACATTATACTATACAAGAAAAGTAAATGGCCCCTGTAATCAAATACACTTCATTTTGTAGGAGGGCACTGAAAATGAAATTGAGTTGGGTCCTAATCTGCATTGGCTTCAATGGGGCTGCACAGTGGCTGAGGGCTACCTGCAGAAAGGAGTAGTGCATGTATGATTTGTAGTTATAAAGTACTAAAGCAGGGCTTTGAATCAGTTTGCCTTACATCACCATTGCTGAGTAATATTTACCAATGCATATAGTAAAACACCCTTATGAAAAATCCCTATTAACGCCAATAGAAATCTATGAGCATTCTATATTTTAACCATTTCCTAGAGAATTTAAAGTAAAAGTATATCCCTGTTGAAGATTGCTTAAGCATGGCCCACAGAAAATATGTTCTTCCCTCTTAAATTTTGTAGAACCTTATTAAAGTATACAGAAATCCTTTTGCTTCATCCAGTAGGACAGCAGTTCTCAACTGGGATGCTATGGCACCCTGGATTTCCGCAAAATGCTATTAAGAATATAGCACCACCTGGACCCTATGTCGGGAGGTAAAGCTGTCTTTCCCCATCTGCCACCTTGTGCCTGCCCCAACTACTCCAGCAGGTGTCTGTGGCTTTTTCTCTGGGGACTGCCACTGTTGCTGCCCTCCCCTGCTCTTCATCACCCCAGGCAACCTCTGCGCCATGTACCCCATGCTACCAGTAGCATACTGTGGGCACATGAATGAACACAGCCACACTTTGGAGCCCGGATCATCCCCTCACTCTTACTACACTCCCACAGCTGGTGGAAGGGGCCATAAGGGTAGTTGCCAGTGTGTAAGGATCAGTCTCAGCAGTGGAGGCTGCCCTTGCCCTCCCCACCCACCAGGTACAGACAGGGTGGGGAGGGGATGCAAGAGGGGGCACGAGCAGACAGTGGAAAAAGCAAGGCACAGCAGGGTTAGGTCCTGTCTCTGCAGCTGTTACATGGCACCAGCTAGGTTGGTGGTTCTTAACCTTCTTAGCCACAAGGCACTCCTCCATATCTTTTCTGAATTTAGATTTTAGCTCAGTGATTCTCACCTGGGGTGCTGCAAAATTCAGAAAGGTTACGGGAGGGTGCTTTGATGCTAAAAAAGAAAGAATCACTGCTATAGATTTTTTTCTGCTTTCAGATATACAGCTTCCATTGACTCTAAAGGATCGAATTTGTCTGAATGATTATTTCATCAATCAAAGTTCACCGGTATGAAATAAAAATACAAAACTGCTTTGGCCCCATTCATGGTTTTGACTCCAGCATTAACAAATAATGAAAAAAGGTCCATAAAAAAAGGGGTAGAATTTCAAAGGATTTAAATGAGAGCTTTATCATTGACTTAAAGGATCCAATGCTCTGGCCTACCACATATAAAACTTAATAAAACAAGAATTCATGTCACTGACGTATCATAGTTTGTAGGGGGTCAGAAGGGACCTGAGCAGATCATCAAGTCCGACCCCCTGCCATGGCAGGAAAGAGTACTAGGGTCAAACAACCCCAGCAAGATGTTCATCCAGCCTCTTCTTAAAGACCCCCAGGGTAGGAGCCAGCACCACTTCCCTTGGAAGTTGGTTCCAGATCCTAGCCGCCC